>NC_133652.1:255709039-256049011 GCF_009905375.1 Apium graveolens
CTATTGATTGTTATAATTAAGTAAGTCCTACACAGACATATCTCTGCAAATATATCCTCCTGTGATATCTCTTGATTTCCATCTTGACAAATAATGATAATAACAAATACTGGTGACAAGTACTGATCAACAAATACTGATGACAAATGTTGATGATGTAATCATTTGTCAAACTTTAATATCATAAATACTGATGGTAAACTCTGATAGTTCTAAATACTGATATCATCAATTATATCTAACAATCTACCCCAACTTGTGCATTATTTAAATATGTACAAGTTCCTAATTGATGATATCAAAACTATCTAAATGCAGAAGTGTTTACATATGTACAACCCTACAGTTAGTGTCTTCAAATTTTATCTTCGGTCTTGTATCTTGGTATATACAGTAGCGTTATCAAAGAATTTTCTGAGTAGATTTTCCTCAACTACATTCAAATACATCTCTATTCTCTGTTTAATATCCTTCAGCTCTTGAGTAGATTCATTATTTTGATAGATAGCTGCTCTGAGGTCATGAAGTTTGAATTTGTTGAGTGATAGATCATTTAGCTCCAGAAATCCAACCTTCTTACCATTTGGATTAAAAGTAATAACTTTAAAGCATCTCCAGATTTATCTTTATCAGAGTTTGAGCCTTCTTCAGGAATTGGATGATCAGATTTTATTTCTTGACCAGTTTTGTCTTCAACATGAGTAGTATCAGTGGCTGAGACTGGTTGAGCTTCAGTATTTATTTCTTCAACTTGATCAATGTTAGTGGTTAAAATGATTTCCAGTTGTTCATCCCAATCAGATCCGAGAATCACATTTCTTTTCTTGTGAACCTGATTGGCTTCTTCTTCAAGAATTTTAACTTCGTCAGTATCATCATGGGCTTGACTTACTAAATAGACTTAATCAATCAGTATTTGAGGTTTAATAGCTACTAATTTTTCTCCAACTTTCTCCTTCCCCTTATACCTTCTCTCAATATTTAAGATAGCTTGAGATCTAAGAATAGGTCCTTCAACATTTGTAGTTGAGTTGATGTCCTTAATGACTGTTCCTTTCTCCTTAGGTCTTTAACTTCTTTATATTCTAGGAATGTCTTCAATTTGGGAAACATCAGTATTTGCTAATTTTAATAAGCCATATTTTTCCTCCATCGGTCTCAGTTGTTCAAGATCAACTCCAGGATTTTCTCTTTCAAAAATCCTTCTATTCACCTCAGAATCAAAACCTATAATTTTAGGATCCTTGTATAAAAGAGTTATCTTCTTACCCTCCACCTTCAGTGTTTGCATAGATTGACTTGCTTCAGTACCAGCTTCTACAATCCTTTCATCATGGTCATCATCAGCATTTGTGACGGTCAGAGTTTGCTTTCAGTAGCTGTCACAGTAGTTAATTCTCTAGAAAGTACAGTTTGCTTCCTTCCATCTCTACCATATTTTCCACTTCCACTTCTCCCTTTTCTTTATATAGTGAACCTAGAAATGCCACTAGAGCCAATATCTCCACCCTTATGCTTCCTTAGTGCTTTTCCCCCTTATTTCCACCATTAGGAGTATCATCTATATCATCAGTGTAACACCCCCAAATCCGGGGTCGGGGATTCGGGTTGTCACGAGTTCCATTTCCCTTATCAATACTTAATCTTAACAGTCAACCAACTACTGCGTACTGTGACCCCACAATGTACACACACACACCACAAGTTATAGTCTCAGAGATGAATACCAAAAATAACACAAGTCATTTTATTCCATAATTATAAACCATTTCACCTTAAAAAGGGTTTCTGAATAATTTACATATTCTTTGCCATTATTACAATTCATAAATATACATAAGTCTGGTACATCGAAAGTTGAAAGCCTAGCCTATTGGTAGATCCTACCTCAGCTACACGACATCAACGCCTACAGGAAACTGCGGAACATTTCCTATCTGCTCGCGAATTGGGAGCTTGGTCCTGTTCATCTTGTCTATCTGTTGTTGTGTGATGAAAGAAGAAAGCAAGGGTGAGCAATAAGCCCACCAAAATAATAAGTATAATGATTTACAATATATGAGCATTCTCATAGTACTCATGAAAGTCTTGGTCAAGAAGAAATGAACAAAGTTTGACATCTTAATGCGACCACGTCGCAAAATATTCAGTATATATATACACTTTTCACAATCTTTGAAATCCTCTGACATGTATAATATATACAGAGTTCCAGTTTATAACTGTATAAAAATATCGTTGCAAGGTGATCTCATATATCTAACCTTGTCTCAACGTTTTTCTGAAAATCTTTGATATGCATAAGATAATCATTTACTAGATAAGTTCAAAAGATGAAGTTACAAGATACTCCAATATACTTATATCTTTTCCGAATATTACTCGAACTACCACCGTTCAAGGTATAATCAGTCTCAAAAGTTCATCACATAGATGAGACTACAAGACAAGATTTGAATAGATTCAATCTTTGAATATTATTGAATGAAATGAAGTTACGAGATACTTCATTAAATCCCGATATATATCCACATATATATCTCTTATACATTTCCTGAAAACCTCTGTCATGTAAAGTATGAACAGAGTTTGTAACATCCAATGAATTTTTGGAAAGGAAAAGAATTATGGCATAAACCCGATATCTTGCTGATCAGGCAAAGATACCAATAAGTAACCTTTTCTACTGTAGATGGATGAATTCCTCGCCGGTCATCACTCTGGCCGCATTCGGACCTCGCGCTAGACCGTTACCCGGCCACTCACGTATGGATGGACTGTCACCCAGCCTCTTACACCTTCATAGACCGTACCCCGGCCTGTCGCTTATGCCGACTCAATCAGATGGACTTACTTCCCGAACATTGGGCAAGTAATCAAATTGTTGTCTCAAAACAACAACCACGTTGCGAATATAAAATACACCACAGAGCCGGATCCCACAGGTTTTGAGCGAGTATTTAAATCCCCTCGAAAGGAAGATCTTAGATATAAAATGAGTTTTGGGATCCGCTCTAACTTTTAAAAATCATTTTGAAGACTCGAAAACATTTTTAAGAATGTTTGGAGTAATGCCGATTTAATAAAATAAATCAGTCTCAAAATATTAGAAAATATCTGAATATTATTATTTAAATAATATTCCCATAAGGATAATACTTATAAAAATAATTGAAGTAAAAGTTTTAAAACTCATACTTGAAATGGATATTAAATAACCAAAGATATACTTATACGAAAGTATGATCTTTATTTGAATAATCGAAAATAAGTTTGATTATCGAAACATTATTCTTTAATAAAATAATGAATATTAATTAGTAAATAAACGGAGTCATAAATCCTCGAATAAATATTCAACTAATATTCATTAATTAAAATAAACAGAGTCTTAAGTCCTCGAATGAATATCCAAATTAATATTCATTAATAAAATAGACGGAGTCATAAGTCCTCGAATGAATATTCAATATAATATTCATTAATAAAATAAAGATATCGAATAAACCTTATTCGATTCATAGTTTTGAAAACTATATATATATATATGTAAATATATATATATATATATATATATATATATATATATATATATATATTATACTCGGGAACATCGACTCCCGGTTTTAGAAAATGTTCACCTTTGGGTCCCCTATACTAAGGGTATACGCAATTACTACTTATCTCTGGCATATGTATTATGCAACTTATAAGCAATTGAATCAACCATATGTATCAGGATTACGAAACAGACATGCATATATACCATATCAAATTCTCCAATATATCGCAAGATTTGCTAATTAACCACCATGCATCTATCACAAGATAATGCATATACATATGTATACATCACAACTACAGTATAACGGGTAGAAAACTTGCCTGAGCGATGAGCGACTGGGGGTGACAAATGGCTTGGGACGAGTCTGGTAACCTATAAACAACATATAAGTTGGAATTAAACCAAAGTCGCTTCTGAATCTATACTTTAACCAATTAGACTCTAACACTCGCTTTGCGCTCAACGATTCTCTTAAGTCGCTCGAGTACCCTCGGCTCCACCATTTTTAATAAATTAACCATTAAGAGTTTTAAGGCGATTCTTTCGCGAGTGCCTTACCAACTGCCTAATACACTTTACATAAATGATTCATACTCCAATTAGCCCTTTAAGATCTTTAACCTATGTTCCAAAGTAAGGCGAGGGGTAATGGTTCGTTCGCGAAACACCGTTACTTAAAACGGACGTTTCTCCTAAACCGTACATCGGATTCAAGCGAACCACATATCAAAACGAAGCTTACGACATAATCTAACTAAACATGGAAAAGTCACAGAATCAATAGTTAGCTCTCTGTCCCGAACACTAAGAACAAGCAGTTGTATGAAATTGGGCATTACGACGATTATGTTTACGCGATTACCAAGTTTTAAACCACTCCAAACAACCACCATTCAACTCACAACCAACAATACAACCAACCCTCATCCAAACCTTACTACATCAGTCCCCAAACCTCAAGAATTTCCAATTTATACAACCCCACACATGAACTACTAGCTATACTTAAGTTTCATTAACTATAAACAAGATTTCAACATCCAAATCACTACAAATCCAATCCAAACTCTAAACACACAAGTATCATGCTTCTCATTTACTATAACCATCAAAACCATCATAATACTCAAAGTAAAGTTAGGGTTTGGAGGTGTTATACCTTCCTTGGAGTGATTAGAGTAGCTAGGAAGTCTTAGGGAGCCTCCTACAAGCTTGATCTTTCCAAAGAAATCAAGAACACAAAGTTAGGTTTTGAAGTTTCTAAAAGTCAGATTGAAAGAACTGTCAAAACGAGGGTCTTACCATGCTTATTTGGATGAGACTTGTGAACAAGAGTTGTAGGATATCTAAATACCTTTCCAAAGAGCTATAGAATATACTATTTGAGTGAGTATTGAAGGAGATATGGTAGTTTTAAGTTGTTGCTCTGGTTTTGGCCGGGAGCTTTTGTTCTTGGAAAGCAAAAGTCAACTTCTAATTTGTGTTTTGTGATTTGTTTTGCCTTGGCTTGGTTGTTTTGCTTTTGTTTTGATTAATTACCTTTTAACCATGGTGAAATTTGTATGGTTTATAATCAACCAACACTTCCTTCCCTTTTGGTCATGCTTATGTCATCCTCCCATGTCATCTTCCCACACTTGTCCTCTTCTTGTTGGTGTGATGATATCATCATCCACTAACTCTTTGATCAACTCCTAATTACTTGGCTAATGACCGCTGATCTGTTATACGGTTCGCTTAACTTTCGTTCTCGTTTATCATTTGAGGGATCATACCCGGGATCTTATTACTTGGGTTCCCTTAACCTTTCTCAATACATTATATTCCTTTTATGATCCTCTCTTATAATCCTTGAATTTAAATCCTTTTAATCATGTTACCTTATACTCAATTCTTTCGGTATCTGGTGGATTTTCGGGAAAAATCAAAGTGTTCGAATTTGGATTCTGACGATCTTTACCTACACTTATTTACTTTATGGAATAATAATACGATCTTAGAATTTCCATAACAGTACTCCTATATAGCGTGGTCTGATAATTTTCCTTAATCAGCATCATCAGCAAAAGTTACTATTCATCCGTGTTTCAAAAATTCCAAAAATTGGGGTTATTACAATCAGTATTTAACTTGAGCTGCTTGCATTTAGATTTTGAAATTATCTCCCTTTTTTTTGAATCATCACCAAGTAAGAGATAGACAATAAGCTCCAGGACTCCTGAACCTCATCCAATTACCCATACATATTTTCTTGAGTTGTTTCCAACTTATCTTGATTAGTCTCAATTTTGTCATGTCTAGCAATTAGAGGCTTTAATTGTTTTTGTACCTCAAACTCTGACTTGGTTTTAGCTTCATGAAAAGCATCGTTCAATTCATCCATTTGAGTTTGAGCCTTAGTCTGATTAGTATGAATAGATTTTACCATGAGGGCAGAGGCCTTGAGAGAGTGAAGACATTAGGATTTATGATTTGCCTTGTAACTGTTTCCAAATGCTTAGAAGTATGATTCGCAGTAATAGGATAATATGGACCTTCCACTTAGAATTCCATTTTTCTTCTAAATACTGTTGAGCACTTGAAGTAACCCTCTTAGCCATCTTCAACTTCCACTCTATCTCTCTCTCTCAAACATGTCTTCCGAAAAGATGATATATTTAAATCTTCATCAGGATCTAGAGCTACATTAATTTTAGATACATCAATATTATCTCCATCATCATAGTCATCTTCATCATTAGAATAACTAGAAGCTTTATCATCAACTATTGACTTCTTTAACTTCTGTGCCACTAGCATCAGAGTTTAGATTTTTCAAAGGAGCAGTGTGAGAGCCAACAACTTCAAAAACTTCAACATTAACATTTAATTTAATTTAATTAAGAATTGTAAGCATAGAGATATGGACATCAGTATCAAACTCCAAGACCTTAGTTCTAGTAGAATGTGTAGGAGACTCAGAAATTGGGTTGAACACTGGAATATCAGCTTTTAGAATGGACCGTTTTGCAACTTCAGCACCATCAAGAACATGAATTGTAGGAATGGTTGAAGGGACAACATGAGTGGACTGCAAGAAAGTATCAGTACTTAGACCTGCAGGGAAAATATTAGCACTTGGTGCATTAGAGTTTAACTTTGGGGCTATAGGTTGTTCACCATCAACTATTTCTTCGATACTCGGAGCACCTGAAATAGAAGAAAATGAAACACTTAGATTTCTATATTCTTTTAAAGTAGTCTCACTACTTCTCACTGCATTCATCTCATGACTTTCAATAGTCAGAGTTTCCTCACAAGGATTAGCTAAATCCCGACACTCATCTACCTCTCTTTTTGCCAGGTCATGAACATGCCTCTCTTTATTTCTATTTTTCTCTAGATCTTTTCTCTCAACCTCACTTGAAAGGCTCAGAATTTTTTGTCCTACATAAATAAGGGGTGGCTGAGAAGAGATATTTATGGTCACATAAATAGGGATACCCTCTTTTAGAGGAATATCCATGATCATGCCATCAGGATTTAAAGTAACAGTAAATGCTGACAAGACAGTATCAGGATTTAAATTAAATGATGATAAAGAAGAGTTAATATTTGTACCTTGTTTTATGGAAGTATTATCTTCCTGTAAAGGAAGTGCATCCAATGAAAGAACTGAAAGAACTTCAGTAGATTTTGGTGTAGGAAGCACTCTTCCTTCCGTATCCAAGGCTAGGATAGTAGCATCAGGAGATAAGCCTGCACTACCACTTTGAGGTAGTGGTTCTTGTGTGGCTGGAGAATTTGGTGCTGCTAAATCATTTTGAGGTTTAAGTTCTTGTGTACTCCTCTCTTCTTCATCTGAATCTTCATCTTCCTATGCTTTGCTGATGTAACACTCCCAAATCCGGGGTCGGGGATCCGGGTTGTCACGAGTTCCATTTCCCTTAATAACACTTAATCTTAATAAATAACCAACTACTGCGTACTGTGACCCCACAATATACACACACACCACAAGTTATAGTCTCAGAGATGAATACCAAAAATACACAAGTCATTTTATTCCACAATTATAAGTCATTACACCTCAAAAGGGTTTTTGAATAAATTTACATATTCCTTGCCATTATTACAATTCATACATATACATAAGTCTGGTACATCAACAGTTGAAAACCTATCCTATTCGTAGATCCTATCCGCTTGCGAATTGGGAGCTTGGTCATGTTCATCTTATCTATCTGTTGTTGTGATGAAAGAAGAAAGCAAGGGTGAGCAACAAAAACTCTTTTATCAAAACAGCAACCTTGTTGCGACTATTAAAAATACATCACGGAGCTGGATCCCTAAGATTTTTGAGCGAGTATTTAAATCCCCATTTAAATCCCCTTCGAAAGGAAGATCTTAAATTTGAAAACGAGTTTTGGGATCCGCTCTAACTTTCCAAAAAATAGTTTTGATAAAGTTTGAAAATAATCTCTGGAAATATTTAAAGTAAGAATGATTTGATAGTATTAATTATTTTCCGAATACTTGGCAAATATCGAAACATTATTCTTTAAGAAAATAGAGAATATTATTTACTAAAATAAGCGGAGTCATAAGTCCTCGAATGAATATTCAAACTAATATTCATTTAATAAAATAAGCGGAGTCATAAGTCCTCGAATGAATATTTAGACTAATATTCATTTAATAAAATATTGTAGAATAAGTTTCGTAAGTAGAAACTCTATTCAAATACTTAAACTAGTCTTTGATCGTAATAGGAATCTTATATAAATATTCCAAAAATAATATTTACTTATAATATAAAACTATCGAATAAACCTTATTCGATTAATAGTTTTGAAAACTATACATATATATGTATATATATATATATAATATACTCGGGAACATCGCCTCCCGGTTTAGAAAAATGTTAACCTTTGGGTCCCCTATACTAAGGGTATACGCAACTACTGCTTATCTCTAGCATATGTATTATGCAGTTTATAAGCATTTGAATTGATAATAAAATATCAAAATTTCACAACATGCATATATATACCATATCAACATGCTCCAATATATCGCAAGATTTGCTAATAACAATCATGCACTTATCACAAGATAATGCACATATATATATTTACATCACAACAACAGTATAATGGGTAGAAAACTTGCCTGAGCGACTGGGGGTGGTAAAAGGCCTGGGGCGAGTCTGGTAACCTATAAACAACATATAAGTTGGAATTAAACCACGGTCGCTTAAGAAACTAGACTTTAACTAATTGGACCCTAACGTTCGCTTTTGCGCTTAACGATTCACAGAAGTCGCTCGAGTACCCTCGACCCCACCATTTTTATAAAATTAACCGTTAAGAATAAAAAAGGTGACTCTTTTGAGAATACTCTACTAATTGACCAATTAACCTTACATAATTGTTTCATACTCCAATTAGTCATTTAAGGGCTTTAATCAAGGTTTCAAAGTAAGGCGAGGGATAATGGTTCGTTCGCGAAATGTCGTTACTTAAAACAGTCGTTTCTCCTAAACCGTACATCGGATCTAAGTGAACCACATATCAAAACGAAGCTTATGACACTATCTAGCTAAAAATGGCAAAGTTATAGATTAGACAGTTAGCTCTCTGTCCCAAACATTAAGAACAAGAAGTTGTATGAAAACAGGCTTTACGACGTCTATGTTTACACGATTACCAAAGTTTAAACTACTCCAATCAATCACAATTCAACTCAAAACCACCAATACCACCAAACTTCACCCAAACCTTACTACATCAGTCCATAACCTCATGATTTTCCTAACTCATTCAATCACAAACAAGAGCTACTAACTATACTTAAGGTTCATTAACCAATAACCAAGATTTATAACTCAAAATCATTACAAACCCAAAGAAACTCTAAACATACAAGAATCATGCCTCTCATGAACTATATTAATCAAAACCACTCCTAAAAATTCGAATTAAATCTTAGGGTATGAGGTTTTACCTTCCTTGGTGAGTAGTAGTAACTAAGAAGCTTGAAATAGCCCTTGAAAGTCCTTACCAAAGCTTAATCTAACCAAAACACAAGATCAAATAATTTATAATTCTTTAATACACTATTCACTTTCTTCTTCAATGATTTATTGAAAAATATTGTGAAGGACTTGGGATCTTAAACTCCTAGGATATCCATAACTAATCATAAAGAACCTTGGATAATTACCTTACAAAATAACAAGGCTTGAATCTTGGGTTTTTGAATTTCTTCTTCTTGAAAAAGGAAAGAGGCCGAGAGCTTTTATGCAAGGTCAACTCCTCTTTTTTTGTTTTATGAATTATGCTTGGTTGCTTCTCTTTTTATCTTGGCAATTGTTTTAGCTTTTTTACCATGGTAAATTTTACATGGCCCATAATCAACCAACAAAGCAAAACCCCTTGTCATGCTTATGTCATCATGCTTGTGTCATCTTTTTAACACTTGTTTTCCCCTTGTGGTATGATGACATCATCATCCACTAACCTCTTTGATTAACCCTTAATTACTTGGCTAACGACTGCTTATCTGTTATACGGTTCGCTTAACTTTTGTTCTCGTTCGTCGTTTGAGGGATCATATCTGGGATCTTATTACTTGGGTTCCCCTAACCTTTCTCAATATTTTATATTCCTTTTATGATCCTCTCTTATAACCCTTGAATTTAAATCCTTTTTATCATGTTACCTTATACTCAATTCTTTCGGTATCTGGTGGATTTTCGGGAAAAATCAAAGTGTCCGGATTCGAATTATAACGACCTTTACATACACTCATTTACTTTATGGAAATACTAATACGATCTTAGAATTTTCATAACAGTACTCTTATATAGCGTGGTCTGATAATTTTCCTTAATCAGCATAGTCAATAAAAGTTACTATTCATAAGGATTACAAAAAGTCCAAAATTTTTGGGGTATTACAGTCTCCCCTCCTTAAAAGGATTCCGTCCCGGAATTAGATAGAAAATAAATGGGGGTACTTTTCTAGCATTGCAATTTCTAACTCCCAAGTCAATTTTCCCACATAGTGGTTCTACCACCAAAATCTAACTAGTTTGATAACCATGTTCCTACGCACTTGTTCCTTTTTGATTCATAACCCTCACTGGTTGCTCCACATAGGTTAAGTCTGGTCGCAAGTTTACGTGTTCATATTCCCCTATGTGTCTCGCCTCTGGATCATACTTCCTTAACATTGATACTTGGAACTTATTACGAACTTGTTGCAGGTTCGGGGGTAGGGCTAGTTCATTTGATAACTTCCCAATAAATCTTAATATATCCAACGGTCCAACAAATCGTGGACTTAGCTTTCCTTTCTTTTCCGAACCTCATTTATCCTTTCCAAGGCTTTCCAAGGGGATACCTTTAACAACACTAGGTCCCCTACTTCATACTTTTTGTCCTTTCGTTGTCAAATCAACATACTTCTTATGTCCATCTTGGGCTACTACCGGCCGTCCTCTGATTAGATCTATTATATCCTTGGTCCTTTGGACCACTGCTGGTCCGAGCAACTTACGCTCCGCAACTTCATTCCGATACAGGGGAGATCGACATTGTCTTCCCTAAAGGGCCTCATAAGGCAACATCTCGATACTGACATACGATCTATTGTTGTAAGAAAACTTAATCCGTGTTAAGTGATCATTCCAAATTCTTTCAAGTCTATTGCACAGACTCTCATCATAGCTTCTAGCATTATAGCTTTTGCTTCTCAATATCTACTCTTTTCCAGTTCGTAATCATTACTATTTTCCGTACAGAAATCTATTCTAGATATATCTTTACTCTCTAGAGTTTTATAACCTTTTAATAAACGCGTCAACCTTAGTATCACGAATGCGTTAGAATCGGAATACCATCAAACTGATACCACTTCATCTCTAGCTGCTTCCATCTTCCAAAGTTTGATCAATCATATAGAAGTAAAAGAATTTATTGAGAGATCACTATGATCATGAACACTTGTTCTATTGCATAGTTAGTACAGAAGGTGGCCAACCTTTAGTACTTGACAAGCAATTAAATAACATATGGTATCCTATTAGGCTTCTATCACACAGATAGATAGTCATTCGGCAATACCTCCCCTTCTGGAAGGGTTATTCTTCTCAGTTTACACAAAAATGAAAAGAAGAGAAAAGAAAGAATTTAAGAGAATTATATAAAAAAATATTGCCACAAAATATCTGGCTTGGAGTCTACCCCTGAACTATAGAGGTTTATCATAGGAGAAAAAAAACATATATATGTATATATCTCAATATCAAATATTATCGCATCGTATTTCACATGCCTAAATATTTTTGCTATTCCGTCCATCATTCTACGGACCCATGCTCTTGCTTGAGCTTATAAACAATCATTGTTGAAACTCCCTTGACAGCGAAAATCGAATCTCGGATTTCATTCTAAACATCATAGTGACTAGAATCCATTTCTATGCCGTCACCTTCTTCATATTCGATAAGAAGGAATAAATATATCATAGGTAAATGTTCGGCTTAGTTGGTCTATCAATAATAACTTATACATCACCACGACCCGATTAGTGGTACTCAATCTCAACATCCATTCTAATACAACTCTTACGGTTGTAATCGGCTCATTACTCGCAGAATCATTGCTACATTACTATGGTCCATCGCTGACCTACTGTAGTTATTCATTTTCCTCGGAATCTTAATATCTAATCATACGGAGTTCATACCTGCCGTATCAAAATCTTTTAAGGAGTTAACATAATCACCATTCATGATTCATGAAGAACACTCCAGATCCTGACATACATTCATGACATGAAGTAGATAAAATTGCAGAAGAGTTTCAATCAAAGCAACGATAGCAGGTTAATACCATTCTTAATCATATGCCTTCAATAGAAGACTTAAATCAAAGGTTTGTTTAGTCCTTTTTGAAATATGGTCCTGGCTTATTCTCAAGATAGGACCTTCTAAGATAGATAGCCCGCTCACGGAGATTACATGAATTAAATCTTTAACAAACTACTATTACGGTTGAGTATCGCACAATCATCGGAAGGAATGTCAATCTTTCACACCATAATACAACCTTCACGGCTTTAACCATCATCACTGTATTCCTCTAACACGAGCGCCTATAATTTCTCTTTTACACTTACAGTGTCGGCCACCTCATTAGCCTTTCCTGATAGTAATAGTTCCTTATAATCAATGTCTTTTGAACGATCTCCAACTAAATTTTCTACCTCATTTCCAATCACTGCTTGTGCGAAAATGCTCTTCCTTACGCTTTGGTGAGAAAAATAATATCACCATTTTTCCAAAAGTTATTGCCTCTGTCTTTAGAGGTTAACATTGTCACGACTGACTCTCGGTCATACTTAGGACATCTTTTATCTTAGGTCCTAATTGCCTTAAACAATTTCGACCTTTACTAGTTCGATCCATACTTTCTCATGGTTTAACACGTGCCCACTTGGCATTATTATTATTACGTCATATTTCCTTTACCAAAGTTTCTATTTGTAAGAACTTAAATATCACCACTCTTTTTGTTACTTCTCCAAGGTTATTCTTAAATCATTCCTCATGTACTCCCTAAGTACAGTGCATATCAAGACACCATTTACTGATACTAGAACCATTGTCAATATGCTTCTGAAAAATTTCTCCACTGATCCATAAAGGTTGGTGTTACCTTGATGCTTTCCACTTCATACTGTCAAAACTCATATTATCCCTATTAAGGGTGAAATGCCAACATGTATGCATTCCCCCATGGTTCATCTCAAGTTATCGCGGTTCCATCCTTAATTCCACCTTTAAAAAGGTACATGCATCCTTCCATGGATAAATCAAGTCATATATCCTTGATAGATTATCTTATTCAATCATTCCCACCTCGATACTCTATACCTAATTTCACAATAGCATCCTTATTCGAACTGAGGTCAATCCAGATGGCCTCCAAAAGATAACAACGGTTATCCGCTTTTCTTGTCTGATTTAGTAATGATAACAAGGATGTTCTGGAAGATATTGGTCATGTTCAACGTGAACTTCTTTTTACTAAATCCTCATTTACTTTTGTTGTTTATCTCAACAGTCATCTCAGTGTTGAGATATCTTCTATACTTGGTGTCTCCTCAGCCCATTTGTGTTTCCTTATTAATCCATCGATCTATCTCAAAGTTTCATCGAATACTTTCAACTTAAAGGGGATTAATTATATGTATCTCTTACGCCTTCAACCTTGAATTTATCTCATGATCAGTCACCATCGTGCTGATGATGACACACTTCTGTATATTTATTGCAAGGGTTTCTTAGGGTTTCTCATACCTAAGTCCCTTATCGCTTCTCAACTCTATTTCCTTTATATCCCTTTATACTCCTTCCCCTTTCAGTATTTTATTTTCGTTTCTATTACAACCATTTCATGCACCAACACAACATAAGCATTGATTTCAAACATCCCATCATTCTGGATTCGTGTCCTTCAGACGAACCTTGACGACTTTCACAACCTAGATTCATGATTCATCATACTTGTCTGCCTCTGGCCTGGTTTTAAAACTTCTACACTATCTCTCTATCTTCCTTATCCTTCCACCAGCGGGTGGCCTCTCTCTTAGGAAGTTAAGTGGTAAAATAGTCTTTTGCGCTTCATCAATCATTTAGAATCTCAAATGATTCCTCTATTTCCTTTAGCCAGGCTCTTGCCTCGACTGGGTCAGCTTGTTCCTTGGAAATCTGAGAGCTTAGCGACTTAAAGGTTCTGAAAAAATTTCCCGCCGCATTATTTCCTCATGATGGTGGTTGGGGATAAAAGTATAAGTTTTGTTTAGGCAGGTCCATGAATTGCCCGATAGGAGTACCATCCTAGTTCTCCCTAACTTGCTCGATTTCTGTTTTTTCAGTATGAAATGTTTCATCCTTTTCCCATAATTGAGGTTATCTTATACGTTAAAATCCTTGTTTTCTTCTTCATTATGTTATGGGTTTCTTCTTTCTTGATGGCGACCTCCCTGACTATCACATTCAGGGTTTGCCCTAAATCTTATTCCTCGAACTATGGATTTCATCTAAGATCCAGTCCTTAAGCTCTTAAACGTTTGGGACCCAAATTCTGTAGGAATACCTCGTTATTCCCTTATCATCTTTCTCAGTATTAATCTCTTCTCTAGTCATTGGCTCTCTACCTTCATTCATCATTTTGTCTTGGCACAATATGATCTTTTTCAATAATTCGGGATGCATTGCAATCTCAAACAGCTTTTCGATAACGGCTCCAGTTACCTTCGCTTCTATTTCCATTTTCTCGAAATCTCTTATCAACTCTTCCGAAGACATTATCATCTTGAGTCTCTCCTCTCTACTAAGGGAGTTAGCCACCATATTGGCTTTACCTGGCTGATGAATAATTTTATAATCATAATCCTTGATTAGCTCTAACCACCTCCTCTGGTGCGTGTTGAGCTCTTTCTACGTAAAAATATACTTGAGCTCTTGGGGTTTGCGTAAACCTCGCACTTCTCTCCATACAAGTAGTGCTTCCAATATTTAGGGTAAAACTATTGCCGTGAGCTCAAGATCATGGACGAGGATATCGAATTTTATATTCCCTTAATTGTCTTGACGCGTACGCGATTACCTTGCCGTGTTGTATAAGAAGCACCCTAATTCCTTATACGAAGCGTCACTACAATTCACAAAATCTCCTTTTACATCCGGCAACGCCAACATAGGGGCCGCCACTAATCTTTGCTTCAGTTCTTGAAAGTTGTTCTCGCATTTCTCTATCCATTCGAACTTCTCAGTCTTACGAGTAAGCCGCGTTTAAAAGGGCTGCTATCTTTGCAAACTTGAACGAACCTATGGTAGTAACCATCCAATCCCATCTCTGGTAGTCGCCCTAACCACGGTCATCAATTCCTCAACGGTCCTTTCTTCACTCTTGTCAGGATCCTCCACGGGATCCTTCTCAGCAACAATCCCTTTTGGGATAACATCCTGAATTGTTATATCTTTAATATGAACATCATCTGGTCCATTGTTAGAACACTCTATCGGATCCACAATCTGATCTCCAATAAGTAATAAAACATCATCGCGTTGTTGCTCCTCAACCTCAGGGTTTGGAGTCCCGCTACCATATATGATAACGAACTATGCTTCTATCACGATATTTATAAGGGTTCCCATAAGGTTTTTAACTGTCAGTACTACGTTAGGTAGTCTGACTATGAACTTAGCAAGAGTTCTTATTATCTTAGTGAACTTATTATTTTAATGTCACACCATCGCTGAGGTTTATAACGCTTGGCTCTGATACCATTTCTGTAACACCCCCAAATCCCGGTTCGAGGATCCGGGTTGTCACGAGTTCCAATTCCCTTAATAACACTTAATCTTAATAAATAACCAACTACTGTATACTGTGACCCCATAATATACACACACACACACACCACAAGTTATAGTCTCAGAGATGAATACCAAAAATTCACAAGTCATTTTATTCCACAATTATAAGTCATTACACCTCAAAAGGGTTTCTGAATAAATTTACATATTTTTTGCCATTATTACAATTCATAAATATACATAAGTCTGGTACATCAACAGTTGAAAACCTAGCCTATTGGTAGATCCTACCTCAGCTACAGTTGCATCAACGCCTACAGGAAACTGCGGAACGTTTCCTATCCGCTTGTGAATTGGGAGCTTGGTCATGTTCATCTTGTCTATCTGTTGTTGTGTGATGAAAGAAGAAAGCAAGGGTGAGTAACAAGCCAACCAAAATAATATGTATAATAATTGACAATATATGAGCATTATCATAGTACTCATGATAGTCGTGTTCAAGAAGAAATGAACTAAATTTGATATCTTAACGCGACCAGGTCACAAAATATTCAGTATATATGTATAAATACCTTTCAAAATCTTGGAAATCCTCTTCCATGCATAATATACATAGAGTTCCAGTTTATAACTATATAAAAATATCGTTGCAAGGTGATCTTATAAATCTAACCTTGTCTCAACATTTTCTGAAAATCTTTGTCATGCATAAGATAATCATTAACTAGATATAAGTTGAAAAGATGAAGTTACAAGATACTTCAATATACTTATATCTTTTCCGACTACTACTTGAACTACCACCGTTCAAGGTATAAATAGTTCATCCCATAGATGAAGCTACAAGACAAAACTTGTATAGAATCAATCTTTGAAATATCATCAAAATGAAATGAAGTTACGGGATACTTCATTTGATGAAAACATCATTTTTGAAAACTCGACCCTGCCAACACTCAACAATCGCCTAGCCGTAGCCTTTCTATCGAAATGATCTGGGTAGTGTTGCAGAAATATCCAAACTGGATGATGAACTCATTACGAGAGTTTGCCGAGCCAAGAAGACCACTCATGATGATCATTTGCAGTAGTGCAACCCCACCATTTTCTACATGTAGAGGAGAACAGTCGGATTTACTTGTCAACCGAACACTGGACTCCTATGGAATGGACCTTCTTAGTGGAACTTCCGAGCCATTTGGGCCAATATAATAAGGCTGGGTCGGCGCCACTCGACCATATACACCACTGCTAGTTCAGATGAAATCCATGACTCTGAAATGTAAAGCTCGTCCCCCCTTCCCCAAGTAGAAACTTGTTGATACGACTCCACCAAGAAGTCGTATCTAGTCGGAAAGGAAGACTCACCGATATTTCCCAGGCGATGCCTGTTATGGATTAACTTATTCCAAGAATTTTACTTCCCGAGTGTTGGGTAAGTAATTAAAAACTCTTTTATCAAAACACCAACCATGTTGCGACTATTAAAAATACATCACGGAGCAGGATCCCTCAGATTTTTGTGCGAGTATTTAAATCCCCTTCGAAAGGAAGATCTTAAATTTGAAAACGAGTTTTGGGATCCGCTCTAACTTTTCAAAAAATAGTTTTGATAAAGTTTGAAAATAATCTCTAGAAATATTTAAAGTAAGAATGATTTGATAGTATCAATTATTTTTTAAATACTTGGCAAATATCGAAACATTATTCTTTAAGAAAATAAAGAATATTATTTAATAAAATAAGCGGAGTCATAAGTCCTCAAATGAATATTCAAACTAATATTCATTTAATAAAATAATCGGAGTCATAAGTCGTCGAATGAATATTCTGACTAATATTCATTTAATAAAATAAGGTAGAATAAGTTTCGTAAGTAGAAACTCTATTCAAATACTTAAACTAGTCTTTAATCATAATAGGAATCTTTATTAATATTCCAAAAATAATATTCACTTATAATATAAAAATATTGAATAAACCTTATTCGATTAATAGTTTTGAAAACTATATATATGTATGTATATATATATATATATAATATACTCGGGAACATTGCCTCCCGGTTTAGAAAAATGTTAACCTTTGGGTCCCCTATACTAAGGGTATACGCAACTACTGCTTATCTCTAGCATAGGTATTATGCAGTTTATAAGCATTTGAATTGATAATAAAATATCAAGATTTCACAACATGCATATATATACCATATCAACATGCTCCAATATATCGCAAGACTTGCTAATAACAATCATGCACTTATCACAAGATAATGTATATATATATTTACATCACAACAACAGTATAACGGGTAGAAAACTTGCCTGAGCGACTGGGGGTGGTAAAAGGCCTGGGGCGAGTCTGGTAACCTATAAACAACATATAAGTTGGAATTAAACCACAGTTGCTTAAGAAACTAGACTTTAACCAATTGGACCCTAACGTTCGCTTTTGCGCTTAACGATTCACATAAGTCGCTCGAGTACCCTCGGCTCCCCCATTTTTATAAAATTAACCGTTACGAATTTTAAGGCGACTCTTTCGCGAATACTCTACCAACTGACCAATTAACCTTAAATAATTGTTTTGTACTCCAATTAGTCATTTAAGGGCTTTAATCAAGGTTAGAAAGTAAGGCAAGGGATAATGGTTCGTTCGCGAAATGCCGTTACTTAAAACGGTCGTTTCTCCTAAACCGTACATCGGATCTAAGAGAACCACATATCAAAATAAAGCTTACGACACGATCTAGCTAAATATGGCAAAGTTACATATTAGACAGTTAGCTCTCTGTCCCGAACACTAAGAACAAGCAGCTATATGAAAATGAGCATTACGACGGCTATGTTTACGTGATTACCAAAGTTTAAACTACTCCAATCAATCACAAATCAACTCACAACCACCAATACAACCAAACTTCACCCAAAACTTACTACATCATTCCATAACCTCATGATTTTCCCAACTCATTTAATCACAAACAAGAGCTACTAACTATACTTAAGGTTCATTAACCAATAACCAAGATTTGTAACTCAAAATCATTACAAACCCAACCAAACTCTAAACATACAAGAATCATGCTTCTCATGAACTATATTAATCAAAACCACTCCTAAACATTCAAATTAAAGCTTAGGGTATGAGGTTTTACCTTCCTTGGTGAGTAGTAGTAACTAAGAAGCTTGAAATAGCCCTTGAAAGTCCTTACCAAAGCTTAATCTAACCAAAAACACAAGATCAAACAATTTAAAATTCTTGAAAACACTATTCAATCTCTTCTTCAATGATTTATTGAAAAATATTGTGAAGGAGTTGGGAGCTTAAACTCTTAGGATAGCTATAACTAATCATAAAGAACCTTGGATAATTACCTTACAAAATAACAAGTCTTGGATCTTGGGTTTTTGAATTTTTTCTTCTTTAAAAGGAAAGAGGCTGAGAGCTTTTATGCAAGGTCAACTCCTCTTTTTTTTTTGTTTTATGAATTATGCTGGGTTGCTTCTCTTTTTGTCTTGGCAATTTTTTTAGCTTTTTTACCATGGTAAATTTTACATGGCCCATAATCAACCAACAAAGCAAAACCCCTTATCATGCTTATGTCATCATGCTTGTGTCATCTTTTTGACACTTGTCTTCCCCTTGTGGTGTGATGACATCATCATCCTCTAACCTCTTTGATTAACCCTTAATTACTTGGCTAACGACCGCTTATCTATTATATGGTTCGCTTAACTTTCGTTCTCGTTCGTCGTTTGAGGGATCATATCCAGGATCTTATTACTTGGGTTCCCCTAACCTTTCTCAATATTTTATATTCTTTTGTGATCTTCTCTTATAACCCTTGAATTTAAATCATTTTTATCATGTTACCTTATACTCAATTCTTTCGGTATCTGGTGGATTTTTGGGAAAAATCAAAGTGTCCGGATTTGAATTCTAACGACCTTTACATACACTTATTTACTTTATGGAATACTAATACGATCTTAGAATTTTCATAACAGTATTCTTATATAGCGTGGTCTAATAATTTTTCCTTAATCAACATAGTCAGCAAAAGTTACTATTCATAAGGATTACAAGAAGTCCAAATTTTTTGGGGTATTACAGCTGAGATACACACCATCTGTATTTTTCGTAGAATGAGATTCAATAGATTTGCATAAGGCTTTCACCTTGGAGGCCTCATCTATGAGCTTAGAAGCCTCAGCATTATACCTTTTTTGGATTGTTTGAATGACTATGAAAATATGATTGAGTATATTTTGAATTTATGCTAAATCACTTTGAGATGTAGGTTCTTGTGGGACAAAACCAGTATCCGTTGCTTCATCATAAGGAAATGAAGGTTCTTGTGGGCTTGGCTCTTGCTCAATCAATATCCTTGTAGACAAATCTCTTGCAACATCTGTTACCTGAGATGCTCTTTGAGTTATATCAGCCATTATTATTTGAACCTGCTTAGAGGTGGAATTTTTTTATCTCACCCTTGGATCAGACTTTAATGGTAAATCAGATATTGTAACAGGTTTGGTTATAACATGACCATCCTTATGAGTCCTTGAGATAGTGTAAGTGGCTGTAACTTCACCTTCCTCAGCAATTTCTTTCTTTATCTTCAATGCCTGCTTGGCAAAGTAAGATTTAACCAATCTCCTATTCTTTGGTCCAGGACTGGTTGAATTAGTATTTATATCATCAGTGTTTGATGTACCCTGTATAGTTGGTAAGACAACCGATGCCTGAGTAGAATTGGTGTTTAGCTTCTGAAATTTGGATGATTGGGGAGAATTATCCTCTTCATCTGATTCTTACTCAGCAATAATAAGTCTTTTCTTTTTAGATTCTGGAAGTTGAGAAGAATGAGAGACTATTGTTTTGCTTCCACCCTGTGCACCATCAGTTTTTGAGGAGGGGGTTTCTGAGAAGCTCTAAGTCCCGATCCTTGAGAGGCATCAAACTTTTCTAACCTCTTTCTTTTTATAACAGGTGCCTGTTGGGAAACACTTGAGGTGTATTGTATTTGGAGTTATGTTTGGGTGGCAGAGCTGTGGTTAACTATAGGGCGTTCCCATCAGTTATCGCCTGTAGTCTAGATCTTTGTACATTATGCTGACTATAGGTCTCAGAAAGTCTTGTAATAAGCAAGTTCCTAGATGAAACTGGGATTTTCAGATCAGGAATATCATCCATGTTCTTGTCCATATTAATGAAATCCGAAAAAGCCCTTTAGGTTAATTTAAAAACAGAGTTGATCTTTATAGCAGGGATAGGAACATTTGGAAAATAGTGGCTAAACATTGACTGACAAAATCTAGCATAGTAGACAGTATTTGGATCAACATTTAACATATCACCTAAGAAGCATAAAATTACCCTACCAAATTTATAATGACAAAAGTGTAATATAGAGTACCCAATTTTTGAGACATCATAGGAAGAGCATCAAAGTTTGTTCTCTTATTGTTGAAGGCCCTACTGATGCAGTCAATGAAGAAATTCCACTTTCTTCTCAAACATGGCCTCTTCAATTGCCCCAAATTTCTTAATTCCTTGTCATACCTAATCTGGGTAAGAAATCTTCTTATTTCTATATCATCAATTGGAGCAGTATAACTGTCATGAGAAGGGATATGAAGAGCATCTCTGACGGTTTGAGGAATGACTACCTTTGTTTCCCCATTGAATTCAAAGGTAATGCTTGGAGTTTCTCCATCTGGACCACCATTATCAAACACCGGTTCTCCAAAAAGCGAGAACATTTGCATCATAAATAGTTGGAGGATTGGTAAGTGCAACCCCAACCTCACTAACAACCAATAAATCTTAAAAGATGTGATAATCAGGTTTTATGACATTTTGATCAATAATAGCCCCATAGTTGTTGGGTACAACTTTACATTATCATAGGTGAAAGCTTTTGTTGCAGTTGGTGAAGTCATGGTAGTTGTTTGTCAAATAAAAGCTTAAATGATGATTAGGGTTTCAGAGTTTAACACATAGAATAGAGAGAGTAAAAGAGAAGAGATAGAGTTGAATAAGAGATAAAGTGAAAAACAAAATCAAAAATTGATTTTGTATATCTCTACACTCTTCTATTGACAAATGGTTCAAATTAGTGGGACAAATGGCATGTGTTATATCCGGGATATATCGTATAATTATTTTTATCAATAAATAAATATTATGTGATTATTATGTGAATTTTCATGAATTATCTGTTGAGTGGTATTTGTGTTTGGATGTTTAAATGTGATAAAATTTGGGTATTTCAATTTTTATATGTCCAAAATAAAGTATAGATAATTTGATATCTTTATATTAAGTTTTATGTTGTTATATGATTTTATTAATGATTTATGGATTTAATAAATTATTTTTCCGAGTATTTATAAAATTATTTTGTATAATCGGGAATCGTACGACTTCAACCGTTTTTTATTTTTTTAAACTCCTTTCTAACCTAATTTGATAATTTCGAGCATTTCTTGTGTTTAACTTTTTCGATCTGGAGTACGGTTTTACCTGTGCGGGTCCCGGCGCAAAATTTCTAATACAAAGTTCATTTCGATAAATCGATAAAACCCGTATTTTCGAGAAACGAGATATTTTGATTTGTAATGCCCCCAAATCCGGGGTCAGGAATCTGGGTCGTCACACCATCCTTCACTCATGTGTAACCTGTATTGATTCAATAATCCAACAGACCCCAATCTCACGCACACACACACAAGTTATAGCCTTAGAAATGATGTACAAAATGTAATCTTCTTTTATTACGCTCAATGTACTTTACAGGATCTCAGACAAATTATTCGTAACCTCTACATGAAGTTATAATAATTACGACTAATATCTTATACCTATCTGATACTCTGGCCCACCTGAGACAAAGCTGTCAGGGATTCTCCCCATGACTGTAAGCGACTAAGTTCCACACCGGCATACTGGTTATCTGTCGTGTTGTGACATTTAAAAGAAAGCAAGAGTGAGCTATAATGCCCTGTATAATAATGTACAGTATGAAATGACTATATGATAAACTCAAGTAAAACGTCATATATGATAAATATGTTTTATTCAAAAATAGTTTTCCTTGGTGATACACACCTTCTTTTGAAAACAATTCTTTAGTGGATTTATTATCCTGTGAATACCTTAATGGAAAACCCAGCACTAAGGTTGGGTTACGGTATTGCATCACAATTCAAGTTAGAAGAATAGGACGTTAATTGGAGCCTCCGCATACGATGATCAGTCGTACTACGGGAAAAGAGTAACTTTCTCTACTAGTAGAAGGACGACACCTTCGTATCCTGATAAGTGGCATTTTATACCACTTAGAACGTCTTAAAATGGCTTGAATCGATGTCTTGAAATCAAGTATTTTGTGTATTTGATGCGTTTTTCTAGTGTTTGTGCATTTCAGGGTATTAATTGCATTTCGGGAGAGATTTCATCAATAATAAGCCTTGGCATGTGTTTAGCATTGTAAGCAGGAAGAGAGGAGCAGATTGCAGCGAAGAAACGGGAGAAAAATAGTGCAGATTCCAGAAGGGGTCTGAGCGCCCGCTCAGCTCTGCTGAGCGACTGCTCAAGAAGCTGAGCGCCCGCTCAGGAATGCTGAGCGGCCGATCAGGGATGGAAAATCAGATTTATTATTTTAGACTCCTGATTCTGTTTAACTTCCAACTTCTGAGTTAGCTGGGCTTTATGGGACTCCTATATAAGTAGATTTCAGAGACGTTTCACAGAGGTTGGATCGCAGTATTAATCGAAGAGCGAGGAGATAAGGAAGAAGACCGTTTTAGCACACCGCAACGAAGAGGAAGCATATTTTCTTGTGATTCTTTATTTCGTTGTAACGTTGGAAGTTAGTTTTCTTTACTTTGAACCTATTTACTCTTGTAACGTACTCTAGTTTAATATAAGTAGTTTTAGTTATTATTCTTGTGTGTTATTATCATGTTTTCATATGAACCCATGATGACGATGAGTGCTATCATGGGCTAATCGTGATTATGGGGTCGTAACAGATTTACTATGGAATTCTTTAGTTAGTTGTTTAATACCTTAGTGTGTGATGATTGTATGATATCTAAGGTATTAAACAACTAACTAAAGAATTCCATAGTACAATCAGGAGGTGAGCCGAAAGAGCCAGTAATCATGGGTGATCGTATTGTTTCGGCAGATCCAGCTCTGATGGACTTTTCTCGGCCCAAAATAGATGACATTCTGTCTAGCATTCTTCATCCGGCTATTCAGGCTAACACCTTTGAAATCAAGCCGGGCACTATTCAGATGGTGCAGAATTCTGTTTCTTTTGGAGGTGCTGCGACTGAAGACCCCAACATGCACATAAGGAATTTTGTCGAGATCTGCAGTACTTTCAAAATAATGGTGTGACTGATGAGGCTATCAAGCTGAGGCTTTTCCCATTCTCACTAAGGAATAAAGCTAAGGACTGCTTACATTCCGAACCAGCTGGGTCTATCACTACTTGGCAAGATCTTGCGCAAAAGTTTCTGGTGAAGTTTTATCCAATGGCGAAGACTGCTGCTATGAGGAGTGCTCTTACTCAGTTTGCACAACAACCTACAGAATCTATGTGCAAAGCTTGGGAGCGCTATAAGGAGATGTTGAGAAAGTGTCCACATCATGGAATGCCTGATTGGATGGTGATCACTGGTTTCTATAATGGTTTGGGGGCCCAATCTTGGCCCATGCTCGATGCAGCAGCTGGAGGCGCCTTATGGGCCAAAAGCTATACTGAGGCTTATAATCTTATTGAGACTATGGCTGCAAATGAGCATCAAAACCCAACTCAAAGGATGATGCCTGGGAAGGTAGCAGGTATTTTGGAAGTTGATGCAGCTACAGCTATTGCAGCGCAGCTCCAAGCGCTATCTCTGAAGGTTGATTCTCTAGCCACCTATAGAGTCAATTAGATAGCTATGGTCTGTGAGCTTTGTGCAGGTTCTCATGCTACGGATCAGTGTTCTCTTGTTAATAAATCTGTTCAGTATATGAACAATTATCAGCGACCGTAGCAGCCTGTGCCAGCTACTTATCATCCTAACAACAGAAATCATCCAAATTTCAGCTGGAGTAATAATCAGAATACTATTCAGCAACCATATCAGCAAGGCATAAGTAAATAGTTCAATCCACCTAGATTCCAGCAACCACAACAATATGCTCAAAGGCAATCATATCCTCAACAAGGAGGTGCAGCTCCACCCTCTAATGCTGATTTTGAGGAACTTAAGCTATTGTGCAAAAGTCAGGCGGTCTCTATCAAGACCTTGGAAAATCAAATCGATCAAATAGCCAATGCAGTGCTCAATCATCAACCTGGCACACTTCTCAGTGATAGTGAAGTGCCAGGAAAGAAGGAAGCTAAAGAGCAAGTCAAGGCTATTACCTTACGGTCTGGAAAAGTTGCTGATGCTGAAAAAGCAAAAGTAGGAGAAGCTGAAGTTGGTGATCAAGAAGCTAAGAAAAAGGAGAAAGCGGCGGAACCAAGGAAGACTACTGTTGAACACACTCTGCCTGAGGGTAATACAGGGGAGAAACAACTTTATCCTCCACCACATTTCCCTAAGAGATTGCAACAACAAAAGCTGGATAAGCAGTTTGGTAAGTTTCCGGAGGTGTTCAAGAAACTTAACATCAACATACCTTTCGCTGAGGCTCTGGAGCAAATGACTAGTTATGCGAAGTTTATGAAGAGTATTCTTTCAAGGAAGGTGAAACTTGATGATCTTGAGATCGTTTCTTTAACGGAAGAATGCAGTGCTGTGCTGCAACAAAAGTTACCTCCAAAGCTTAAAGATCCAGGTAGCTTCACCATTCCTTGCACCATTGGCAAGTTATCTTTTGACAAGTGCCTTTGTGATTTGGGAGCAAGCATCAATCTGATGCCGTTGTCGATCTTTAAAAAGTTGAATTTTCCTGATCCAAAGCCCACCTACATGTCTCTACAATTGGCTAATCGTTCAATTACATACCCACGAGGCATAGTGGAGGATGTGCTAGTAAAGGTGGATAAGCTCTTCTTTCCTGCAGACTTTGTTATTCTAGATTTCGAGGAAGATAAGAAGATTCCCATAATCTTGGGGAGACCTTTCTTGGCTACAGGCCGTACCTTGATAGATGTGCAGAAAGGTGAACTTACTATGCGGGTGCAGGATCATGATGTGACATTCAATATATTCAAAGCGATGAAATTCCCTACAGAAGATGAGGAGTGCTTAAAAGTGGATTTGATTGATTCCACGGTTACTTCAAAACTTGATTATATGCTAATGTCTGATGCATTAGAGAAGGCCTTAGTGGGGGATTTTGACAGTGATGATGAGGATGGCAATGAGCAACTATAATATCTAAATGCTTCTCCCTGGAGGCGAAAGCTAGACATGCCATTTGAATCTCTTGGTACTTCTGACCTCAAAAATGCTGAAGGAAAGCTCAAACCATCTATTGAGGAAGCACCTACCTTAGAGCTTAAACCATTGCCTGAACACTTGAGGTATGCTTTTTTAGGTGATGCATCTACTTTACCTGTTATTATTGCATCTGACCTTTCAGGTAGTGAGGAGAACAAGCTCTTAAGGATCTTGAGAGAATTTAAATCGGCTATCGGATGGACTATAGCAGACATCAAAGGGATCAACCCTTCATATTGCATGCATAAGATTCTGCTAGAGGAGGGTAGTAAGCCGACTGTTGAGCAACAACGCAGACTTAATCATATCATGAAAGAAGTGGTGAAGAAAGAAATTCTGAAGTGGCTGGATGCAGGAATCATTTATTCTATTTCTGACAGTTCTTGGGTGAGCCCCGTGCAATGTGTACCTAAGAAATGAGGTATTACTGTGGTAGCAAATGAGAAGAACGAGCTCATCCCCACTCGAACAGTTACAGGATGGAGGGTATGCATGGACTATAGAAAGTTGAACAAGGCCACGAGGAAGGATCACTTCCCTCTTCCGTTTATTGATCAGATGCTCGACAGGTTGGCCGGTCACGAGTATTATTGTCTTCTGGATGGTTATTCAGGGTATAATCAGATATGTATTGTACCAGAGGATCAAGAAAAGACCACCTTCACTTGTCCATTCGGCACGTTTACTTTTTGCAGAGTTTCGTTTGGCTTATGTGGCGCACCGACCACTTTTCAGAGATGTATGATGGCTATATTCTCTGATATAATTGGAAATAATGTCGAAGTGTTCATGGACGACTTCTCCGTCTTTGGACATTTGTATGATGAATGTTTGAATAATCTTCGTGCAGTACTCAAAAGGTGTGTGGAAACTAATTTGGTGCTCAATTGGGAAAAATGTCACTTATTGGTGCGTGAAGGCATTATTCTTGGGCATAAGGTCTCTAGCAAGGGTCTTGAGGTGGAAAAAGCGAAGGTGGGAGTCATTGAAAATCTTCCACCACCTATTTCTGTGAAAGGAATCCACAGTTTTCTTGGTCGTGCGGGTTTTTATCGCCGTTTCATCAAGGAATTTTTGAAGATATCTAAGCTGTTGTGCAACTTGCTTGAGAAGGATGTGCCTTTCAAATTCATTGGTGAATGCTTGACGGCATTCGAGACTCTCAAGAAGAGTTTGATATCTGCACTGGTTATTACAGCACCTGATTGGACAAAGCCTTTTGAGATGATGTGTGATGCGAGTGATTATGCGGTGGGCACAGTTCTTGGGCAGCGCAAGAATACTCTCTTTCATGTGGTCTACTATGCTAGCAAGACCTTAAATGGAGCCCAAATGTACTACACCACTACTGAGAAGGAGCTCTTGGCTATAGTCTTTGGTTTCAAAAATTTTTGATCTTATTTGCTTGGGATAAAGGTGACAGTGTTCACTGATCACGCGGTCATTCGCTATTTGGTTTCCAAGAAGGATTCGAAGCCCAGACTCATTCGTTGGGTGCTCTTGCTACAGGAATTTGAATTAGAGATCAAGGATCGAAAAGGTATTGAGAATCAAGTAGCTGACCATCTCTCTAGATTGGAGAATTCCGAGTCTACTTCACATGATAAGACATTGATCAACGAATCTTTTCCTGATGAGCAGTTGTTCGCAGTTCAGGAGGAAGATCCATGGTTCGCATATATTGTGAATTATCTTGTCAGCAATATAATGCCTCCTAATTTGAACACAGCTCAAAAGAAGAAGTTTCTGCATGAGGTGAAGTGGTATATGTGGGATGAACCATATTTATTTAGACAGGGAGCTGACTAGATTATTAGGAATGTATCCCATTCTGTGAAATAGAGGGGATATTACGAGACTGCCACTCCACAGTTTATGGTGGACATTATGGTGGTGAGAAGACGGCAGCTCGTATTCTGCAAGCAGGTTTCTTCTGGCCTACTTTGTTTAAGGATGCTCATCAGTTCGTTTTAAGGTGTGATCGTTGTCAAAGAGCGGGGAATCTTACGAGAAAGGATGAGATGCCGTTAAATGTGATGCTTGAAGTTGAGGTCTTGATGTTTGGGGAATCGATTTTATGGCGCCTTTTGTCTCGTCCTACAATAATCAGTACATCTTCCTGGCAGTCGATTATGTCTCAAAATGGGTAGAAGTCAAAGCTCTACCGACGAATGATGCAAAGGTAGTGTTGAATTTTCTTCATAAGCAGATTTTCACAAGGTTTGGAAAGCAAGAGTAATCATAAGTGATGAAGGGTCGCATTTCTGCAACCGTAAATTCACTTCTATGATGCAGCACTACAATGTGAATTATCGTGTTGCTACTGCCTATCATCCGCAAACGAATGGTCAAGCAGAAGTGTCTAACAGAGAGATCAAGCGCATTTTAGAGAAGGTTGTTTGTCCGTCAAGGAAGGATTGGTCTTTCAAGCTCGATGAAGTTGTTTGGGCTTACAGAACAGCATATAAGACTCCACTTGGGATGTCCCCATTTCAACTTGTGTATGGTAAGGGATGTCATTTACCTGCGGAGCTTGAGCATAAGGCCTATTGGGCGTTGAAGAAGTTGAAACTGGATCTAGATGCAGCTGGAAAGAAGCGAATGCTTTAGCTAAATAAACTTGATGAATTTTGACTCCAAGCGTATGCGAACAACAAAATGTACAAGGAAAAAGTGAAAAGGTGGCACAACAGGAAGCTATATCCTAAGTCATTTGTGTCGGGGCAACAAGTTCTTTTATTCAACTCTCGTCTCCGACTTTTTCCTGGGAAGTTGAAATCAAGGTGGTCTGGACCTTTTATTGTCAAAACTGTGTTTCCACATGGAGCGATGGAGATTTTTGAGAATGAGCCGGACCAAGCATTCAAGGTTAATGATCAGCGTTTGAAGCATTGCTATGGGGACACGACAAACCGGGAAGTGGTTAGTGCCGTTTTATTGTCAACTTGATTAAGGTACGATACGTCTAGCTAATGACGAAAAAGAAGCGCTTCTTGGGAGGTAACCCATGATTTGTTGTTACAGGAACCCTTAGAAGTTAGTAACCTATCCAAAACCACAAAAAAAATTAGAAATACAGGGCAAGGAAAAAAAAGTTCCAGAAGACCCCTGAGCGCCCGCTCAGCTCTGCTGAGTGACCACTCAGGGCCCGACTGGAAGAAATTTTTTTTAAGTCCTAAAGAAATCCAAAAAAATCTGAAAAATAAAAAAACAAAACACAGCCACATTACCCACGACCTATTTCCCCATTTTCCCATGTTTTTAACCCTCAAACCCACTCCTAATCAAATTTTACCCTAATCTATACCCTATATATACATACACCTATTCCATATACTCCCCATACACTTTCAAACCTTAAACTCTCTCCCATATCCAAAAACACAAATCTTAAACACTTTTTCTCAGTTTCGATGGCACCCAAGAGATCCAGGACTATTGATAGCAGCAACACTGTCCCTACTGCTGATTCTTTAAGGGGTACTGCTGCGAGGCCTAGGTTGTTTGATAGGGCTGCTGAGGAGGAGTATACTAGGCTTCTGGGTAAGCCGATTTTGAAGGAGAGGGGGTTCTTACCATCGGGGAGGGATGGTCAGTTGTTGCCTATGATTGCTGAGAAGGGTTGGATTGCTTTCTGTGAGTCTCCTGAAGCAGTTCCGATGAGCATTGTTCGCGAGTTCTATGCGAATACGAAGGATGAAAAGAATGGGTATTCTGTTGTTCGGGGGATGACGGTGGATTATCACCCTGCGGCGATTTGCCGTGTGATTGGGCAGCGATAGAGGAAGCCCACGGAGGAGAACTGGAACGAGAAGACTGCTGAGGATTTTGACTTGGATTTGATTTGTGCTACTCTCTGTAGGCCGGGCACAGTTTGGACCTTCAAGACTGGGACTAACGAGTATCGCCATTTTTCGGCGATCGCGATGAACAGGTATACCCGTGCATGGAATGCTTTTATTTGCGCTAATATTCTGCCTACTTCACATGCACATGAGGTCACAGTTGAGAGAGCACAGTTGTTATGGGGAATTTTGAATGAGGAGTACTATGTGGACCTTGGTGAGTTCATCTACCAAGGAATTCTGAAGTTTTTGAGGGGAGCTAAGCACATGAACATCCCTTATGCATCTACGGTTACAAAGCTTTGCCGAGAAGTGGGAGTTCAGTGGCCGTCTCACGAGCAGTTGCAGTTGCCGGCCGATCCTATTGCCTCCGGGACTCTGCATGCGATGCAGGAGTGGACTGGTGGAGAGCCCGAGGAGCATGGGCTGGGTTATCGTCTTCCAGGAGGGCGTCCAGCATGAGGTGCTACCATGGAGAGGCCAAGGCGAGATGAGTCTGGTTCTTCTAGAGCTCAGAAGGGTGCTGGGATGGCTGATGCCCAGTATATGAGGCTGTCGAAGAGGATGGATGCTATGTACGAGACGCAGATCAGGTTTGCTCAGGAGCTCACCCTTGCGCTTGGGACTGCTTTTAGAGGCCTTGGAGCTGACTTCCAGTGGCCAGTTTTTGGTAAGGACTCTGCATATCCGCCTCCTGATACACCACCCTTTGAGGGTGATGGTGATGATGATCTCTCCGAGTAGGTATACCCATTGTTCCTTTCTACTACCTTCACTGGGGATAGTGAAGATTTTAAGTTTGGGGGTGGTGGTTAAGGAATATTTTGTGTGTGTATCATATAGTTGCATATTCATGATAGATTAGTTCATATAGTTGCATATTTTTTGCCTTATAGTTTTTTTATTATTTATAGCTTTATTTATCATGTCATGTAGCTCATGCATATACCATGATCCCTTTTGCGCTGATTTACCAATTAATTTGTGATATTGATGCGAGTGTAGTGATAGCGTTAAAGTGATGTTGAGTCATGTAGGTTGATATGCATGCTAGAAACATTTGTAATTTTACTAAGTCTTAGAGAATGCTTAAGGACTAGATTGTTGTTATGGTTCGATGGTTTTCGAGGTTAATCTATTAATTATGCTTAGAATTTTATAATAGGTTCTTAGTGATAAAAGGCAAGAAAAGAAAAAAAATGGAGTAAAAAATGGAATTCATTGCTAATTGTGGCTAGGCGTCAAATGGCTAGTAGTCGGCTCGTATTTTTATGCGAGTAGTCTAGGGTTGAGCAAGATGGAGCGAAACGCACTTGCTCAGAAATTTTGAAAAAAAAGAAAAAAAAAGAAAAGAAAAAAATAGAAAAGAGAAAAAAAAAAGAGTTTATGCACAATTGATCACGAGTGGGCTCTTTGGTATTCGAGTTATTAAGTTCTTAGGGGACTTTGTGCCTAGTGACCTAAGGCTTTTATAGTCTGTGATCCGCTAACCTAACGCTCGCTACGTGGATGCCATTGTATAAGTCTTTTGTGGACCTCACTCATTACACACACACATAAGCATTTGTTTGTTGTGTTAAATAAAAGCATGATTCCGTAATAAGCTCCAGAAATCTTGAAGTGTTATAAGTCATTTTATGCCTAGAATTATTATTCTTCATATAATCATGTGATTTCCTTGAGGATAGTCGAGTTATGATAATTGATCTAGTTTCGAAGCATATCTGTTAAGCATCTTCACACACCACGTTTCCTGCTGTATGTTAGTTTGCATGATTTGATTGATTTTTATTCGCCTAATTGCATTTGTTAAAATGTCGTAAGTTGGTTGGTTTGGTCGTAGTAAGGGGGATCGCTGCATTTCATATAGATTACATTCATGCATATTTTTGTTTTGTTTTTGAGTCTGTGACGCTTGAGGACAAGCATCGATTTAAGTTTGAGGGTGTGATAAGTGGCATTTTATACCACTTAGAACGTCTTAAAATGGCTTGAATCGATGTCTTAAAATCAAGTATTTTGTGTATTTGATGCGTTTTTCTAGTGTTTGTGCATTTCAGGTTATTAATTGCATTTCGGGAGAGATTTCATCAACCTGAGCGCCTGCTCAGGAATGCTGAGCGGCCGCTCAAGGACGGAAAATCAGATTTATTATTTTAGACTCCTGATTCTGTTTAACTTCCAACTTCTGAGTTAGCTGAGCTTAATGGGACTCCTATATAAGTAGATTTCAGAGACATTTCACAGAGGTTGGATCGTAGTATTAATCGAAGAGCGAGGAGATAAGGAAGAAGACCGTTTTAGCACACTGCAACGAAGATGAAGAATATTTTCTTGTGATTCTTTATTTCGTTGTAACATTGGATGCTAGTTTTCTTTACTTTGAACCTATTTACTCTTGTGACGTACTCTGGTTTAATATAAGTAGTTTTAGTTATTATTCTTGTGTGTTATTATCATGTTTTCATATGAACCCATGATGACGATGAGTGCTATCATGGGCTAATCGTGATCATGGGGTCGTAACGGATTTACTATAGAATTCTTTAGTTAGTTGTTTAATACCTTAGTGTGTGATGATTGTATGATATCTAGTATTGGTTGTGCTTAGTCGTCTTATGTGCGTCGCGAACATAAAAGATAGGGTGTTAATCTCTTGTGATGCGACGGTGGATCTTGAGATTTAGAACTTGCCATGCTAGCATAGGTTCATGTAAGAGTATGCATGATTAATGGATAACTCTAACCGTTTTATTCGCCTTGTGTAATCAAAAGGAATAACTTGTGCTTAAATCGTTATGTTGTCAATTTCTGTAGACATATAGGGACTCAACATAATTGATGCCTATTCAACTTCTATCTTAATTGTGGATGCTTGGTGGAATGGTATTAGTACAATGAAAGTTGGCTTTTATCAGTTTCGTGTTATTCGATTAATATCATCACGGTTGCATGCTAAGGGTAATAACAATGACTATTGAAGGAAGTAGTAATGAAGTTGTGATCTCATGAGTGTTTTAATATTGTTAATTCAAGTGTTAATTAAGTGCTTAATTCTTATAGTTAATTGTAGTTAATAATTAGTTAATCAAATCTAAGTGTTATTATCCTAACATTGAGAAGTAATCATATATTGGTGAGTGAGTGTAATTGAACATAATTAGTCTAAGTCTCTGTGAGAATGAACTAGAAAGTATTCTATATTACTTGCGAACCCGTATACTTGCGTGTGTTATTAGCGCGTGTTTTCGCCCTAACATATCCCGATTATCACCTTTGCCGCATTCGGGCTACGTGTCCCATTTTTGGTTATACACATACTTCACAAGTTCCTGAGTACACAGAGTACCTTCGCCTGAGGTACCTTTGGTAGTCCACCTAGCACACATAGTACTAGAGTCTACTCCTCCCTTGTCCTTTAATAGAATTCTATCATATCTTGAGAACTCGAACCAAATCGAAGTTCCCCCAAACATTTTGCTTGTTGATAGAAACAACTTGTTTTATTAGCGTATATATGTATATGTATACGTACTTCCAAATTTTTCGGAGGAAGTATTAAGGATATGAGTTGACCGTTGTCAACAGATAATTAAATAAGGGGAAGTTTCTTTTGAAACTATATTCAAAATATTTAAAATAAGTTGAGATAATATTCTTCGACGATCTGAAATTATTCCAATGATTTCCGAAAATCAGAAAGTATTATAGATCGGTTTTACAATTTTTAAATCATAAATAAATCATTAATAATAATTAATAATTAAATATCAATCATTGAATAACTAAACCTCGAATAATTATGCTTTAAAAGAATATTGAAATAATATTTCCTCAACTAATTTGGGTTTAAGTAATTTAATAATCTTTAATATTTAATCGGATTTGAAATAAATAATCATTGGAGAATACTCCTCCCAAAATAAATGAATACTTAATTAATATTTATTATTCGAGCAATAAAATATAGTTGAGGGAATACGATCTTTGGAAATTGTTTTAATAAAAGTTTGAGGTATTTAATGTTTCTCAAGTGGACGTCGAGTCCCTTGGAATAAAATAATTACGGAGTTTTAATCGTCCAAAACATCTCCGGGATGATTCCCGGATTTATATTTTATAAAAACAAAACTAACCGAGTCTCAGTCTTACAACTTATACATCACGCTCTACTATAGTGTTAATATTCTTAAATAAAGCACCTCCGAAATACTTCCGGGTTTTCATAAATTTTTACTGACTGATCCTCGGTCTAAAATATATACACACCACGCTACTCGCTAGCGTTAACGTTCTCAAATATAAACTCCTCCGGGATACTTACAGGTTTTTATAAGCTTACACCGCTGACTCTCGGTCTAAATATAACATTTCGAACTCGGTATGAACATACACCAGAAATTATCAACAATTGAGTAATGTAATACATCTCAAACTTCGTAAAACAGTTTAAAGCAATCTCATGCATATATCACAGTTTTGTAAAATATTCACAACACAACAGTTCTTAAAATGTAGGGTTTGAAAACTTGCCTGGGTATTTCGAGGTGGAGGATGCTCTACGGTCCGCTCGAAAATCTATAACCATAAACATAAACCGTTTCGTTAGATCCCGTTCTAATTTACGGCGACTCGCACTCATGTGATACTTATTATGCACCCTATCAACTTATATTACCCTTATTATTTCTTTAAGTACTTTTTCATGTTACGTTCGCTTCCTTTTTTGATGTATCTTAAGTCCGTTTTCATTTTCATTGTCGGCTCCGCTTATGAATTCTATGGTTTTCTAATCGCGCGGTCTCGACTCCGATATTTTTATAAAATTGAAAAATCATTATTTTCACTTAAATTTTTATAGAAGTTAGGTAACTCCATTTAATACTCTCTGTAAAAATTTCATGATTTATGAATATTTTTAAGTCGATCATTTTTATTTCCAAAGTTTGTCATTCGTAGCAGTTTTTGTCGCGTAAATCAATTTTGTAAAACGGCCATAACTTTTGATCCGTAAATCGGAATCAAGCGATTCAAGCACCTAAACGATCTTTTATAACATTGTCTATCATAATTAGGTGTTAGTTTTTCAAGAAACTACATTTTATATCTTCGGGACTTTCTACAGAAACTTAATGTTACGTTTTGTTCGTTTTAGCGGGATTACGATTACGATTCGAGTTTCGTTTACGCCTTAAATCTTTATACTACCACCAAAAATCATCATATCATCATCACCACACTAAATACTCTCAATAACATCATGTTTTTGAGGCAAAAATCATCAACCTTAAATCTACTTAACTGAACATCAAGATTACAATAATACATTCACAAGAACTAGGTTTACAACTATGTTCAAAAAGAGTCTTGAACTTAAACCTTAAATAAAGATGGGTCAAAGATTTATACCTTTCTTGAGAGCTTGAGATTTGTTATTGATGATGGTGAAGTCTTGGGAGTGCTTGGTAGGGTTTTTGGAACCTAAAACAACCATTAAAATCAAGAAACCAAAGAAAAGTTGCTATTCACACTATTCACTATCATCTTTCTTGAATTTATTTGACCCATCAAACCTTGATAAAATGAGCTTAAAGATTTATCTTACATTAGTTTAGGAGGTATGTAGCTTGAGAATTAATGGGGTAATTTTTCCATGGCTAGAGCTTGGTGTTTGAGTTTTGATTTCTTCTTATTTTGTGATAGGGCCGAATGAAGGTTCTTGGGAGAGAGGGAGAGAATTTTGTATTTGCTTCTTGGTTGCTTCCTTGAATAATGCTTGTATTTTATTTTTTATTCTCTAGTATATGTCCTAGAATAGATTTATGTTGGCAAATTCTTGGACAAATCTTGCTAGCCCTTCATAGATTACAAGCTAAGCTAGTAGTTTAACCATTAGCTTTACTATTCTCTAGCCTTAGATGATCATCGTACAACCTTTGCTTACTATTTGATAAAGTAACCATGGTTACTTTTCTACCATGGTTAGTTAGTGCGATACGTTTATTTAATCATTTACGCATTTTTTCGGTCGCTTAAACATTTTCGTAATAATTTCTCGTAAACGGTCCGCGGCGTAAATCCTTTCATATTTTTTCTTTATGTTTTGAAGTATCATCCTTGGATATAAATCCATAGGGTTTTATATTCGTAATTATATTGTGATTCCCGTAATCCTCGATGATTCGTAAATATGGTCGTTTTTCAAAGTTAGTTTTCTTCGAAAACTAATAGCGTTTACATACACTCATTTGGTACGTATAATCATAATATCAACTTTGAAACTCATTTTCTCATGTACAACATAGTGTGGGCTAAAAAGTTTTTTCCGTCTATCAGGGTTACTATTCATTAAGCATTTAATAAGGTCTCAAAAAATTTGAGTTATTATATTACTATTCATAAAGGTCTTTTACCGACGTCAAAAATTTGGGTTCTTACATGATTAAACTATTATATTATCTTCTCGTAATTCGTGTAACCAAAGTACTGAGACAAAGACTGTAGTTACAAAAAGCCTGGTTTTGATAATTATCATAAAACCGGTACCGAATTGGATCAGTTTTATATCTGATATGATCCTACAGGATACCAGTATTCCATAATTATAGATAGCCCTTACCGTATATTATTTTGTACAGATAATCATTTGCAAACAGTAAAAATATATAATTTTCAGAGAAAAATCATAATATTCATAGTGTTCTTGAGAATCAAATCTAAGTTTGAAGGTGTTATTGATATCAGATTTTGTGTAACACCCCCAAATCCGGGGTCGGGGATCCGGGTTGTCACGAGTTCCATTTCCCTTAATAATACTTAATCTTAATAATCAACCAACTACTGCGTATTGTGACCCCACAATATACACACACACCACAAGTTATAGTCTCAAAGATGAATACCCAAAAATAACGCAAGTCATTTTATTCCACAACTATAAACCATTTCACCTCAAAAGGGTTTATGAATAATTTACATATTCTTTGCCATTATTACAATTCATAATATACATAAGTCTAGTTTATCAATAGTTGAAAGCCTAGCCTATTGGTAGTTCCTACCTCAGCTACGGCGGCATCAACGCTTCTAGAAAACTGCGGAACGTTTCCTAACCGCTTGCGAATTGGAAGCTTGGTCCTGTTCATCTTTTCTATCTGTTGCTGTGTGATGAAAGAAGAAAGAAAGGGTGAGCAACAAGCCCACCGAAATAATATGTATAATAATTAACAATATATGAGCATTCTCATAGTACTCATGAAAGTCTTGGTCAAGAAGAAATGAACCAAGTTGATATCTTAACGCGACCAAGTCGCAAAATATTCATTATATATACATATATACTTTTCACAATCTTTGAAATCCTCTGACATGTATAATATACACAGAGTTCCAGTTTCTAACTGTATAAAAATATCGTTACAAGGTGATCTCATATATCTAACCTTGTCTCAACATTTTTCTGAAAATCTTTGTCATTCATAAGATAATCATTAACTGGATATAAGTTGAAAAGATGAAGTTACAAGATACTCCAATATACTTATATCTTTTTCGAATACTACTTGAACCACCACCGTTCAAGGTATAAACAGTTTCGAAAGTTCATCACATAGATGAGACTACAAGATAAGACTTGAATAGATTCAATCCTTGAAATGTTGTTTAAAAGAAATGAAGTTACGAGATACTTCATTTGAGGGAAACATCATTATAACCGTTTGACCCAGTCAATGCCTCAGCAATCACCCATCCGTAGCCTTTCGATCGAATGCTCCGGGTAGTGTTGCAGAAATATCCAAACTGGATGATGAACTCATTACGGGAGTTTGCCGTGCCAGGAAGACCACTTACGATGATCAGTCGCAGTAGTACAATCCCACCATTTTCTACATGTAGAGGAGAACCTGTCGGATTTACTTGTCAACCGAACACTGGACTCCTAAGGAATTGACCGTCTTAGCGGAACTTCCAGGCCATTTGGGCCAATATAATAAGACTGGGCCGGCGCCACTCGACCACTTACGCCACTCCTAGTTCAGATGAAATCCATGACTCTGAAACGTAAAGCTCGTCTCCCCTTTCCCCAAGTAGGAACTTGTTAATACGACTCCACCAAGAAGTCGCATCTAGTTGGAAAGAAAAACTCACCGATATTTCCCAGGCGATGCCTGTTAATGGATTAACTTATTCCAAGAATTTTACTTCCCGAGTGTTGGGTAAGTAATCAAAAACTCTTTTATCAAAACAACAACCTTGTTGCGAATATAAGAATACATCACGGAGCCGGATCCCTCAGATTTTTGAGCGAGTATTTAAATCCCCTTGGAAAGGAAGATCTTAAATTTAAAAATGAGTTTTGGAATCCGCTCTAACTTTTAAAATCATTTTGAAGACTCGAAAACATTTTTAAGAATGTTTGGAGTAATGCTGATTTAATAAAATAAATCAGTCCCGATATATTAGAAAATATCTGAATATTATTATTTAAATAATATTCCCACAAGGATAATCCTTATAAAAATAATTGAAGTAGAAGTTTTAAAACTTATACTTGAAATGAATAATAAATAACCAAAGATATACTTATACGAAAGTACGATCTTTATTTGAATAATCGAAAATAAGTTTGATTATCGAAACAATATTCTTTAATAAAATAAAGAATATTATTTAATAAAAGAAGCGGAGTCTTAAGTCCTTGAATGAATATTCAAAATAATATTCATTTAATAAAATAAGCGGAGTCATAAGTCCTCGAATGAATATTCAAAATAATATTAATTAAATAAAATAAAGTTATCGAATAAACCTTATTCGATTAATAGTTTTGAAAACTATATCTATATATATATAAATAAATATATATATTATACTCGGGAACATCGACTCCCGGTTTAGAAAATGTTCACCTTTGGGTCCCCTATACTAAGGGTATACGCAACTACTGCTTATCTCTAGTATAGGTATTATGCAACTTATAAGCATTTGAATCAACAATTAGATATCAAGATTACGAAACAGACATGCATATATACCATATCAGCATGCTCCAATATATCGCAAAATTTGCTAATAACAATCATGCACTTATCACAAGATAATGCATATACATATATTTACATCACAACAACAGTATAACGGGTAGAAAACTTGCCTGAGTGCTCCGGGGTAGACTTAAGCTTATAGTGGGTCCAGTAACCTATGAACAACAACATAAGCCGGAATTAAACCACGGTCGCTTAAGAAACTAGACTTTAACCAATTGAACCCTAACATTTGCTTATGGTCATTTCTACGCTTAACAAATCACATAAGTCATTCGAGTACCCTCGGCTCCACCATTTTTAATAAATTAACCGTTACGAATTTTAAGGCGACGCTTTCGCGAATACCCTACCAACTGCCTAGTCCACTTTACATAATTGTGTCATACTCCAATTAGTCATTTAAGGGCCTTAACCAAGGTTTCAAAGTAAGGCGAGGGGTAATGGTTCTTTCGCGAAACGCCGTTACTTAAAACGGTCGTTTCTCCTATACCGTACATCGGATTCAAGTGAACCACATATCAAAACGAAGCTTACGACATAATCTAACTAAACATGAAAAAGTCACAGATTCAATAGTTAGCTCTCTATCCCGAAAACTAAGAACAAGCATTTGTATGAAATTGGGCATTACGACGACTATGTTTACGCGATTACCAAGTTTTAAACCACTCCAAGCAACCATCATTCAACTCACAACCAATAATACAACCAACCCTCATCCAAAACTTACTACATCAGTCCCCAAACCTCAAGATTTTCCAATTTATACAACCCCACACATGAACTACTAGCTATACTTAAGTTTCATTAACTATAAACAAGATTTTAACATCCAAATCACTACAAATCCAATCCAAACTCTAAACACACAAGCATCATGCTTCTCATTTACTATAACCATCAAAACCATCATAATACTCAAAGTAAATCTAGGGTTTGGAGGTGTTATACCTTCCTTGGAGTGATTAGAGTAGCTAGGAAGTCTTAGGGAGCCTCCTACAAGCTTGATCTTTCCAAAAAAATCAATAACACAAAGTTAGGTTTTGAAGTTTCTAAAAGTCAGATTGAAAGAACTGTCAAAACGAGGGTCTTACCATGTTTATTTGGACGAGACTTGTGAACAAGAGTTCTAGGCCTTTTCAATACCTTTCCAAAGAGCTATAGAACATACTATTTGAGTGAGTATTGAAGGAGATATGGTAGTTTGAAGTTGCTGCTCTGGTTTTGGCCGAGAGCTTTTGTTCTTGGAAATCAAAAGTCAACTTCTAATTTGTGTTTTGTGTTTTTGATTTGTTTTGCTTGGTTGTTTCCTTTTGTTTTGCTTAATTACCTTTTAACCATGGTAAAATTTATGTGCCTTGTACTCAACCAACAATCCCTCCATCTGTCATGTTTATGTCACCATGTCTATGTCATCCATTTGCCACATGTCTCTTCCTTGTGGTTTTGATGATGTCACAATCCTTGGCTTCTTGTACAAGCTTGTCTCTTGGTCGCTTATTTGTTTTACGGTTCGCTTAACTTTCGTTCTCGTTTATCGTTTGAGAGATCATACCCGGGATCTTATTACTTGGGTTCCCCTAAACCTTTCTTAATAATTTATATTCCTTTTATGATCCTCTCTTATAATCCTTGAATTTAAATCATTTTAATCATGTTACCTTATACCCAATTATTTCGGTATCTGGTGGATTTTTGGGAAAAATCAAAGTGTTCGAATTTGGATTCTGACGATCTTTACATACACTTATTTACTTTATGGAGTACTAATACGATCTTAGAATTTCCATAACAGTACTCCTATATAGCGTGTTCTGATAATTTTCCTTAATCAGCATCATCAATAAAAGTTACTATTCATCCGTGTTCAATTTTTTTTTTCCAAAATTGGGGTTATTACATTTTGGAGTTCAAGTAACCAAAACGAGGGTCTTGGATAGTACTTTCAATAACCTATTTTACTGCAGAATCATCCAATATTTTTCTATATTTTTCTTTAAATTCGAATTATATTGGGTTTAATTATGAATTTTTGATTTTGATATTGTTTGTGTGATTTGAAGCTTGCATGTTGTAGATAATTTGATTCTGGTCATTTTGGTATGTCATAATAGCAATTTGGAGTTCAATAACAGGCTTAAAATTGAGTTTAATTTTCGAATTATGAAATTAGGGTTCTAAATTCGTATGAATGTTTTCAATTGAATTTGGGGGTTTTTGATCTAGGGGTTATTAGGTTGATTGGTTGGTATCAGTGTGTAGATCTTGAAAAGAGGAATCTATTGGTGGTGGTTTCATGACCAAATGATACCGGAGTTGGGCTGACTGGAGCAGAGAAGAACTCGTCGTCCGACGAGTTTTCTTCGAGTTTTTCCAGCCAACTCATGGGTTATTAACTTGTTTTGATTGTACGAATAGATTCCTGGTGTCCTAGATATCATATCTAGAGGTGATGGTGGTGTGACTGTACCTGGATCGCCTTCTCCGGCGAGACATGACCGTTTTCCAGTGGGAGGTGTAATTTTTGTAGTTTGGTCCCTGAGGTTTTGGAAATGAAATAATTTGGTCCCTGAGGTTTCCAAAAATTCCAAATTTTGGATTCCTGTTTTTGAAAATATATAAAAATTATATTTTCTATTTATTTTATTTTTAAAAATTCGTTTTTAATTATTGAAAATTCTAAAAATTATTATTTAAATTCCAAAAAAATTATTTTTAATTCAAAATAAATCTGAATTATTTGATTAATTAATTTTAGTTAATAATTAATTATTTAATTGGTCAATTAACTCATATATTAATTGATTAATTAATTATTAATTATTTTTAATTGATTATTTAATTAAATTTAATTATTTCTTTTAATTTAAAAATTTTGAAAAGTAGTTTTGAGCTTTAAAATATTATTTTAAATTGTTTTCAAGGCTTGATAATTATTATTAAATGATTTTAAAGTCAGATTCGGGTATTTGAACCATGTTAACTGTTTATAAATGACTCTTCGACCCGTTTTGATTCCGAAAAATGTTCAAAAATTCATAATAAATACCAGAAAAATCATTTTAACCCCGAATCTTCTTTGGAAGATTATTTTTATCGAATACCTTGCGTGATATGTGCTATGTGCTATCTGATTGATGTGTTATATGCCTATGTGTTTATAGTTTGACTATTTTGGTTGTAACTTTTAATCCGTAAATCGGATTTGGGTGAAACGAAGAGTAGATAAAAGCTTATTACGTCTATGTGACGATTAGAATAATATGAGATTAAGTATTGGTAACTGTGATGCTTAGTAGAGGAAATGAGGCATAGAAAAGGAAAGCAATAGATCAATAAATAGAATCGAGGTGTAAAAAAAGAAAGCAAGTGATCAGTGAGTAGAAGCGAGACATAGAAAAAGTAGGAAAATGGTTGTTGAGTAGAACTGTTAGACAAGTACAAGTAAAGTTGGAAATCTTCTGTGATAATGCAAGTATTTCTAAACCTTCCTCTAGATATATTGTAAATAATTCTGAACTTCCTCTTAACATGTTGCTAGTAATCAAAATAGTCCTGTTTTATATTGTAAGTGTTTTGAATCATTCTACCTTGAACCTAGATGACATTATTGAACTTTGAGCTGTAAGCCTTATCCTTTGTAAACCATCAATTGTTGACTTCCCAAAGATTAAACCATACAAATACGATACCACCTTACCAAACACTGAGACAGAATTACTTGAACATACAAAAACTTTTATACCCTATAATATCTTATGACATCAAAGATCTACACCTTATATAATCATTGAAATATTGTTCATTTGATACCTGATTCTTCAACAGATTTGAAGCCGTTCTTCATATATATACATACCTTGATTTACCCTGGTGATACTCATGAATTGCTTTATACTTTGAGATAAATGTTTATCAATGTTAATCATGATTCTGTTTTATTAGATTACAATGTTTACCATATTGAATTATTTTAGAATTGGATAGTTTTCTTTATGTGGATCAGAAGGATTCCAGGTTGAGTTGGATCGAGCTAGCAGGAGCATTATATTGTAATTGAGATATGCAATATTGTAAAAATAATTTCATTATCAGTTGTTAGTTAAACTAGTTGGAATTTGGTACGATGTAATAAAAGTTAAGGTTGTGGCTTGTTTTCATACTTTAACCTGTTGCGATCCGTAGTTGTGTAAAGAAGGGTCATTACTTATAATATTTTATATACTAGTTTATATATTGTATGTGTGTTGTGAACCCCAAACTTCTGAACCGGGTTGGAGGGCGTCACAGGTTGGTATTAGAGCTACAGGTTATAAGTGTAATAACCCCAAAAATTTTGGACTTTTTTTAATTCTTATGAATAGTGATTTTGCTGATTATGCTGATTAAGGAAATTTTTCATGCCACACTATGTAGGAATTCTTTTATTGATATTCTGAGATCTTATTAGTACTCTATATAATATATGAGTGTATGTAAAGATCGTCAGAATCCAAATTAGAACACTTTGATTTTTCCCGAAATCCACCAGATACCGAAAGAATTGAGTATAAGGTAACATGATTAAAAGGATTTAAATTCAAGGATTATGAGAGAGGATCATAAAAGGAATATAAAATATTGAGAAAGGTTAGAGGGAACCCAAGTAATAAAATCCCGGATATGATCCCTCAAACGACAAACGAGAACGAAAGTTAAGCGAACCGTATAATAGATAAGCGGTCATTAGCCAAGTAATTAAGGGTTAATCAAAGAGGTTAGTGGATGATGATGTCATCACACCAACAAGGAGAAGACATGTGTTAACAAGATGACACAAGAATGATGACATAAGCATGAAAAGGGATTTTGCTTTGTTGGTTGATTATGGGCCATGTAAAAGTTACCGTGGTAAAAGATCAAAAATTGCCAAGCCAAAAAGGAAATCAACCAAGCAAAATATCATAACACAAAAATTAAAAAGTTGACTTTGCTTCTAATAAGAGAAGCTCTCGGCTTTTCTTGTTTTAAGAAAGAAGATATCCAAAAATTCAAGATCCAAGCTTTGTTAAATTGTAAGGTAATTATCCAAGGTTCCTTATGATTAGTTATGGCTATCCTAGGAGTTTAAGCTCCCAATTCCTTTACAATCTCTTTCAATAAATTATTAAAGAAGAGAGTGAATAGTGTTTTCAAGAAATTTAAATTGTTTGACCTTGTGTTTCTGGTTAGATTAAGCTTTGGTAAGGACTTTCAAGGGCTATTTCAAGCTTCTTAGTCACTACTACTCACCAAGGAAGGTAAAACCTCATACCCTAAGCTTTACTTTGAATTTTTAGGAGTGGTTTTGATTAATATAGTTTATGTGAAGCATGATTCTTGTATGTTTAGGGTTTGGTTGGGTTTGGAATGATTTTGAGTTATAAATCTTGGTTATTGGTTAATAAAACTTAAGTATAGTTAGTAGCTCTTGTTTGTAATTGAATGAGTTGGGAAAATCATGAGGTTATGGACTGATGTAGTAAGGTTTGTGTGAAGTTTGTTTGTATTGGTGGTTGTGAATTGATTTGTGATTGATCGAAGTAGTTTAAACTTTGGTAATCGCGTAAACATAGCCGTCGTAATGCCCATTTTCATACAACTGTTTGTTCTTAGTGTTCGGGACAGAGAGCTAACTGTCTAATCTGTGACTTTAAAATTATTAGCTAGATCCTGTCGTAAGCTTCATTTTGATATGTGGTTCGCTTGAATCCGATGTACGGTTTAGGAGAAACGACCAATTTAAGTAACGGTGTTTCGCGAACGAACCATTACCCCTCGCCTTACTTTGAAACCATGATTTAAGCCCTTAAATGACTAATTGGAGTACGAAACAATTATGTAAGGTGTATTAGGAAGTTAGTAAAGTACTCGCGAAAGGGTTGCCTTAAAATTCGTAATGGTTAATTTATTAAAATTGGTGGAGTCGAGGGTACACAAGCGATTAACGCAAATCGTTAAGCGTATAAGCGACCGTTAGGGTATGAGTGAGTTTTGACTAGTTTCTTAAGCGACCGTGGTCTAATTCCGGATTATGTTATTGTTCATAGGTTACCGGACCCACACTAAACTTAAGTCTATCCTGGAACACTTAGGCAAGTTTTCTACCCGTTATACTGTTGTTGTGATGTAAATATATTTATGCATTATCTTGATTTAAGTGCATGGTTGTTATTAGCAAATCTTGCGATATAATGGAGCATGTTGATATGATATATATATGCATGTTGTGAAATCTTGATGTTTTATTATCAATTCAAATGCTTATAAACTGCATAATACCTATGCTAGAGATAAGCAGTAGTTGCGTATACCCTTAGTATAGGGGACCCAAAGGTGAACATTTTTCTAAACCAGGAGTCGATGTTCCCGAGTATAATATAGGTAACTATATATATATATATAGTTTTCTATAACTATTAATCGAATAAGGTGTATTCGATAGTTTTGAATAATAATAATCAAACTTATTTTCGATTATTCAAGTAAAGATCGTACTTTCGTATAAGTATATCTTTTGTTATTTATTATTCGTTTCAAGTATGAGTTTTTAAATCTTCTACTTCAATTATTTTTATAAGATTATCCTTTATGGGAATATTATTTAAATAATAATATTAAGATATTTTCTAATATATTGGGACTGATTTATTTTTTTAAATCATCATTACTCTAAACATTCTTTAAAATGTTTTCGAGTCTTTAAAATGGTTTTAAAAGTTAGAGCGGATCCCAAAACTCATTTTTAAATTTAAGATCTTCCTTTCGAAGGGGATTTAAATACTCGCTCAAAACCCAAGGGATCCGGCTCAGTGGCGAATTTTTGGCGCAACGAAGTTGCTAATTTGATAAAAGAATTTGATTACTTGCCCAATGTTCGGGAAGTAAGCCCAATCAAAATGCATCGGCATAGGTGACATGGGCTCAGTGGGAGTCCATAAAATGTGTAAGTGGCTCAGTGGGAGTCCATCATGGTGTAAGTGGCTGAGTGGCAGTCCATCTAAGTGTAAGTGGCTGAGTGGCAGTCCAGCATAAGGTCCTAATGTGGCCAGGGTGATGACCAGTGGGGGATTCATCCATCTACTAGTAGAAAAGGTGACTTAATTGGTATCTTTGCCTGATCAGCAAAATATCAGGTTTATGCCAAAGTTTCTTCTTTCCAAAATTCTTGGGAATGACAACTCTGCTTATACTCCCATAGCAGAAGAGTGTATAAAATGTATATATATAGGCATATATTTATATATCAAAATTAATGAAGTATCACGTAACTTCATTCTCTCAAATGATATTTCAAAGATTGAATCTATTCAAGTCTTATCTTGTAGTCTCATCTATGTGATGAACTTTTGAAACTAATTATAACTTGAACGATAGTAGTTCAAGTAGTATTCGGAAAAGATATAAGTCTATTGGTGTATCTTATAACTTCATCTTTTCAACTTATATCTAGTAAATGATTATCTTATACATGTCAAAGATTTTCAGAAAAACGTTGAGACAAGGTTAGATATATGAGATCACCTTGCAATGATATTTTTATACAGTTATAAACTGGAACTCTGTGTATATTATACATGGAAGAGGACTTCCAAGATTTTGAAAAGTATATATACATATATACTGAATATTTTGCGACTTGGTCGCGTTAAGATATCATATTTGGTTCATTTCTTCTTAACCAAGATTTTCATGAGTATTATGATGAGAATGCTCCTATATAGTTAATCATTATACATATTATTTTGGTGGGCTTGTTGCTCACCCTTGCTTTCTTCTTTCATCACACAACAATAGATAGACAAGATGAACATGACCAAGCTCCCAATTCGCAAGCGGATAGAAAACGTTCCGCAGTTTCCTATAGGCGTGATGCCGCTATAGCTGAGGTAGGAACTACCAATAGGCTAGGTTCTCACCTGTTAATGTACCAGACTTATGTATATTATGAATTATACTAATGGCAAAGAATATGTAAATTTATTCAGAAACCCTTTTAAGGTGTAATGGTTTATAATTGTGGAATAAAATGACTTGTGTTATTTTTGGTATTCATCTCTGAGACTATAACTTGTGCTGTGTGTGTATATTGTGGGGTCACAGTATGCATTAGTTGGTTGTTTATTAAGATTAAGTGTTATTAAGGAAAATGGAATTCGTGACAACCCGGATCCCCGACCCTGGATTTGGGGGTGGTACAGAAATGGTATCAGAGCCCAGAGTTATAAACCTCAGAGATGATGCGTCGTTAAAATGATAGGTTCACTAAGATAATAAGAACTCTTTCCAACTTCATAGTCGGGCTACCTAACGTAGTACTGACAGTTAAAACCCTTATGGGAACCCTTGTAAATACCATGATAGTAACATAGTTCATTATCGTATAGGGCAGCGGGGAACCGAACACTGAGGTTCAGGAGCATCAGCATGAGGATGTTTTATTACATGTTGGAGATCAGATTGTGAATCCGGTAGAGTACCCTAACGAAGGACCATATCAGATTCATATTGAGAATGTTGCGGTTGAGGATGTTATCCTAGAAGGGATTGTTGCTGAGGAGGATCTCGTGGAGGATCCTGACGAGAATAAAGAGAGGACCGCTGAGGAATTGATGACCGTAGTTAGGGCGACTACCAGAGCTAGGATGGCCACGAGGGTGGCACTAGAGGATGAAGAGTTACCAAGGACATAGAGGATAATGGGGGCAGAAGGAGTGGGGCCTTCCATAGCACCAATTATACCAGAATAAGACCCTCTCCTAGAGGTTCTTATAGATATCCATGAGGTTCCACCAATTCCTGTTCCCTCCCCTGTACAGAGCCTAACACCTACTGAGGAAATGCCACCTTTATCTCCTGCACCATTGTCACCTGATATCGTGCTTGGTTATCCATTTGGATCTCCTGGGTCTGCACCACCTGCACCCCATGGACTGTTAGATGCTACCGTTCAGGCTTTCTTATCGCTGATTATCATATGACTTTGAGCGGCCTGTCTGAGGACCGTAATGTTATGAGTGATCTGTTGGATCGACTTACTGCACCAAGGAGTGAGGGCGGGGTACTTCCGGCAGGAACAACTTATAGCATAGATAGGATTGAGGCTACAACCCGAATTATACTAGAGGCCATCTTGAGGGTCAGGTTGATCCAGCTCTACTTGTGACTATCTTAGACCTTATCACCTCCTTGATGGATCAGGTTAGGGATGTCGTGCGTGCCTGCATTTCTTGATCCATGATAGTGTGCAGAGTCTGAGCGATCAGACAAGGATTTTCATGTAGCACCGCTTTTGGAGGATTAGCCTAAGTTATGAATGATTAGTTTTTAATGACTAGATGATTATCTGTGGTAGTACTTTTGGGATAGAAGCGATCAGATCAAATGATGTAATTCTCTTTCATGTGTTTAGTTGTTGTACCCTCAAACACATGGTTATGTATATATTGGTTCCTTTCAGTTCAGATCAGTTTGGTTGTGAATAAGTTCATATTGTTAATTACACTATTAACACTTAAGAGAGCATGAAGTTTATAGAACTTGAGGATTCATAACTTACGATCATGTAAGGACTGAATGAGAGAAAGACTTAAGCAAAGTAAGTAAGACAAATATAAAGTGATTCTCAATTTTTTTTCCAAGCATTATGCCCCACGAGGAATAAGATTTGGGGCAAACCCTGAATGTGATAATCAGGGAGGTCGCAATCAAGATATAAGGAACCCAGAACATAATGAAATGGAAAATGAGGATTTTAATATATAAGATGACCCCGATTATGGGGAGAAGGATGAAACATTTCATACTGAGAAAACAGAAGTCGAGAAAGACAGGGAAAACCAGGACGGTACTCCTATGGGGCAATATATGGACCTGCCTAAACAAAACTTACACTTTTATCCCCAACCACCACCCTGAGGAAATAGTGCGGGGGAAATTCTTTCAGGACCTTCAAGTTGCTAAGCTCTCAGAGTTCCAAGGAACAAGCTGACCCGGTCGAGGCGAGAGCTTGGATAAAGGAAATATAGGAATCATTTGAGATTCTAAATGATTAACGAAGCGCAAAAGACTATTTTGTCACTTATCTTCCTAAAAGAGAGGCCACCCATTGGTGAAAGGCCAAGAAAGACACGGCGCCAGAGGTTATGATAAACTGATTAAAGTTCAGTCAATTGTTTTCAGGAAAGTACTTCCCAAGGTTATAGAGATAGTGTAAAAGCTTTAGAGCCAAAACAAAGGCGGACAAGTATGATGAATTATGAATCTAAGTTATAAAAGTTGTCAAGATTCGTCCTGAGGACACGAATCCTAGAACGACGCGATGTTTGAAGTCAATGATTAGTGGGTTCATGAAATTATTATAATAGAAAGGAAAATAAAAAGAAACTGAAGTGGAAAGGAATATAAGGCAATAGAGTTTGAGGAATGGTAAGGGAGATTGGTATGAGAAAACCCTAAAGACTTATAGTAATAGAAATAGAAAAGTATATGATCATCAAGATGAGGGTGATTCACCATGAGTTAAAGTTGATGGTTAAAGGCATAAATGATATATATATATATATTTATCCCCTTTAAGTTGTGAGTATCCGAAGACACTTCGAGATAGATCGATGGATTAATAAGGAAACACGGATGGACTGAGGAGACAGGATAACAAGATATTAGGAAAATGGGATGAAGGAAGTGACCTTCAAGAATGTGAAGTGTATGTAAGACTGGTGGCTTGATACCTAGAAAGGGAGACACCAGGTATAAAAGATATCCCAACATTGAGATGACGGTTGAGATAAATAATGGAGGTAAATGAATGGTTAGAACTAAAAAGTTCACATTGAACACGACCAATATCTTCTAGAACATCCCTATTATTACCAAATCAGGATAGCGGATAACCATTGTTATCTTTTAGAGGCCATATGGATTAACCTCAACTTGAATAAGGATGCTATTGTGAAATTTGGTATAGACTATCGAGGAGGGAATGATTTAATAAGATAATCTATCAAGGATATATGACTTGATTTATCCATGGAAGGATGCAAGTACCTTTTTAAATGTGGAATTGAGGATAGAACCTCGATAACTTGAGATGAACCCTAGGGGAATGCATAAAGGTTGGCATTTCACCCTTAATAGGGACAATATGAGTTTTGACAGTATGAATTGTAAATGATTACGGTAACAACAACCTTTAAGGATCAGTGGAATTTTTTTTTCCAAAAGTATATTGACAATGGTTCTAGTATTAGTAAATGGTATTTTGAAATGCCCTGTATCTAGGGAATACAGAAGGAACGATTCAAGGATAACCTTAGAGGTTTTACAAGGAGAAAGGTAATAATCAAAGTTCTGAAGAATACAAATTTTGATAAAGGAAATATGACGTAATTGTAATAATACCAGGTGGGCACGTGTTGAACCATAAGAAAGTATAGATCGACCCAATGAAGGTCGAGATTGGTGAAAACAAGAAGGACCCAAGATAAGAGACGTCCTAAGTATGATCGAGAGTCAGTCGTGACAATGTTAACCTCTAAAGACCGAGGCAATAACTTACGGAAAAATGGTGATTTTTTTTCTCACCAAAGCTTAACGAAGAGCATTTTCACACAAGCAGTGATTGGAAATGAGGTAGAAAATTTAGTTGGAGATCATTCAAAAGACATTGATTATAAGAACTATTACTATCAGGAAAGGCCAATGAGGTGGCCGACACTCTAAGTGTAAGAGAGCAATTATAGGCGCTCATGCCAGAGGGATACGGTGATGATGATTAAAGCCGTGAAGGTTGTATTATGGTTTGAAAGATCGACATTCCTTCTGATGATTGTGCGATACTCAACCGTAATAGTAGTTTGGTAAAGATTTAATTCATGTGATCGCTGTGAGCGGGCTATCTTCTTAGAAGGTCCTATCTTGAGATAATCCAGGACCATGTTACGAAATGACTAAATGGACCTTTGAGCTTCATGTCTCCCAATAAAGACATATGGTTAATAATGGTTTTAAACTGCTATTGTTGCTTTTATTGAAACTCTTCTGCAATTTTATTTGCTTCATGTCATATGTATGTCAAGTTCAGGAGTGTTCTTCATGAATCATGAATGGTGATTAGGTTACCTCCTTAGAAGAATTCGACAAGGTAGGTATGGACTCTGTATGGTTAGATATTAAGATTTCATGGAAAATGAATGACTACCGTAGGTCCGTGGTGGACTTTAGTAATGCATCAACGATTTTTTGAATAATGAGACGATAAAAACCGTGAAAGTTGTATTGTAATGGATGTTAAGATTGATTACCCCCAATCGGGTCGTGGTGATGCAAAAGTTGTCATTAATAGACTTATTAATTCGATTATGTACCTATTGAATATTTATTCCTTCTTATCAATAGAGAGTCGTATTACTATACGAGGAAGGTTGCAGTGCAAGCATAGAATTCTAGTAACGATGATGTCTAGAATGAAATCCCAGATTCGATTTTCGATATCGAGGGAGTTCAAAGGTGATTGTGTATAAGCTTGATCAAGAGCATGGGTCCATAGAACGATGGACGGAATAGCAAATATTTAGGCATGTGAAATGCGATAGTATAATACTTGATGTTGATATATATACATATATGTTTTGTTCTCCTATGACAAACCTCTATAGTTCAGAGGTAGATTTCAAGCCAGATATTTTGTGGCAGTATATTTTATATAATTCTCTTCAATTCGTTCTTTTCTCTCCTTTTCATTTCGTGTAAGCTGAGAAGAACAACCCTTCCAGAAGAGGGGGTATTGCCGAATGACTATCTATCTGTGTGATAGAAGCCTAGTAGGATACCACATGTTGTTTAATTGCTTGTCAAGTACTAAAGGCTGGCCACCTTCTGTACTAACTATGTGATGTAACAAGTGTTCATGATCATCTCTCAATAAATTCTTTTACTTCTATATGAAGGACCAAGCTTTCGAAGATGGAGGCAGCTAGAGATGAAGTGGTACCATTACGGTGGTATTCTGATTCTAACGCGTTCGTGATACTAAGGTTTACGCGATTATTAAAAGGTTATAGAATGCTAACGAGCAAAAGTGTAACCAGTATAAAATTTGGTACGAAATATAGTAACGATTACGAACTGGAAAAGAGTGGGTATTGAGAAGCAAAAGCTATAACGCTAGAAGCTATGATGAGAGTCTGTGCAATAGACTTGAAAGAATTTGGAATGATCACTTAACACGGATTGAGTTTTCTTATGACAATAGATTGTATGTCAGTATCGAGATGTCGCCTTATGAGATCCTTGAGGGAAAACAATGTCGATCTCCCTTATGATAGGATGGAGTTGGAGAGCGCAAGATGCTCGGACCAGCAGTGGTCCAAAGGACCAAGGATATAATAGATCTTGTAACACCCCCAAATCTGGGGTCGGGGATCCGGGTTGTCACGAGTTCCATTTCCCTTAATAACACCCAATCTTAATAATTAATCAACTAATCTGTACTTTGACCCCACAATAACACACACCACAAGTTATAGTCTCAGAGATGAACATCCAAAAATAATCACAAGTCATTTTATTCCACAATTATCTGTCAATACACCTTAAAAGGTTTTCTGAATAAATTTACATTTTCTTTGCCATTATCACAATTCATAAATATACATAAATCTGGTACATTAAAAGTTGAAAGCCTAGCCTATTGGTAGCTCATACCTCAGCTACGGCGGCATCAACGCTTCCAGAAAACTGCGGAACTTTTCCTAACCGCTTGCGAATTGAAAGCTTGGTCTTGTTCATCTTTTCTATCTGTTGTTGTGTGATAAAAGAAGAAAGCAAGGGTGAGCAGCAAGCCCACCAAAATAATATATATAATGATTTACAATATGTGAGCCTTCTCATAGTACTCATGAAAGTCTTAGTCAAAAGAAATGAACCAAGTTTGATATATTAATGCGATGAAGTCGTAAAATATTCAGTATATATACATGTATACTTTTCAAAATATTGGAAGTCCTCTTCCATGTATAATACACACAGAGTTCCAGTGTATAACTGTATAAAAATATCGTTGCAAGGTGATCTCATATATCTAACCTTGTCTTAATGTTTTTCTGAAAATCTTTGTTATACATAAGATAATCATTTACTAGATATAAGTTTAAAAGATGAAGTTACAAGATACTCCAATATACTTATATCTTTTCCGAATACTACTTTAACTACCACCGTTCAAGTTATAATTAGTTTCAAAAGTTCATCACACTGATGAGACTACAAGATAAGACTTGAATAGATTCAATCTTTGAAATATTTTGAAGGAAATGAAGTTATGATATACTTCATTAAGTTCTGATATATATATATATCCACATATACATCTTCTTTATACATTTCCTGAAAACCTCTGTCATGTAAGGTATGAACAGAGTTTGTAACATCCAATGAATTTTTGGAAAGGAAAAAGAATTGTGGCATAAACCCGATATCTTGCTGATCAAGCAAAGATACCAATAAGTAACTTTTTCTACTAGTAGATGGACAAATTCCCCACTGGTCATCACCCTGGTCGCAATAGGACCTTATGCTGGACTGCCACTCAGCCACTTATGCATTTGATGGACTCCTACTGAGCCACTTACACTATCATGGACGCCCACTGAGCCCATGTTGCTTATGCCGACTCGATAGATGGACTTACTTTCCGAATGTTGGGTAAGTAATCAATTAATTTATTAAAACAGCAACCTCGTTGCGAATGTAAAATACACCACTGAGCCGGATCCCCCAGGTTTTGAGCGAATATTTAAATCCCCTTTTAAAAAGGAAGATCTTAAATATATAAAAATGAGTTTTGGGATCCGCTCTAACTTTTGAAAATCATTTTAAAGACTCGAAAACACTTTAAAGAGTGTTTGGAATAATGCTGATTTAATAAAGTAAATCAGTCTCAATATAAAAGAAATATCTGAATATTATTATTTAAATAATATTCCCATAAAGAATAATTGAGGTAAAAGTTGGAAAACTTATAATTGAAATGAATAGTAAATAATCAAAGATATACTTATACGAAAGTAATATCTTTATTTGAATAATCAAAAGTAAGTTTGATTATCGAACATTATTCTTTAATAAAATAAAGAATATTAAATAATACGCAGAGTCATAATACCTCGAATGAATAGTATAAATAATATTCATTAAATAAATAAAGGAGTCATACATCCTTAAATGAATATCCAATTAATAATCATTAAATAATATAAACTGAGTCTTAAGCCCTCGAATGAATATACGAAATAATATTCAATTAATACAATAAAAGGAGTCATAAGTCCTCAGATGAATATTCGAAATAATATTCAATAAATAAAATAAAGTTAAAGTTATCGAATAAACCTTATTCGATTAATAGTTTTGAAAACTATAACCATATATATATAAAATATATATAATATACTCGGGAACATCGACTCCCAGTTTAGAAATATGTTCACCTTTTGATCCCCTATACTAAGGGTAAACTCGAATACCGCTTATCTCTAGCATAGGTATTATGCAACTATAAGCAGTTTAACCAACAGATACATAATTCAAGAATATGAAACAGGCATGCATATATACCATATCACATGCTACAATATATCGCAAGAATTTGCTAATAGCAAATATGCATTTATCACAAGATCATGCATATACACATATACATCACAACAACAGTTATACGGGTAGAAAACTTGCCTGAGCGACTGGGGGTTACGAATGGCTCGGGACGAGTCTGGTAACCTATAAACAACAAGTAAGTTGGAATTAAACCAAAGTCACTTGTAAATCTATACTCTAACCAACTTAGACTCTGACACTCGTTCTGCGCTTACTGATTCTCTTAAGTCACTCGAGTACCCTTGGCTCCACCATTTTTAATAAATTACCCATTACGAGTTTTAAGGCAATTCCTTCGCGAGTGTCTTACCAACTGCCTAACACACTTAACATAATTGATTCATACACTAATTAACCCTTTTTAGGTCTTTAACCTATGTTTCAAAGTAAGGCGAGGGGTAATGTTTCGTTCGCGAAACGTCGTTACTTAAAACGGCCGTTTCTCCTAAACCGTACATCGGAATCAAACGAACCACATATCAAAACGAAGATCGTAACATGAACTATCTAAACATGGCAATGGTCAAAACCTAGCAGGGAGTTATCGGGTCCTAATGTTATGAACCAAAGCAGCCTAAAGTAAATCGGACATTACGACGGTTATGTTTACACGATTTCCCAATTTTATACCAAACCAATTCAACCACCAATCAATCCCAATTCATAATCCAATCAAAACTCCATCCATACCATACTACAACAGCCCCAACAAATCAATATTACCAATTCATACTTATTTCTCAATTATGAACTAAGAGTTTACTTAAGTTCATTGACTAATAACCAAGATTTCCAACTCCAAAAATATCACAAAATCAACCTGATAGGGATAAATAAATCCTGATTGTATAAATAAATATTGCAAGGTGTGGGATGCTAGGCCCAATAAGAAGATGTATGACATTCAGACCAAGAAGGTCAACACATTGATCAGGCCCGATGGACCAGATCAGGCCTGATGGAACAAAGAAGGCCCGAAAACCCTGATTATTTATTAATTTCATAATTAATAAATAAAGGAGGAAAACAGCTATTAAGATAAGTCCTAGTGGGGATATAAATTCTTGTAGATTGGCCTCAAGGGGACCTAAAAGGATAAGGAATCAGTTTCCTACTATCTAGGACTCCAAAGTCCATTCTAATTATGAGACTTGCCCACCAAGTCTCCTATACCAAGTCCAATTCAAGGACTCTCAACATCTATATAAGGGGTCTCGCCCCACAAATCAGAACTACATTTTTTGGCTTGATTCTCTAATTCACAGAGATACGTAGGCATCTCGTAAAGGCAGAGTTGAGCTACGAAACACGAGAGCAACCATTAAAGGCCTTGAGCTCCCGAATCTTAGTAATAAATACAGCAAATAATAACCTTAGTTTTTTATCCATAACATTTGGCGCCGTCTGTGGGAAGTGAACAACAACCATGGCGAGAACACGGAGAACAACTAGCGCTCTGGAGGAGGGAACACCATCAGGGACAACTCAGGTGATTTCGTCAACCGTGGAGATTCCTCCCCACTCAACTTATGCATCTACTCAAGCGGAAACCCAGATAGGGGCAACTCAATCTCAGCCACAAGGGACGACTCCCCCGACTATTCAAGGTACGAATCCTCAAGTTCAACAAGTACATATACCTGTGAATTCTCGACCCGTCGGGTCTGAATATTCAACTGTTGTTACCACTAACCCCCCTTATGGGATGCCCCTTTACCCCGAGGTTGGAGGAAGTGGATATGCTGGGCGAAGTGAAGCACGGGGGCAATCACCCCCTTATATACGAGGTTTGGCTCCTATCCCCGAGGATCGGGAATTTTCTGGTCCTTACACTGAGAGAGATTCCGAATCTTCGGATGATGAAGTGGCCCCAAGAAGGAGACGTCCAGGCAAGGAGCCGATGGCCGATGGAAGGCAACGCCCTCGAAGCACCCAAGGGGCGAATCCCCAGAAAGTGCAGGAAAGGATAATGGCTCATGAGGCTGAGATCCAAAGGCTGAGGCGTGACTTGGAAGCTCACCAGGCCACCATACCCCAGATGCCTCCTAGGGGGAGAAATCCTCCTCCTGTTATAGACCTGGATGGTCCGGTACGAAGAAGGGCTGTCTTTCCAAGAACTGATCCAAGCAATCTCCTTCCCCTTGGAGACCCCGATGATCCAACTCCACCCTTCACAGAAGAAATAATGAATGCCCATATCTCAAGGAAATTCAAGATGCCCACTATCAAAGCCTATGATGGCACCGGAGACCCCGCTAACCATGTCAGGACATTCTCTAATGCACTGCTGCTGCAACCCGTGAATGACGCTATTAAGTGCCGGGCCTTCCCTCAAACCCTGTCGGGTATGGCTCAAAGATGGTACAGTCGCTTACCCTCAAATTCTATTGGATCGTTCAGAGAATTAAGTCAGGCTTTTATTAAGCAATTCATCAGTGGAAGAGTCCATGAGAAAAGTTCAGCATCTCTTATGAGTCTTGTGTAGGGAGCTAAGGAATCCTTGAGAGATTACCTGAATCATTTCACAAAGGAGGCTTTAAAAGTCCCGGACCTTGATGATAAGGTAGCCATGATAGCACTGCAACAAGGAACTAGGGATGAGTTTTTTAAGATGTCCTTGGCCAAACGTCCCCCTGAAAGCATGTTGCAGCTCCAAGAGAGGGCAGGGAAGTATATCAAGGTTGAAGAAAGTATGAGGAAGACCATAGTAAGTGATGAGCCCACTGGAGGCAAGAAGCGGAAAACTGATTTAGAATATATTGTAAAAGACAAATATCCTAGGACCGAACAAAACCCTGATTCAACCCCCAAGAGGGGAGGACCTGGGCAAAAGTTCACTGAATACGCTAAGCTGAATGCTCCTAGAAGTCATATTTTGATGGAGATTGAGAAAGACAGAGATATTCGCTGGCCTAAGCCCTTGAAGGCTGATCCCGCCAAGCTAGATAAGGGCAAGTATTACAGGTTTCACAAAGATGTTGGCCATGACACCGATGAGTGTAGGCAATTGAAAGATGAAATTGAGTTTTTGATTCGAAAAGGAAGATTGAACAAGTATACTGGAGATGGAGGGGACAGAAATAATAATGGAAGGAAGAACTTTGAAGATCGTAGGAGGGACCAAGACGATCAGGGGCGGAATCCCCAACCTAGAGGGCCGGTTATAAATGCAATTTTTGGAGGACCGCGACGCCCTCGAGGGCCTGTGATAAACACGATCTTTGGAGGTCCAACTGCTGCTGGATTGTCCAAAAATTCCAGAAATGCATATACTAGGGAGGTTATGCATATTGTTGGAGAAGCCCCGAAGAGGGCCAGGACAGAAGTAGCATTGACTTTTGATGATTCCGACCTAGAGGGTGTGAAGTTTCCCCATGACGACCCGCTGGTCATAACACCGATAATAGGAAATAGCCCGGTTAAGAGGGTCCTTGTGGATAATGGTGCTTCTGTGGATATCTTGCTCCACGACACCTTTCTAAGAATGGGGTATAACGAATCCCAGTTGACACCAACCGACTTGCCGATATATGGATTTGCTGGAGTAGAATGTCCTGTGGAAGGGATAATCAAATTGCCGACCACCATAGGTACGGAACCAAGGCAAGCAATGCAGATGCTGGATTTCGTGGTGGTAAAGGCTAGTTCAACTTATAATGCTATCATGGGGAGAACAGGGATACATTCCTTCAAGGCAGTCCCCTCTTCCTACCATTCAGTCATGAAGTTTCCCACCCGAAACGGGATTGGAGAAGAGAGAGGAGATCAAAAAATGGCTAGAAGCTGTTATGTTGCCTCTTTGAGGGCAGATAGAGTCGGGGGGCAGGTTCTTCCTATTGAAGATATGGATGTTCGAGAAAATGATGAGAATAGAGGAAGGCCAGCAAAAGAATTGGTTTCGGTTCCTTTAGACCCCGAGAATCCTGAGAGGATGACTTTCATTGGAGCCACATTAGAGGAGCCCCTTAGAGGGAAGTTAGTGAAATTTTTGCAAGAAAATAGTGATGTGTTTGCATGGTCAACAGCTGATATGTCAGGCATAGACCCGAAGTTAATTACTCACAAGCTAAACGTGGATCCAAGCCGGAAGACAGTGAAACAAAAGAAAAGAAATTTTGCCCGGGAAAGACAAGAGGCTATAAAACAGGAAGTAGAAAAGCTCTTAGAAGCTGGTTTCATTGAGGAGATTCAATTTCCGGAGTGGTTAGCAAACCCTGTAATGGTGAAGAAGGCTAATGGAAAGTGGAGGATGTGTATAGACTTCACTGATCTGAATGATGCATGCCCCAAAGACTGTTTTCCGCGGCCTAGAATTGATACTTTGATTGATGCCACTGCTGGACATGAGATGCTGAGTTTCATGGATAGATTTAGCGGATATAACCAGATCAAAATGCATAAGGATGACATTCCAAAGGTATCATTTATCACTGACTTTGGTGTTTATTGTTATCTTATTATGGCATTTGGTCTCAAGAATGCAGGAGCCACCTATCAAAGGTTGGTGAATAGAATTTTTAAGGATCTTATTGGTAAGACTATGGAAGTCTATGTTGATGACATGTAGTCAAGAGTCTAGTAAAGACTGATCATATAGCCCATTTAAGGGAAGCTTTTGAGGTCCTGAGGTACCACAAGATGATGTTGAATCCTACGAAGTGTGCTTTCGGAGTAGGATCTGGAAAATTCTTGGGATTGATGGTCTCAAAAAGAGGAATTGAGGCTAACCCCGATAAAATAAAGGCGATCCTGGACATGGAACCACCAAAAACTATCAAGGATGTTCAGAAGCTCACAGGAAGGGTTGCTGCGCTAGGACGATTCATCTCCAAGTCAGGAGACAAGTGCTTGTCATTCTTCAAGTCACTAAAGAACATTAAAGACTTTGTATGGAGTGAGGAAAATCAGAAGGCATTTGAAGAGTTAAAGAAGTATATGGGCCAGGCCCCGTTGTTGGCCAAGCCAGTTCTGAGTGAAGTTTTATTCTTGTACTTGGCTGTTTCAGAGAGCGCCTTGAGCGCGGTGTTGGTTAAGGAGGAACTGAAAGTCCAGAAACCCGTATACTATGTCAGCAAAATTTTGCATGGTGCTGAGTTGAATTATTCAACTATTGAGAAATTCACTTTAGCCTTGGTAATGGCTTCAAGAAAGCTGCATCCTTATTTTCAAGCTCACCAGATTGAAGTGCTAACAAATCAGCCACTGAGAAATATCATTCACAGTCCCAAGGCAAGTGGGAGACTGATTAAGTGGGCAATAGAGTTGGGAGAGTTCGATCTCAAGTATAAGCCACGTACGGCTATAAAAGCCCAGACACTAGCTGACTTCATGGTGGAATGTACCATACCCAACCAAGAAGTCGGGGGGGCAGGAAGATACCATACCTCAAGACAAGGGAGTCGACAATGGGGACAGGGAGAAGGATGATAAGGAGAAAGAATATTGGGTTCTCTATTTTGATGGAGCATCAAAAACAAATTCCAGTGGAGCAGGGTTGGTTTTGCAAAGCCCTGATGGATTCTTAATTGAGTATGCTATGAAGCTAGACTTCCCAACCACAAATAATGAGGCAGAGTATTAAGCCCTGATTGCTGGCCTTGGTCTAGCTGGGACACTTAGAGTCAAAAACTTAAAGGTCCGTGGAGACTCGAAGCTGATCATATCCCAGGTAAAGGGAGAATTTGAGGCAAGGGATGATACGATGACTAAGTATGTTCGCCTAGTAAGGGCTGTGATGACCCAATTTAATGAATGCCATGTTGAACACATTCCAAGGGAAGAAAATGCTAAAGCAGATGCGCTATCAAAGTTTGCTTCATCTGAGATTGAAGAAAGTTCAGGAAGTGTGTACTTCCGTGTTTTGAAGACACGAAGCATAGATGTTAAGCTTGTGGCTCCCATAGGCTTGGGGACGTCATGGATTGATCCCATCAAGGCTCACATTCAGACCGGTTGGTTGCCAAGCAATGCAACTGAGGCACGGAAGCTAACTATTCGAGCACTAAGGTACTCCTTGATAGATGGAATTCTGTATAAGAGATCTTTCGTGGTTCCTTACTTGAGGTGTCTCAGGCCCGACGAGGCACGCTTGGCTCTTGAGGAAGTGCATGAAGGTATTTGTGGGCAACACATGGGGGGCAGGGCCTTGGCTCATAAGATAACCCGTTTAGGCTTCTATTGGCCAGAAATGATGGCTGATGCCAAAGAGTATGTGAAGAAGTGTGATCGCTGTCAGAAGCATGCACCAGTTGTTAGACAACTCCCCGAGATGCTGACCTCTATCAACTCACCTATTCCCTTTGCTATGTGGGGGATGGATATTCTAGGGCCTTTTCCTATGGTCACGGCACAAAGGAAGTTTCTGATTGTAGCCATTGATTATTTCACCAAGTGGATCGAAGCCAAACCCTTGGCCAAAATCACAACTAAGCAGGTTGCACAATTCCTGTGGGAAAACATTATGTGCCGATATGGAATTCCCCGTATCCTCATCACTGACAATGGAACACAATTCAACAATGAGGAATTTAAGAAGTATTATGAAGAAAATGAAATTGAGTTACGATTCACCTCTGTGGCTCACCCGCAAGCCAATGGGCAAGCAAAGGTAGCAAATCGGATAATCCTGGATGGACTAAAGAAGAGGATCGAGAAGTCAAGAAATAATTGGGTGGATGAAATACTTCCAATATTATGGGCCTACAGGACTACCTGTAGAGTCACGACAGGAGCAACTCCCTTCATGTTAGCATATGGGGCAGAAGTAGTAGTTCCAGTAGAGATATCACATTCCTCTCCAAGGATTCAGGCTTTCAATGCAGAAGAAAATGAGGAAGGGCAGAGGTTAGCCCTGGATTTAATCGATGAAGTGCGAGATAAAGCACATGCAAAGATAGTAGAATATCAGAAAAAAGCTTCATTCTACTACAACTTAAGGGTTAAAGAAAGGTTCTTTAAACAAGGTGACCTAGTCTTGAGGAAGATAGAAGCTTCTGGGGTAGGACAGAAAGGGAAACTTGCCCCAAATTGGGAAGGGCCGTACAAAGTCAAGAGCGTTCAGGGTAGAGGAACCTACAAGCTGGAGACTACGGATGGTTTTGAAGTCCCGAGAACCTGGCACGCACAAAACCTGAAGGTTTACTACATGTAAGATGGTCGAAGTATGATTCTCACTTGTCATTGTGACAAGTAGGTTTAAAAGCACCTTGAAGCTTTGTTTGCATAGGATTTTTATTTTTTAGCTATTATAGATCAGGGTTGAACCCATATTATGTAAGGTTTTGGAAAACCAGACTTGAAATTGAAGAGTTCGAAATTATTTCAACCTATGGATGTTTGAGTTATGATAATACTTGTGTGGCCCATTAAGCCAAGTTTGAATATTAAAGTATCGGAAAAATAAAGGAGAGAATGAAAATAAGGAAAGTAGCATATAAAATAGCCCCGGAGGGTAATAAGTTTTAATACAAACAAAAGTCCAGACATAAGTTAAGGATAAAATTACAGAATAGAAAAACTACTCCTCCATGCGGGAGCCTTCATTCTCTTGCTCCTTATCAACGCCTTCAGCATCCTTCACAGGAGAAGCGGGAGGAGAAGCAGTGTCAGGATCCAAGATGCGATCATCTGGCTGAGGGGAGTTGAAGAGGGCGTCTATGCTGTCCTCCAACTCAGCCTGCTCGGGACTTATAAAGTCCTTAGGATCGACTAAGCCCGGGTACTTCTCAGAAACCGCCTTTACGGCCACATCCCATCCCTGAGTAAACTGTAGGGAATAAAGACCCTCATCATGAATCTCCATGAGATTCTTAAACTTGTCAGAATCCATGTAGTCATCAATGAGCTTATCCTTATCGCTCCTAAGTTTCACCAGCTCGGAATGAGCCTTAGCCAGCTCCTCTTTCTTCGTGTCCAGCTTCTTCTCCAGGACATTGGCTCTCTCTTCCCATTTCTTCATCTCCTTCTCAAACCCATCTGAGTTACCCTTCCAGGACCTAGCCTGGTGGAGGGCCCCTGGAAGTAGGTATTACTCTGCAAAGAAATATGTATGAGTTAGCACAAGTTCGTTGAAATATGAGAAGGTTGGGATTCAAACAAAAAGAGAAAAAAGAAAGTTACCGCAGCTTGGGCTTGAGAACCCAGAAGCTCAATAGTCTCGATATCACTCCCCGTAACAATGTCAGTAAAGTCATGGGGAGTGATGGAATGGTACGACCAATCCTTAGCATGTTTGGTGGATCCAACCACCGTATCGCTCCTCCTGAAGCCCCAGTTAGGCCTGAAGGAATGTGCCTTAAGTGGAGGATCCACATCGTCCCCCAACTCGACCACCGGGACGTGGGGCTTAAGAAAAGAAGGACCGTCAGGTTTGCTCCTGGGGTCCTTGTTTAGCTTGGTCCTCTTCTGGCGGCCTGACTCCCCTTCCTTGGGCCTGTTGACATTATTGATGGCCTCGCAAGCTGAAAATGAAAGATAGATAGAATATTAAATTGCAGGAGAGATAAAATGTTACAATTAAAGGGAAGAAAAAATGGTTATCCAGTTATAAATTTACCCTTATCACTGGCCTGAGAGAGACCAACTTTCTTCATGGAAAACTCCTCTAAAAGGGTCCAGGTGTCTGTTTTCCCATCATCCGAAATTAAGGCTTGGTAGGCCACCTCCTCCTCATCAGATAATCTGATGCTACCTGGACTCCCATCTGACACTTTGCAAAAGGGCCTACAGAAGAGTGTGGCCCAATCACCCCCAGCCCAGGTCAGCCTCACAAACTCGTCCCTCCATTTAGGGTTATTCTCAAATATTGAATTACTATCGAAGATATGAGGGATTTTGGGCCGTTGACGAATTAAAACCCAACCTGGTTGACTCATGGCGCTATTATAGAATTGGAAAACTTTCCTAAAGACAGCTACGGAAAGAGGAAAATTGTTTCTAAGACAAAGGACCATAAAACAGATAATGTTCCTCCAAGCGTTAGGAGGGAGTTGATAAGGGTTAATTTGTACATCTGCAAGTAAGCGAGGAATAAATTCATGGAATGGGAACCTGAGACCCGCGGTCAGGGCTCCTCGATAGATAAACAAAGTATCCCCCTCCCAATTACAAGTCCTATCCCCAGGGGCGGCTGGAGTAATCCTAAGGTGGGGTGGAAGTCTGTACAGGGTGTTCATAGACTCTATCCTACCATCTAACTCATGAAAGGTGTTACCATGATTATACGAATCTAACTCAGATAGAGAGGGATATTCATCACCCCTCGAGTTAATCATATCAAGTAGGGAAGTATATGGAGATTGAATTTGAATGTTTGTACCTCTCTTAGAGACATTCATCTTCTGCAAATGAGCCAAGTCACGATCCGCCATTGATATGCTTCGGTTGAAGGCTTGAAACCCAGAAAAACCTGAGAAAGGTGGAGCTGCGGTGGCTGAGGTCGCCGGAAATCACCTTCTCAAAGGGAGAGAACTATAGAGAGGTTTATGAGAGAAAATGAGAGATGTGAGGTGAAATGAGGATTCTCACTTCACACTACACTTATATAGGCGAAAAGCTCGGGATACGAGGCATTTCTAGGCCCATTTAGCCAGGCCCAACCTAAAAGCCCATCAACCAAAAATATCAGGAATAATCTAGAAACTCCTGTGGAATTTGAAAGGTCAAAAATCGACCAGAATTTTAAATTGGTTCGATCAGAGTCCTGATCAACGCAGAAGAGAGTCCTGATCGATATCTCATTCGAACAGGAGGGAAGAAATCCCCTAAGTTCGATCAGAGTCCTGATCGACGCAGAAGAGAGTCTTGATCGATATCTCATTCGAACAGGAGGGAAGAAATCCCCTAAGTTCGATCAGAGTCCTGATCGACGCAAAAAAGGATCCTGATCGATATCTCATTCGAACAGGAGGGAAGAAATCCCCTAAGATCGATCAGAGTCCTGATCGACACAGAAGAGAGTCCTGATCGATATTCTATTCGATCAGAATGGTAGAAAGCCACTTAATTCGATCAGAATCCTGATCGAAATCGATCAGGAATCCTGGTCGATTAAGCCCATGTATCAGTCGACTAGGGTGTCACTTTGAAGGCCAATTCGATCAGATTCATGATCGAAATCGATCAGGAATCCTGTCGACCAGAATGTAAGTTCCTGAGCTAATTCGATCAGGATCCTGATCGAAATCGATCAGGAATCCTGATCGATTTTGTATACATCCTGATCGATTTTAAGGCAGAAAATTAGGGAAAATCCAGAAATTAAGGATAAATCCCAGAAAATTAAGGATAAATCCCAGAAAATTAGGGAAAATCCAGAAATTTAGGATAAATCCCAGAAAATAAGGGAAAATCCAGAAAATTAGGGACAAATCCCAGAAAATTAGGGAAAAATCCAGAAATAAAGGAAAAATCGTTGTAAATGTGTAGGTCGCTCCACGCTTTACACAAAAATGAAACTCTGTAAGAGAATGAATAGACTTAACTTTTGCGAAACCTAATCAATGTTTCCCAAAAGTTGGGGGGCAAATGATAGGGATAAATAAATCTTGATTGTATAAATAAATATTGCAAGGTGTGGGCTGCTAGGCCCAATAAGAAGATGTATGACATTCAGACCAAGAAGGTCACCACATTGATCAGGCCTGATGGACCAGATCAGGCCTGATGGAACAAAGAAGGCCCGAAAACCCTGATTATTTATTAATTTCGTAACTAATAAATAAAGGAGGAAAACAACTATTAAGATAAGTCCTAGTGGGGATATAAATCCTTGTAGATTGGCCTCAAGGGGACCTAAAAGGATAAGGAATCAGTTTCCTACTATCTAGGACTCCAAAGTCCATTCTAATTATGAGACTTGCCCACCAAGTCTCCTATACCAAGTCCAATTCAAGGACTCTCAACATCTATATAAGGGGTCTCGCCCCACAAATCAGAACTACATTTTTTGGCTTGATTCTCTAATTCACAGAGATACGTAGGCATCTCGTAAAGGCAGAGTTGAGCTACAAAACACGAGAGCAGCCATTAAAGGCCTTGAGCTCCCGAATCTTAGTAATAAATACAGCAAATAATAACCTTAGTTTTTTATCCATAACACAACCAATCTCTAAACACACAATAATCATGCCTCTCACCAACTAAACTACTCATAACAAGCTTTAATCATGATTACACACCCATTACACTAACCCATCATCTAAACATTAGGAAATCTAAACAACAAAACCTAAAACTAAGATCATGAAGAGTTATACCTTCCTCGAAGCTTTTAATCCATGAAAGATCCTTGGAATGCCCATGGAAGCCTTAATCTAACCTCCTACAAGCTTGATCTTTCAAAGAAATCAAGAACACAAAAATTAATTTCAAGAAGTACTATTCACCATCTTCTTCCTTGATTTATAAAAAAAGATTGGCTTGGAATTAGAAGCTTAAACTTATAGGAAGTATGTAACTATCCATGGGGAAGCTTAGATAAATACCTTGCCAAATAGTAAGTGGTGGAGCTTGGATCTTCATTTTTTAAGAAAAGGGGCCGAGAGCAAGATGAAGAAAAGAAGTGTTTTGTAATTTGTTTTGATTTGCCTTGGTTACTTTTGTTTTGTTTTTGGTTAATTACCTTTCTAACCTTGACTTTGTGTGGTTTTAAATCAACCACATCTCCTTCCCCTTATGTCATGCTTATGTCACCTTGCACATGTCATAATGCTTCCACTTGTCCACACCTTGTGGTTTGATGATGTCACAATCCTTGGCTTCTTGTACAAGCTTGTCTCTTGGTCACTTATTTGTTTTACGGTTCGCTTATCTTTCGTTCTCGTTTATTGTTTGAGAGATCATATCCGGGATCTTATTACTTGGGTTTCCTTAACCTTTCTCAATACATTATATTCCTTTTATGATCCTCTCTTATAATCCTTAATTTAAATCCTTCTTATCCTGTTACCTTATACTCAATTCTTTCTGTATCTAGTGGATTTCCGGGAAAAATCAAAGTGTTCGAATTTGGATTCTGACGATCTTTACATACACTTATATCCCATATAAAGTACTAATAAAATCTCAGAATATCCATAACAGAACCCCTACATAGTATGGAATGAAAAGTTTTCTCATTCAGCAAAAACACTATTCATAAGGGTTTCAAAAATTTCCAAAAATTGGGGTTATTACAGTCTCCCCTCCTTAAAAGGATTCCGTCCCTGAATCAGATAGAAAATGAATAGGGATACTCTCTTAACATTGCACTTTCTAGTTCTCGAGTAAATTTTCCTACATTGTGGTCCTACCACCAAACTCTACCTAGTTTGATAACCCTACTCCTAAGCACTTGTTCCTTTTCACTCTATAACCCTTCCTGGTTGCTCCATATAGGTTACGTCGGGTTGCATGTCTATGCGCTCATATGCCCCTATTTATCTGGCATCCGAATTACACTTCCTTAACATTGATACGTGGAACACGTTATGAACTTGCTACAGGTTCGGGGGTAGGGCTAGCTCGTATGCTAACTTCCCAATATGTTTTAGTATATCCAAGGGTCCGACAAATTGTGGACTTAGCTTTCCTTTCTTTCCGAATCTCATCAATCCTTTCCAAGGGTTTCCAAGGGAATACCTTTAAAAACACTAGGTCCCCTACTTCCTATTCTTTGTCCTTTCGTGTCAAATCAACATACTTCTTATGTCCATCTTGGGCTACTACCATCCGTCCTCTGATTAGATCTATTATATCCTTGGTCCTTTGGACTACTGCGGGTCCGAGCATCTTGCGCTCTACAACTTCATCCTAACATAAGGGAGATCGACACTGTCTTCCCTCAAGGATCTCATAAGGCGACATCTCGATAATGACATATGATCTATTGTCGTAAGAAAACTCAATCCGTGTTAAGTGATCATTCCAATTTCTTGCAAGTCTATTGCACAGACTCTCATTATAGCTTTTAGCATTAGAGCTTTTGCTTCTCAATACCCATTCTTTTCCAGTTTGTAATCGCTACTACCTTCCGTTCCTAATATTATACTGGTTATACTTTTGCTCGTTAGCGTTCTATAACCTTTTAATAACCACGTCAACCTTAGTATTACGAATGTGTTTCCATTCCGAATACTACCACAACTTTACTACTCCTTTTTCAGCTATTTCTATTTTTGAAAGCTTGATCCATCATATAGAAGTAAAAGAATTCATTGAGAGATCACTATGATCATGAACACTTGTTACATTGCATAGTTAGTACAGAAGGTGGCCAGCCTTTAGTACTTGACAAGCAATTAAACAATAGCTGGTATCCTACTCGGCTTCTATCACACAAATAGATAGTCATTCGGCGATACCTCCCCTTCTGAAAGGGTTGTTCTTCTCAGTTTATATGAAATGAAAAGAAGAGAAAAGAACGAATTGAAGAGAATTGTAAATATAAAAAAAAAATACTACCACAAAATATCTGGCTTGGAACCTACCTCTGAACTATAGAGGTTTGTCATAGGAGAACAAAACATTTATGTATTTATATCAACATCAAGTATTATAGCATCGTATTCCACATGCCTAAATATTTTTGCTATTCCGTCCATCATTCTATGGACCCATGCTCTTCCTCGAGCTTATACACAATCACCTTTGAAACTCCCTCGATATCGAAAATCGAACCTGGGATCTCATTCTAGACATCATCGTTACTTGAATTATATGCTTGCACCGCAACCTTCCTTGTATAATAATACGACTCTCTATTGATAAGAAAGAATAAATATTCAATAGGTAGATACTCTACTTAATTAGTCTATCAATGATAACTTATACATTACCACGACCCGATTAGTGATACTCAATCTCATCATCCATTCCAATACAACTCTCACGGTTGTAATCAGCTCATTACTCGCAGAATCATTGCTGCATTACTATGGTCCACCACTGACCTACTGTCGTCATTCACTTTCCATGAAATCTTAATATCTAACCATACGGAGTCCATACATGTCGTATCAAATCCTTCTAAGGAGGTAACATAATCACCATTCATGATTCATGAAGAACACTCCTGATCCTGCCATACATACATGACATGAAGCATATAAAATTGCAGAAGAGTTTCAATCAAAACAACGATAGCAGGTTAATACCATTCTTAATCATATGCCTTCGATAGAAGACTTAACTCAAAGGTTCGTTTAGTCCTTTTGAAACATGGTCCAGGCTCATTCTCAAGATAGTACCTTCTAAGATAGATAGCCCGCTCATGGCGATTACACGAATTAAACCTTTACCAACTACTATTACGGTTGGGTATTGCACAGTCATCAGAAGGAATGTCAATCTTCCAAACCATAATACAACCTTCAGCTTTAACCATCATCACTGTATTCCTTTGGCACAAGCGCCTATAATTATCCTCTTACCTTTAAAGTGTCGGCCACCTCTTTGGCCTTTCCTGATAGTAAAATTTCCTTACAGTCAATGTCATTTTAACCACCTCCAAATAAATTTTCTACCTCATTTCAATCACAGCTTATGTGAAGATGTTTTCCTTAAAATTTGATGAGTAAAAAAAAAGTCACCATTTTTCCATAAGTTATTGCCTCAGTCTTTAGAGGTTAATCACTGTCACGACTGACTCTCAATCATACTTAGAACATCTTTAATCTTAGGTTCTAATTGCCTGGAACAAATTCGACCTTTACTGGTTCGATCCATACTTTCTCGTGGTTTAACACGTGCCCACCTGGCATTATTATAATTACGCCATATTTCCCTCATCAAAATTTCTATTCTTGAGAACTTTGAAGATTACCTTTCTTCTTGTAAAACCTCTTAAGGTTATCCTTAAATCCTTCATCAGGTACACCCTAGGCACATGGCATATCAAGATACCATTTATTAATACCAGAATCATTGTCTATATACTTCTGAAAAATTTCTCCACTGATCCTTAAAGGTTGTTATTACCTTAATCCTTTCCAATTCATACTGTCAAAACTCATACTATCCCTATTAAGGGTGAAATGCCAACCTTTATGCATTCCCCAAGGATTCATTTTAAGTTACCGATGTTCTATCCTTAATTCCACCTTTAAAAGGTACCTGCATCCTTCCATGGATAAATCAAGTCATATATCCCTGATAAGGGTGTCTTATTCAATCATTCCCACCTCGATAGTATATGTCTAATTTCACAATAACATTTGTATTCAAAATGGGGTCAATCAATATGGCCTCCAAAAGATAGCAACGGTTATCCGCTTGTCTTGCCTAATTTGGTAACGATAACAAGGATGTTCTGGAAGATATTGGTCGTGTTCAACGTGAACCTCTTCTTAATAATTCCTTATTTACTTTTGTTGTTTATCTCAACCGTCACCTCAATGTTGGGATATCTTTCATACCTGGAGTCTCCCTTTCTGGGTATCAAGCCACCGGTCTTACACTTCATATTCTTGAAGGTCACTTCCTTCATCCAATTTTCCTAATTTCTTACTTTCTTGACTTCTCAGTCCATCCGCATTTCCTTATTAATCAATCGATCTATCTCAAAGTTTCATCAGATACTGTCAACTTCAAGGGAATTAACTATACGTATCGCTTACGCCTTCAAACCTTGAATTTATCTCATGATCAGTCACCATCGCGCTGATGATGACACACTTCTCTATATTTATTGCAAGGGTTTCTTAGGGTTTCCCATACCTAACTCCCTTATCACTTCTCAACTCTATTTCCTTTATATTCCTTTCGACTTCAGTTTCTTTTTATTTTCCTTTCTCTTATCATTATTTCACAAACCAATCACAACATAAGCATTGATTTCAAACATCCCGTCATTCTGGATTCGTGTCCTCAGAACGAATCTTGACAACTTTTATAACTTAGATTCATAATTCATCATACTCATCCGCTTTTATTCTAGCTCCAAAGCTTTTACACTATCTCTATACTCTTAGAAAGCACTTTCCTGAAAACAATTGACTGAACTTAAATCAGTTTATTATAATCTCTTGCTCTGTGCCTTCCTTGGCCTTTCACCAGCGGGTGGCCTCTCTCTTAGGAGGGTAAGTGACAAAAACAGTCTTTTGTGATTCATTAATCATTTAGAATCTCAAATGATTCCTATATTTCCTTTAGCCAGGCTCTTGCCTCGACTGGGTTCGCTTGTTCCTGGAACTCCGAGAGCTTAGCGATTTAAAGGTCCTGAAAGAATTTCCCACTACATTATTTCCCTCAAGGTGGTGGTTGGGAATAAAGTATAAGTTCTGTTTAGACAGGTCCATGAATTTCCGTATAGGAGTACCGTCTCGGGTCTCCTTATCTCGCTCGACTTTTGTTTTCTTAGTCTAAATATTTCTTCCTACTCCCCATAATTGGGGTCATCTTTTAATTTAAAAATCCTCATTTTCCACTTTATTATATTTTGGGTTCCTTATATCTTAATTGCGACCTCCCTGATTATCACATTCAAGGTTTGCCCCTAATCTTATTCCTTGTGGGGGCATATTACTTGGAATATTTTGAGAATCTCTGGATATTTGTCTTACTTACTTTGCTTAAGTCTTTCCCTCGTTCAGTCCTTGCACGATTGCAAATTATGAATTCTTAAGTTCAATAAACTTCATGACACTCACTTAAGTGTTAATAGTGCAATTAACAATGTGATCTTATCACAAACAAACTGATCTGAACTGAAATTAATGAATATATACATAACCATTTGTTCGAGGGTACAACAACTGAACATATTACAGAGAATTACATCATTTGATCTGATCGCTTCTATCCCAAAAGTACTACCGTAGATAATCATCTAGTCATTAAAACTAATCATCCATAACTTAGGCTAATCCTCCAAAAGCGGTGCTGCATGAAATTCTTGTCAGATTGCTCAGACTCTGCATACTATTATGGATCAAGAAATGCGGGCACGCACAACATCCCTAACCAGCTCCATTAAAGCGGTGATGAGGTCCAAGATAGTTGCAAGTAGAGCTGGATCAATCTGACCCTCAAGATGGCCTCTAGCTGTAACACGGGTGGTAGCCTCAATCCTTTCCATGCTATACGCTAATCCTGCCGGAAGTACCCCGCCCTCAATCCTTGGTGCAGTGAGTCGATCCAATAGACCACTCCTAACATTACGGGCCTCAGACAGGCCACCCAAGGTCATCTGATAATCAGCGATAAGAGAAGCTTGAGTGGTAGCATCTAGCAGTCCATGGGGTGCAGGTGGCGCAGACCCAGGAGATCCAAACGGATAACCAAGCACGGTATCAAGCGACAATGGTGCAGGAGATAAAGGTGGCATTTCCTCAGTAGGTGCTGGGCTCTGTATCGGGGATGGAACAGGAATAGGTGGAACCTCATGGATGTCTACAGGAACCTATGGAAGAGGGTCTGATACTGGTATAATTGGTGTCGTGGAAGGCCCCACTCCTTCTGCCCTTATTAACCTTTATGCCCTTGGTAACTCTTCATCCTCTAGTGCCACCCTCGCGGCCATTCTTTCTCTGGTAGTCGCCCTGACTACAGTCATCAATTCCCCAGCGGTCCTCTCTTCATTCTCATTAGGATCCTCCCTGAGATCCTCCTCAGCCACAATCCTTTCCGGAGTAACATCCTCAACCGCAACATTCTCAACATGAATCTCATCCAGTCCCTCATTAGGGTACTCTATCGGATTCACAATTTGATCTCCAACTTGTAATAAAACATCCTCATGCTGATGCTCCTGAACCTCAGGGTTCGGTGCCCCGCTGCCCTATACAAGAACGAACTATGTTACTATCACGATATTTATAAGGGTTCCCGTAAGGGTTTTAACTGTCAGTACTACGTTAGGTAGTCCGACTATGAACTTTGCAAGAGTTCTTATTATCTTAGTGAACTTATTATCTGAACGTCACATCATCTCTGAGGTTTATAACGCTTAGCTATGATATCACTTCTGTAACACCCCCAAATCCGGGGTCGGGGATCCGGGTTGTCACGAGTTCCATTTCCCTTAATAACACCCAATCTTAATAATTAATCAACTACTCTGTACTTTGACCCCACAATAACACACACCACAAGTTATAGTCTTAGAGATGAACATCCAAAAATAATCACAAGTCATTTTATTCCACAATTATCTGCCAATACACCTAAAAAGGTTTTCTGAATAAATTTACATTTTCTTTGCCATTATTACAATTCATAAATATACATAAATCTGGTACATCAAAAGTTGAAAGCCTAGCCTATTGGTAGCTCCTACCTCAGCTACGGCGGCATCAACGCTTCCAGAAAACTGCGGAACGTTTCCTAACCGCTTGCGAATTGGAAGCTTGGTCTTGTTCATCTTTTCTATCTGTTGTTATGTGATGAAAGAAGAAAGCAAGGGTGAGCAGCAAGCCCACCAAAATAATATGTATAATGATTTACAATATGTGAGCCTTCTCATAGTACTCATGAAAGTCTTGGTCAAAAGAAATGAACCAAGTTTGATATCTTAATACGATGAAGTCGCAAAATATTCAGTATATATACATGTATACTTTTCAAAATATTGGAAGTCCTCTTCCATGCATAATACACACAGAGTTCCAGTGTGTAACTGTATAAAAATATCGTTGCAAGGTGATCTCATATATTTAACCTTGTCTCAACGTTTTTCTGAAAATCTTTGTCATGCATAAGATAATCATTTACTAGATATAAGTTTAAAAGATGAAGTTACAAGATACTCCAATATACTTATATCTTTTCCGAATACTACTTGAACTACCACCGTTCAAGTTATAATTAGTTTCAAAAGTTCATCACACTGATGAGACTACAAGATAAGACTTGAATAGATTCAATCTTTGAAATATTTTGAAGGAAATGAAGTTATGATATACTTCATTAAGTTCTAATATATATATATATCCACATATACATCTTCTTTATACATTTCCTGAAAACCTCTGTCATGTAAGGTATGAACAGAGTTTGTAACATCCAATGAATTTTTGGAAAGGAAAAAGAATTGTGGCATAAACCCGATATCTTGCTCATCAGGCAAAGATACCAATAAGTAACTTTTTCTACTAGTAGATGGACGAATTCCCCACTGGTCATCACCCTGGTCGCAATAGGACCTTATGCTGGACTGCCACTCAGCCACTTATGCATTTGATGGACTCCCACTGAGCCACTTACACTATCATGGACGCCCACTGAGCCCATGTTGCTTATGCCGACTCGATAGATGGACTTACTTCCCGAACGTTGGGTAAGTAATCAATTAATTTATTAAAACAGCAACCTCGTTGCGAATGTAAAATACACCACTGAGCCGGATCCCCCAGGTTTTGAGCGAATATTTAAATCCCCTTTTAAAAAGGAAGATCTTAAATATATAAAAATGAGTTTTGGGATCCGCTCTAACTTTTGAAAATCATTTTAAAGACTCAAAAACACTTTAAAGAGTGTTTGGAATAATGCTGATTTAATAAAGTAAATCAGTCTCAATATAAAAGAAATATCTGAATATTATTATTTAAATAATATTCCCATAAAGAATAATTGAGGTAAAAGTTGGAAAACTTATAATTGAAATGAATAGTAAATAATCAAAGATATACTTATACGAAAGTAATATCTTTATTTGAATAATCAAAAGTAAGTTTGATTATCGAACATTATTCTTTAATAAAATAAAGAATATTAAATAATACGATTAGTCATAATACCTCGAATGAATAGTATAAATAATATTCATTAAATAAATAAAGGAGTCATACATCCTCAAATGAATATCCAATTAATAATCATTAAATAATATAAACTGAGTCTTAAGCCCTCGAATGAATATTCGAAATAATATTCAATTAATACAATAAAAGGAGTCATAAGTCCTCAGATGAATATTCGAAATAATATTCAATAAGTAAAATAAAGTTAAAGTTATCGAATAAACCTTATTCGATTAATAGTTTTGAAAACTATAACCATATATATATAAAATATATATAATATACTCGGGAACATCGACTCCCGGTTTTGAAATATGTTCACCTTTTGATCCCCTATACTAAGGGTAAACTCGAATACCGCTTATCTCTAGCATAGGTATTATGCAACTATAAGCAGTTTAACCAACAGATACATAATTCAAGAATATGAAACAGGCATTCATATATACCATATCACATGCTACAATATATCACAAGAATTTGCTAATAGAAAATATGCATTTATCACAAGATCATGCATATACACATATACATCACAACAACAGTTATACGGGTAGAAAACTTGCCTGAGCGACTGGGGGTTACGAATGGCTCGGGACGAGTCTGGTAACCTATAAACAACAAGTAAGTTGGAATTAAACCAAAGTCACTTGTAAATCTATACTCTAACCAACTTAGACTCTGACGCTCGTTCTGCGCTTACTGATTCTCTTAAGTCACTCGAGTACCCTTGGCTCCACCATTTTTAATAAATTACCCATTACGAGTTTTAAGGCAATTCCTTCGCGAGTGTCTTACCAACTGCCTAACACACTTAACATAATTGATTCATACACTAATTAACCCTTTTTAGGTCTTTAACCTATGTTTCAAAGTAAGGCGAGGGGTAATGTTTCGTTTGCGAAACATCGTTACTTAAAACGGCCGTTTCTCCTAAACCGTACATCGGAATTAAACGAACCACATATCAAAACGAAGCTCGTAACATGAACTATCTAAACATGGCAATGGTCAAAACCTAACGTTAGGGGATGTGGTGCCCTCCAAACCAAGAGCAAGAAGTACTATTTACCATCTTCTTACTTTGAAACCAAGAGCAAGAAGTACTATCATACAAAAATTAATTTCAAGAAGTACTATTCATCATCTTCTTCCTTGATTTATAAAAAAAGATTGGCTTGGAATTAGAAGTTTAAACTTATAGGAAGTATGTAACTATCCATGGGGAAGCTTAGATAAATACCTTGCCAAATAGTAAGTGGTGGAGCTTGGATATTCATTTTTTAAGAAAAGGGGCCGAGAGCAAGATGAAGAAAAGAAGTGTTTTGTGATTTGTTTTGATTTGCCTTGGTTGCTTTTGTTTTGTTTTTGGTTAATTACCTTTCTAACCTTGACTTTGTGTGGTTTTAAATCAACCACATCTCCTTCCCCTTATGTCATGCTTATGTCACCTTGAACATGTCATAATGCTTCCACTTGTCCACACCTTGTGGTTTGATGATGTCACAATCCTTGGCTTCTTGTACAAGCTTGTCTCTTGGTCACTTATTTGTTTTACGGTTCGCTTATCTTTCGTTCTCGTTTATCGTTTGAGAGATCATATCCGGGATCTTATTACTTGGGTTTCCTTAACCTTTCTCTATACATTATATTCCTTTTATGATCCTCTCTTATAATCCTTAATTTAAATCCTTCTTATCCTGTTACCTTATACTCAATTCTTTCTGTATCTAGTGGATTTCCGGGAAAAATCAAAGTGTTCGAATTTGGATTCTGACGATCTTTAGATACACTTATATCCCATATAAAGTACTAATAAAATCTCAGAATATCCATAACAGAACCGCTACATAGTGTGGCATGAAAAGTTTTCTCATTCAGCAAAAACACTATTCATAAGGGTTTCAAAAATTTCCAAAAATTGGGGTTATTACAGATCTAATCAGAGGACGGCTGGGAGTAGCCCAAGATGGATATAAGAAGTATGATGATTTGACAACGGAAGGACAAAGAGTATGAAGTAGGGGATGTGGTGCCCTCCAAACCCGGGTCAGAAGTTTGGGGTCCACCCACACACACCTTATTGTTAACCTACTTATAACAATAATAAAGATAATAATAATATGCAGTGGCCCTACTTACCAACTACCACGGACCGCAACAGGTTAAAGTATGTATACAAGCCACACACACACACTTATATTACAGACGCCCAAATCCCAACTATTCAAACTTACAACTGAATATTAAATATCATTACAAACTTTACAAACTTAAACTATCTCAAAAGCTGTCAGCTAGCTTAACTCGATCAACCTGGAGCCCTAGCTCTCGCACTGGATTGGGGATCTTTGCTACCAACAGGTTCCTTCTTAACTGGAAAAGAACATAAACAAAATCGCACAAATGAGCTAACTAGCTCAATAAGTCACATTGACAATACTGAGAATGAACAATGATCAATTGAAATGATTTGAGGTGTCAAGAGAACAATGGATAATGATTCAGAATTGGATATTAAATTTTCATTTTAAAAACCAAGGTTAGGTTGCTGATCAGTCACGTGATGGATTTTAATCGCAGCGGGGGCATGACAAAACACTTTCGCACATATAAAATCCAAATAAAAGCATACAGATCATGAATAAAAATTCGAGGGATCGAATCTAACCTTTAAAAATAATTCGGAGACAACGATCAGAGATCCTTAGCAGTTGCTCCTTAAGTGTGAAGCACTCCACCGGTATCCACCAAGAAAACGATGTTAAGGAGGAGGAAGGAGGTGGAGAGAATTGGGTTTTCCAAACTTTTTGGGTTTTTGGGGTTCAAATAAAAATAGGGTCTATAATAGTGTATTTATAGGCAAAATTTTCAGCTGAAATTTTCCCATAAATAATATTATTATTATCCCATTTATTATTCTCATTAATAATTAAAACACCTTTTAATTATTAATCCTTTTTCTAAACACTTTAGAAATAATTCTCTCACTTGATTTAATTATCAAAAATTAAATCCTTAATTAATAATATTAAGAACTTTTCTTAATTAATTCATAATCAATTAAATCTCATTTAATCAATTATTAAATTTGCCAATTAATTATTTATTTCATAAATAAATAATTATCAGCCATTATTAATTAATTCCTCCACCATTAAATCATTCTCTTTTTATGGTGTGACCCTGTAGGTTCAATATTAAGCCGGTAGTAGAAATAAATAATAATAAAACTATTTTATCATTATTTATATAAATTCTCTAATTTATTAAATATGATTAATTAATTAATCACATTTATTCTACATCGTGAGGGATACTTCTCAGCATATCGCGACTATCCGGATAATATGAATTCACTGCTTAGAATACCAAGAACCTATTCAGTGAATAGTTACCGTACAATAAACTCCTTCTACCCTACAATGTCCCGATTAAATACAAGGCATGGATCTCGTGTCAAGCCTATCTAATTCAATCACTTGCTTACCATTTACTATGCTTAGTTCTATGCAAATTAGAAACTCCTTTCTAATTTTATTCACTCTGGCCAGAGATTCCTGAACTAGCATAAGTGGATTAGCCTTGAACATTCGCTTCCTTCACTGGAAGGGGTAGATCCTATATTGATCATACACTATCTTCGTGTACAAATTCCTATACCCAGTAGAGCCCTAATAATTGTCCCTGGAGACTAAGAACTAAACCAAAGCATAGTTCAGTGTACACAAGATGACTATGATGACCTCAAGTCTAAGGATACCTGTACAACTATCACTATGTGAACAACTGCTGACACGTGAGTGAACTCCATCAGTTGTTCAGCTGTGCGAGTCATGTTCAGTGAACTTATTCTATAATAAGCACCTACATACTAGCTATAGTGTCACCACACAAATGTCTATGAGAACAGACATCCTTCATAATGAAGCAAGCATAGTATGTACCGATCTTTGCGGATTATTAATTACCAGTTAGTAATCCTATGACCAGGAACTATTTAAGTTTAGAGTTATCATCTTTTTAGGTCTCACCATTATGATCTCATCATAATCCATAAAAAGCTTTACTCTAAACTATGGTATATCTTATTTAAACACTTATATAGATAAAGCCCGTAATAAAAACAAAACAAGTCTTTTATTAATAACAATGAAATCAAAACAGATTACATAAAAGTTATTCCTAAATCCTCATACATGATTGGACTTAGGACATATTCCTTTCAATCTCCCACTTGTACTAAAGCCAATCACTCTGGTATCTAATACCCATCTTGTCTTTATGACGATCAAAGTGACTTTCATAAAGTGGCTTTGTGAGTGGGTCTGCTATGTTATTATGTGTGTCAACTCTAATTCAATACAATATAAGAAATGTTACCGTGCTCCCACTAACCCTTTTGTAGACGCATGGTTCATCTACGTTTTTGATAAAAAACAAATCTTTGATTGTCTCATCAAAACGAATGTTCCATCTTTCGAGAAGCATGCTTTAAACCATATATGGTTCGCAGCAGCTTACATACTAGGTTTTCATTTCTCTTGGAAAGAAAACCATCTGGCTATTTGCCAGATCTCATAGTCGTAGTAAGCAGCAATCGCAAGCAAAATCCGAACTGATTTTAACAGGGCTACAGGTAAAAAGTTTCATCAAACTCAATCCATTGCCTTTGTTTGAATCCTTTTTGCCATAAGCCTGGCCTCAAAGGTCTCCACTTGGCCATCTGCTATAATCTATCTTTTGTATACCGTATACATAGATTTCATTCTGGATTTCATGGCACTATGCCATTTCTCTGAGTCAACACTACTCATAGCCTCATTATAGGTCACAGGGTCTTCATCATCAATGATCGACAACTCATTATCATTCTCAATGACAAGGCCATATTACCTCTCAGGTTGGCGAGACACTCTCCCTGATCTATGAATGGGCTGTTCCACAAAAGGTTGTTCAGTCAGAACAGGTGTTTCCACTTGATCCGTAGTAGTTTGTGCTTCTTGAACTTCATCAAGTTCAATTTTGCTCCCACTGTTTCCTTCAAGGATAAACTCCTTTTCCAAGAAGGTAGCATGTCTGGAGACAAACACCCGATGATCGGTGTAAAAGTAATAACCTAAAGTCTCTTTAGGATATTCCATAAAACTACATTTTACGGATCGATATTCCAGCTTATCTGGGTCAACTTACTTGACATAAGCTGGACATCCCCAAATCTTAACGTATTTAAGACTCAATTTCCTTTCTTTCCATATCTCATACGAAGTTTGAGGAACAGATTTTGGAAGGCACCATATTCAGTAAATATGTTGAGGTTTCCAATGTATAACCCCATAGGAATACTGGAAGATTTGCATAGCTCATCATGGACCGAACTATGTCTAACAAAGTTCAATTTCTCCTTTCAGATACCAATCTGGAGGAGTCCACTGGGAGACTATACCATTTACTTTGAGATAATCTAGAAACATTCCATTAAAGTTTTCACCACCTCGATCTGATCGAAGAGTTATAATACTATGTTTGGTTGTTTCTCCACTTCATACTTATATTCTTTGAACTTTTCAAAGGCCTCAGACTTGTGTTTCATCAAACACATATCCGAATCTAGATCTATCATCCATGAAAGTAATGAAGTATGAAAATCCACCCATGGCTTGCTTAGACATTGGTCCACATAGTGTGTACCATTCCTAGCAAATTTGCAGCCCTCTCTCCATGTCTACTAAATGGAGACTGCAATGCCACTATGAAGTGAGATTTTCATCATCCCTTTTCTTTTATTAGTTTGTTCAATCTGAAGTAAATTATGTCACATATATACAGACCATTATTTAAAGCACCACGTCCATAAAGAATATTATCTCTAAGAATAGAACATTCATTATTCTCAATAATAAATGAAAATCCAGCCAAGTCTAACATGGGAATAATATTCCTCACAATCGAGGGAACAAAATAACAATTATTTAAAACAATAGTCTTGCCCGTAGGCATATGTAAATGAAATGATTCTACATCTTCAGCAGCAACTCTTGCTCCATTTCACATCAGTAGAATCACCTCCTCTTCCTCAAGAGTCCTACTTCTCCTTGGTCCCTGCAATGAATTGCAGATGTCAGAACCATAGGCGGTATCTAATACCCAAGTAGAAATTTGATTTAATGACATATTCACTTCTATCATGAACATACCTGAATCAGAAGCGGTAGTCTCACTACCCTTCTTCTTCTTCAATTCTGCAAGGTAAACCTTGCAGTTCCTCTTCCAGTGCCCCACCTTGTTACAGTGAAAGCAAACAACTTTGCTCTTGGGGTCTTCAGCTTTTGGTGGAACCGGCTTTTCTTCACCTACTTTCTTCTTCTTGGAAGAGTTCCTCTTCCTTTTCTTAGGATTGGAACCTTCACCAATTAGAAGAACAGAACTCTTCTTAGGGGGAAAATTCGATTCCGCAGTCTTCAACATGTTATGGAGTTCAGGCAGGCTGACATCCAACTTATTCATATGAAAGTTCACAATAAACTGCGAGAATGAACTCGGAAGCGATTGCAAGACCAAGTCTTGGCTCAGCTCCCCATCCATGGCAAAACCAAGTTGTCCAAGACGTTCAATCAAATTGATCATCTTAAGTACATGGTCATTCACAGATGATCCCTCAGACATCCTACAACCGAACAACTCCTTCGATATCTCATATCGAGCTGTCCTTCCCGCCACATCATACAACTCTTGTAGATGTATTAGGATAGTGTGAGCATCCATATGCTCATGTTGCTTCTGTAGCTCAATGTTCATGGAAGCTAGCATGATGCATTGAGCAACATTTGCATCATCTATCCACTTACGATACACAACATGTTCATCATTATGTGCATCACCAGCAGGTTCAGTAGGCTTAGGTGAGTCAATCACATATTCCAGCTTCTCAATCCTGAGAACAATTCTCAAGTTTCGAAGCCAGTCAGCATAATTAGGACCAGTCAATTTGTGAGCATCCAGTATGCTCCTTAGCGATAGTGTAGAAGACATAATGTATATTGTAAATCTGTAAATGATAAACACATAACAACACTTAGCAAATATTCGATTTTATTTCAAAACACTATATGAATCGGGTCTTTATTCATAAGTGGCTCCCACTAGTTTATCTAATTTATTCAACCCCCTACGTGAAAAATTAAGCATTCATAATGCTAGTGGGAATAGGGATCCTACATTCCATTACACAACCTCGGCTGTGGCACGAAACGCCATGTAATGTTCAATAGGCAGACAACTCTTGTCAATTACATCTAATGTTATTCCCTAATCAAAATTTAGCCTCTTGAATAATTGAGTCACGGCTGTGGCACGACAAACTCAATATTCTAAGTCAAGTCTAACCCAACATTCCGTACAATTGAATCAGTCCCCAAAGGCCCACGGCTGTGGCATGTAACGACCTTTAGATTCTTATTCAATGTACACATCTCTATGTAATAGACAAGTATTTCTTACTTCGAAATCAAAGCCCTCGGCTGTGGCAGAAACGACAATGATTTAAAAATAAGAACTATTTTTCTATCATGTTGGAAGGCTATGACCGACACAAGCCCGTTGTGTCATTGGCCAATTACTACTTGATATTATTTAATTTTAGAGGGATTATATTACGTTACAATCATAATCATATTATAAAGAGATTCTTCCTTTTAAATTAAATATTTCAAATCAATAATCAATAATCAGATGATTCCCAGATCGGGTGGAGCATTGTCAAGATGCGTCACTTAATAACCCTTTCTTACAGATAAAAATCTGTTGTTGACAGAATCATCCTTTCTCTCATATCGAAAATTCATATTCAATTAAGTGTTTCATAAACACAAGAATATCATGATTGTATTCATAATATTATTATTAAGGTTATGAAACAATTTCACTATACTAGGTTGTCTAACAAACGCCTTATGTTCATTTAAGTTCACCTAAATCTATCATCGCATGATAAACTAAGGATATATCACATATATAAACATGAATAAACATCAAGGTAGGCATGTTATATCATCTAGCACATTAGTCTAAGCATTATACATCTTTATGTATCACATGAAGCATTTAAAAGCAGTTAAAACAGTTAAAAACAACTTTAAAACACTTCATGGAAATATAAACAGTTCAAAACTTTTATATAAACTAAAATTGATCACTCCATTAGATCCGTCTCGGAAAAACGAATCCAATGGTATATTGCACGCCTAAAACGGAGTTACGAAACTCCCAGAAAATCAATTTTAATGTAAACAGTCGGGCTGTAACGCATTACAGGAACGCGTTACAAGCCCTGTAACGCATTCCGGTGATGTGTTACAACCCTTTTAACCAATTAAAAGGTGTAACGTATTCCGTGAATGCGCCACAGGTGTGTGACGCATTCCCGGAATGCGTTACACCCCTTTTTTTTCTTTTTCTTTTGCAGCCGCCGCCGTTGCCTCGAACTCCGCGCCTGACAGCCGTACTGAACCCTGTACCCTTGCTTTTCTTTGTCCGTGCCATCAACAGACTATGCAGAGCAGATATATACATACATACTTACAAATAATATATATATATATGATTTATTTAATTACGAATTTAATTGTAAGAACTTCAAAAATTCATAATAAATAATCTATACATCATAAAATTATGAAAAAATACCCAGACGATCTACAACACTTGTAGAACCCAGATCAACATTCAAAATTATTTTGAGAAACGATTTCTCATCAGACAAAATTAATCCATGATATAACTTGTAAAAATCATAATTAATTCATACAACCATATAAAATTCTGAAATTTTTACCACAGATCTATATGCATACAACCTTGCTCTGATACCATTGATGGATTTTAATCGCAGCGGGGGCATGGAAAAACACTTTCGCACATATAAAATCCAAATAAAAGCATACAGATCATAAATAAAAATTTGAGGGATTGAATCTAACCTTTAAAAATAATTCGGAGATAACGATCAGAGATCCTTAGCAGTTGCTCCTCAAGTGTGAAGCACTCCACCGGTATCCACCAAGAAAACGATGTTAAGGAGGAGGAAGGAGGTGGAGAGAATTGGGTTTTCCAAACTTTTTGGGTTTTTGGGGTTCAAATAAAAATATGGTCTATAATAGTGTATTTATAGGCAAAATTTTCAGCTGAAATTTTCCCATAAATAATATTATTATTATCCTATTTATTATTCTCATTAATAATTAAAACACCTTTTAATTATTAATCCTTTTTCTAAACACTTTAGAAATAATTCTCTCACTTGATTTAATTATCAAAAATTAAATCCTTAATTAGTAATATTAAGAACTTTTCTTAATTAATTTATAATCAATTAAATCTCATTTAATTAATTATTAAATTTGCCAATTAATTATTTATTTTATAAATAAATAATTATCAGCCATTATTAATTAATTCCTCCACCATTAAATCATTCTCTTTTTATGGTGTGACCCTGTAGGTTCAATATTAAGCCGGTAGTAGAAATAAATAATAATAAAACTATTTTATTAATATTTATATAAATTCTCTAATTTATTAAATATGATTAATTAATTAATCACATTTATTCTACATCGTGAGGGATACTTCTCAGCATATCGCGACTATCCGGATAATATGAATTCACTGCTTAGAATACCAAGAACCTATTCAGTGAATAGTTATCGTACAATAAACTCCTTCTACCCTACAATGTCCCGATTAAATACAAGGCATGGATCTCGTGTCAAGCCTATCTAATTCAATCACTTGCTTACCATTTACTATGCTTAGTTCTATGCGAATTAGAAACTCCTTTCTAATTTCATTCACTCTGGCCAGAGATTCCTGAACTAGCATAAGTGGATCAGCCTTGAACATTCGCTTCCTTCACTTGAAGGGGTAGATCCTATATTGATCATACACTATCTTCGTGTACAAATTCCTATACCCAGTAGAGCCCTAATAATTGTCCCTGGAGACTAAGAACTAAACCAAAGCATAGTTCAGGGTACACAAGATGACTATGATGACCTCAAGTCTAAGGATACTTGTACAACTATCACTATGTGAACAAATGCTGACACGTGAGTGAACTCCATCAGTTGTTCAGCTGTGCGAGTCATGTTCAGTGAACTTATTCTATAATAAGCACCTACATACTAGCTATAGTGTCACCACACAAATGTCTATGAGAACAGACATCCTTTATAATGAAGCAAGCATAGTATGTACCGATCTTTGCGGATTATTAATTACCAGTTAGCAATCCTATGACCAGGAACTATTTAAGTTTAGAGTTATCATCTTTTTAGGTCTCACTATTATGATCTCATCATAATCCATAAAAAGCTTTACTCTAAACTATGGTATATCTTATTTAAACACTTAAATAGATAAAGCCCGTAATAAAAACAAAACAAGTCTTTTATTAATAACAATGAAATCAAAACATATTACATAAAAGTTATTCCTAAATCCTCATACATGATTGGACTTAGGACATATTCCTTTCATCACGCACTAACCTCGAGCAAGATACACAACTTTGCTCTAATTACTGGATCCAAGGCACACATTGGCCTAACTTGACCACCAATCTGGTCTGACCACGAATCTGGTCCACAATTTTATAAAACAATCCAATTCTATCACAATAACAGAATAAACAATGTAAAGCAATAAACAAAATCATAATCAACATGGGATATTTCAATCATGAGATGGGTTTTAATCTTCACAAGGAAACAAAATAGCAATTTCAAAGAATGGCTATCAACTGGTGAAAGAATCGGTTAACAAAAGAATCAAAGTTTCAAGGTTAAAAGGATTTGGTCTTTCAATGTATAAGGTATAATGGTTTGAGTATATAAGCAAATCTTGGTTCAGTGTTCGGTATTTAGTTTATATGTATTTGTGGAGTAGTTTCATATATCTGTGGTTCGTATTCGAGTATTCAGTAATCAATGGTTCAGAAAGAATAAGGTTTACGGTTCAAATATTAATAACTGGAATCAAGGTTTAGGGTTCGGTGCTTCAAAGCACTTGTAATATAAGACAGAACTATCAGCTATTCATAATATATCTCGAGAAAGTTCTGAACACTTGCCTGGTACTAGTTTGCTATACTTCACCAATTTCCAATCACAATCTCCTACTCCTCGACTACCTGTTTCCCTTTCCTATGCCTTTCTTCTTATGCTCATATATCATAAGTATCTATCAATACTCAACTCATATGATTCTATTCGGTATACACTTCTATCTACCCTTCGTTTTACCCAAATCCGACTAACGGATTGAAAGTTATGCTATAAACAAGTAAACACCGAACATATAGATCAATAGTCCAACAAACAAGTCATGTATAACACATAGCACATCAAACAACTAATGAAATTCCATTTATAAAGAGGTTTCGGGTCATAAACACTCTTTCAGGTATTTAATATGATTTTTAAAATATTTTTCGGAGTCAAAACGGGTCGTTGGATCAATTTTGGGTAATAAACAGAGTCTGATTACTCAAATATGACTCAAAAATAATTTTTAATAATTATTGAGCCTTGAAAATAATTTAAAATAATATTTTAAAGCTCGAAACTATTTTTCAGGATTTTTAAATCATTTTAAAATATTTAAATCCAATTAAGTAATCAATTAAAATCAATTAATAAATAATTAAACTAATTAATCAATTAATATTTAAATTAATTGATCAATTAATCAATTAATTATTAATTAAAATTTATTAATTAAGTAATTTAGATTTATTTTTGAATTAAAAACGAATTTTGGAATTAAAATAAATGATTTTTGTAATTTAAAATAATTAAAAATATTTTTAAAATCATTTTATAAGAAAAAATCCTATTTTTGAAAAGTTTATGAACAGAAATCCTAAATTTTAAAATTTTGTAAATAGAAATCTTATTTTCATAAGATTTTAAAACGAAAGTATAAATTTTATACGTTTTTAAAACACATGGACTACTCTGCAATATCACAGAAAGGTCAGGGACCTTTCTGCACTTTTGTCATCACCTTCACCACGTCGCCGGCGCAGCCATTGCCGGCGACTTGAAGCTTTCCGGCGAGCTTCATAACAGCCCAGAACACGACCAAGCAAACAGGGAAACGTAGAACGTGATGCCATGAACTCAAATCCATCAGTAAAATCAACAACAACGTAACAATTCGACCGGATTTTTGTCCGAAAAATATGAACGCCGTCGGTTATATTATAATCCAGAGAAACTTCGAATTAATAATAGTCCTTCTACAGACAACATCGATTTGCAAGCTATATACAAATCGATTCCAAATTTCAAGAGGAACAAAACCCACCCAATCTCAACTACTTTTAATCCCTATTTAAGAAACCCCTAAAATTAATCAAGAACATTCAAACGAGTATAAACCCTAATTATAAAATTCGAGAATCAAACCCTAATTTGAACATGTTATGAACTCCAAATTGATCATATGACATACCAAAATCATCAGAAAAAGAAGAGCTATAACATGCAACCATCAAATCATACAAACAATTGCTCGAACTCAAAACCCAAATTTTAATTCCAAAAAATTCGAATATAAATCAGTTTATAGGAAATTAGCCTTTGATTCTGCAGTGATTCTGATGGATGATTCTGAAAGTACAAATCAATAGCTTCGTTTTGAGTATATGCACGCCAAAATCCGATATCGATAACACCTCCGAAATTGAGTTTGATTACGAAGAACGAAATATAAATATAGTATTTTCTCTGTTTTATAAAGGTTTTACTGGTTTGCAAATGATTTTCGGTACGGAAATAATTACAGTAAGGGCTATTTATATTTACGGAAAAATAGTATCCCGTTGGATTATTCCGGATATAAAATAGTACGTTTATTTATAAAAATAGATCCAAACGGTACCGGTTTTCGGGATAATTATCCAAATCTATACAATTTGTATTGCGGTTTTGGTCTCAGCGCCTGGTTACATGTATTACGAGGTGATAACTATAATAGTTTAATAAAAAGATCCCGTTTATCAAAAATATGAGTTTTATTGATTTACCAAAACGAATTTTGTATCGAAAATATTGCGCCGGGACCTGCAAAGGACAAACCGTACGCCGGATCGAAAAAGTCAAAACATGGAAAATGCTCGGAATATTGTAATTAGGTTAGGAAGGAGTTCTCTAAAGGGTTTCGGGTTATAAAAACGTAAAAACGGGTGAAGTCGGCTAGTTCCCGATTATATAAAATAGTTTATACATACTCGGAAAAAGAATATATTAAATCCATAAATTTCCTATAAAATCATAAATCAACATAAAAATAAATAGGAAGATATGACAATTATCTATATTTTATTTTGGACATATAAAAATTAAAATACTCAATTATATCAATTTTAAACATCCAAACACATATACCACTTAACACATAATTCATAGAATAAATACTAAACATGCATAATATTTATTTATTAGCAAAAATAATTACACGATATATCCCAGATATTACAGGGGACATATTGTTGTTAAAGGTATCCCCTTGAAAAGCTTTGGAAGGGAATAATGAGGTTCGGAAAGAAAGGAAAGCTAAGTCCACGATTTGTTGGACCCTTGGATATATTAAGATGTATTGGGAAGTTATCAAATGAACTAGCCCTACCCCCAAACCTGCAACAAGTTCGCAATAAGTTCCAAGTATCAATGTTAAGGAAGTATGATCTAGAGGCGAGACATATAGGGGAATATGAACTCGTAAACCTCCGACCAGACGTAACCTATATGGAGCAACCGGGAAGGGTTATAGATCGAAAAGGAACAAGTGCTTAGGAGAAGGGTTATCAAACTAGTCAGAGTTTGGTGGTAGAACCACAATGTGGAAAATTGACTTGAGAGTTAGAAGGTGCAATGCTAAGAAAGTATCCCTATTCATTTTTTTATCTGATTCCGGGACGGAATCCTTTTAAGGAGGAGAGACTGTAATAACCCCAAAAATTTTGGACTTTTTGTAATCCTTATGAATAGTGATTTTGCTGATTAAGAAAATTTTTCATGCCACACTATGTAGAAATTCTTTATTGATATTCTGAGATCTTATTAGTACTCTATATGGTATATGAGTGTATGTAAAGATCGTCAGAATCCAAATTAGAACACTTTGATTTTTCCCGAAAATCCACCAGATACCGAAAGAATTGAGTATAAGGTAACATGATTAAAATGATTTAAATTCAAGGATTATAAGAGAGGATCATAAAAGGAATATAAAATATTGAGAAAGGTTAGAGGGAACCCAAGTAATAAAATCCCGGATATGATCCCTCAAACGACAAACTAGAACGGAATTTAAGCGAACCGTATAACAGATAAGCAGTCATTAGCCAAGTAATTAAGGGTTAATCAAAGTGGTTAGTGGATGATGATGTCATCACACCAACAAGGAAAAGACATGTGTTAACAAGATGACACAAGCATGATGACATAAGCATGACAAGGGATTTTGCTTTGTTGGTTGATTATGGGCCATGTAAAAGTTACCATGGTAAAAGATCAAAAATTGCCAAGCCAAAAAGAAAATCAACCAAGCAAAATATCATAACAAAAAATTAAAAAGTTGACTTTGCTTCCAAGAAGAGAAGCTCTCGGCTTTTCTTGTTTTAAGAAAGAAGAAATCAAAAAATTCAAGATCCAAGCTTTGTTAAATTGCAAGGTAATTATCCAAGGTTCCTTATGATTAGTTATGGCTATCCTAGGAGTTTTAGCTCCCAATTCCTTCACAATCTCTTTCAATAAATCATTAAAGAAGAGAGTGAATAGTGTTTTTAAGAAATTTAAATTGTTTGATCTTGTGTTTTTGGTTAGATTAAGCTTTGGTAAGGACTTTCAAGGGCTATTTCAAGCTTCTTAGTTACTACTACTCACCAAGGAAGGTAAAACCTCATACCCTAAGCTTTACTTTGAATGTTTAGGAGTAATTTTATTAATATAGTTCATGAGAAGCATGATTCTTGTATGTTTAGAGTTTGGTTGGGTTTGGAATGATTTTGAGTTATAAATCTTGGTTATTGGTTAATGAAACTTAAGTATAGTTAGTAGCTCTTGTTTGTGATTGAATGAGTTGGGAAAATAATGAGGTTATGGACTGATGTAGTAAGGTTTGGGTGAAGTTTGGTTGTATTGGTGGTTGTGAATTGATTTGTGATTGATCAGAGTAGTTTAAACTTTGGTAATCGCGTAAACATAGCCGTCGTAATGCCCGTTTTCATACAACTGTTTGCTCTTAGTGTTAGGAACAGAGAGCTAACTGTCTAATCTGTGACTTTGCCATTTTTATCTAGATCATGTCGTAAGCTTCGTTTTGATATGTGGTTCGCTTGAATCCAATGTACGGTTTAGGAGAAACGACCGTTTTAAGTAACGACGTTTCGCGAACGAACCATTACCCCTCGCCTTACTTTGAAACCTTTATTTAAGCGCTTAAATGACTAATTGGAAAACGAAACAATTATGTAAGGTGTATTAGGCAGTTGGTAAAGTACTCGCAAAAGGGTCGCCTTAAAATTCGTAACGGTTAATATATTAAAATTGGTGGAGCCGAGGGTATGCAAGCGATTAACGCAAATCGTTAAGCGTATGAGCGACCGTTAGGGTATGAGTGAGTTTTGACTAGTTTCTTAAGCGATCGTGGTCTAATTCCGGATTATGTTGTTGTTCATAGGTTACCAGACCCACTCTAAGCTTAAGTCTATCCCGGAACACTCAGGCAAGTTTTCTACCCGTTATACTGTTGTTGTGATGTAAATATATTGATGCATTATCTTGAGATAAGTGCATGGTTGTTATTAGAAAATCTTGCGATATATTGGAGCATGTTGATATGGTATATATATGTATGTTGTAAAATCTTGATATTTTATTATCAATTCAAATGCTTATAAACTGCATAATACCTATGCTAGAGATAAGCAGTAGTTGCGTATACCTTTAGTATAGGGGACCCAAAGGTGAACATTTTTCTAAACCGGGATTCGATGTTCCCGAGTATAATATAGGTAACTATATATATATAGTTTTCTATAACCATTAATTGAATAAGGTGTATTCGATAGTTTTGAATAATAATAATTAAACTTATTTTCGATTATTCAAATAAAGATCGTACTTTCGTATAAGTATATCTTTTGTTATTTATTATTCGTATCAAGTATGAGTTTTTAAATCTTCTACTTCAATTATTTTTATAAGGATTATCCTTTATGGGAATATTATTTAGATAATAATATTCAGATCTTCTCTAATATATCGGGACTGATTTATTTTATTAAATCATCATTACTCTAAACATTCTTTAAAATGTTTTCGAGTCTTTAAAATGGTTTTAAAAGTTAGAGCGGATCCCAAAACTCATTTTCAAATTTAAGATCTTCCTTTCGAAGGGGATTTAAATACTCGCTGAAAACCCAAGGGATCTGGCTCCGTGGCATATTTTTGGCGCAACGAAGTTGCTGATTTGATAAAAGAATTTGATAACTTGCCCAATGTTCGGGAAGTAAGCCCAATCAAAATGCATCGGTATAGGCGACATGGGCTCAGTGGGAGTCCATAAAATGTGTAAGTGGGTCAGTGGGAGTCCATCAAGGTGTAAGTGGCAGTCCATCTAAGCGTAAGTGGCTGAGTGGCAGTCCAATATAAGGTCCTAATGTGGCCAGGGTGATGACCAGTGGGGGATTCATCCATCTACTAGTAGAAAAGGTGACTTAATTGGTATCTGTGCATGATCAGCAAAATATCAGGTTTATGCCAAAGTTTCTTCTTTCCAAAATTCTTGGGAATGACAACTCTGCTTATACTCCTATAGCAGAAGAGTGTATGATATATATATAGGCGTATATTTTTATATCGGAATTAATGAGTATCACGTAACTTCATTCTCTCAAATGATATTTCAAAGATTGAATCTATTCAAGTCTTATCTTGTAGTCTCATCTATGTGATGAACTTTTGAAATTGATTATAACTTGAAGGGTAGTAGTTCAAGTAGTATTCAGAAAAGATATAAGTCTATTGGGGTATCTTGTAACTTCATTTTTTTAACTTATATCTAGTAAATGATTATCTTATACATGATAAACATTTTCAGAAAAACGTTGAGACAAGGTTAGATATATGAGATCACCTTGCAACGATATTTTTATACAGTTATAAACTGGAACTCTGTGTCTATTATGCATGGAAGAGGACTTCCAAGATTTTGAAAAGTATATATACATATATACTGAATATTTTGCGACTTGGTCACTTTAAGATATCATATTTGGTTCATTTCTTCTTGACCAAGACTTTCATGAGTATTATGATGAGAATGCTGATATATTGTTAATCATTATACATATTATTTTGGTAGGCTTGTTATTCACCCTTGCTTTCTTCTTTCATTACCTAACAACAGATAGACAAGATGAACAGGACCAAGCTCCTAATTTGCAAGCGGATAGGAAACATTCCGCAGTTTCCTGTAGGCATTGATACCGCTATAGCTGAGGTAGGAACTACCAATAGGCTAGGTTTTCACCTGTTAATGTACCAAACTTATTCATATTATAAATTGTACTAATGGCAAAGGATATGTAAATTTATTCAGAAACCCTTTTAAGGTGTAATGGTTTATAATTGTGGAATAAAATGACTAGTGTTATTTTTGGTATTCATATCTGAGACTATAACTTGTGGTGTGTATGTGTATATTGTGGGGTCACAGTGCGCATTAGTTGGTTGTTTATTAAGATTAAGTGTTATTAAGGAAAATGGAACTCGTGACAACCCGGATTCCCGACCCCGAATTTGGGGGTGTTAAAATAAGTTACTGACACAAGCCTAGATTGTCGGGATTGTGTAGAGGGTTAGGATTAGGAATAAGAAATAGAAAGTTAGGATGTCGTGAGGTTGAGTGCGACTGTATAGTAGGTTTTCGGTACAAATCATGTTGCGATTCGAGATTCTTATCTTGTAATGTGATTTCTAGAAAATGGCAATGGCAGATCCTATTTTCCATATAACATCTAATCATTCGGAGCCTTCTGTTCGAGGACTGTCATTTGCACCCCGAATTGATTCACACCTTGTTCATCCACCAGTATTAGCTATATTACCTCCTGTTGTGATAGTTGCACCTCTTCAAGCCATTCTTCCCACCCCTGATGTGAGACCAACTATTTGAGGAACCCCACCTGCTGATTCCGATTCTACCAGACATTTAGCTGTGAGTGCATCTTTTCAGTTTATCCTACACCCTGTTCTATGCCATCAATTTAATACTTGTCTTATGGAGCAACATCACCTATGAGGATGGACTCGAGAGCTACAACATATTGTTAGTACATGAGTTATTGAGGAAGGTGAGAAGAAACCTAGAGAGAGGATTCATGTGTTCCGGAGGATAGCTGCTACCAGGATAAATGGATCTAATAGTGAATATGCCACCCATGATTATCTTGTGGAGAGGGCTAGATAGGTTTTGAAGGTATTTGAGAAGATTGGAGTTCAGAGTTTTCTTGGAATTAGATGATGGTGTTATAACGAATGTGATATGTATAGCAGCAATGTGATGTAATATCAGCAGACTTACTTTATGGAATAGACTTATTGACTATTGGATAGACCTGTTGTACTTAGCGATAGAAAAAATGATGAGGGGAGTATTACCAGTATGGAAGCTTTGAAGTGAAGTTACGAATAAGATAATATGCAACGACAACTGAACTTTTTATTGAATAAGGAAGATAAATGGACCCAATATGGGATATAAGATAGAATGAAGTGAATGAACCCTTGTATGATTGTTTCTTTAATTTGGTACCTTGTTGTGATTAAGGAGGACACCAACCAAATCCTATAGTAATGACGACCAAATGTGCGATTGTCAAAATTTTTAAACAAGTTTTCGAAAGAGATTTTCATAACAAAATTTCCAAAAGTCCTTTGAATAAAATAAGTTTTTTAAAAAATCGGTTGTCAAATTACTACTTGAGTTTCTTGTTTGTGATAAGATCCAGATTACCTAGAAGAATAATTATTCTAGACTTAATATTGTTAGTTCAAAGGGCCTAAGTGAACACGCTATTTCGGAGAAGTTTTAAACTTTCACGGTCAAGGAGTGCAAATCTTGTTCGATAATGTTAACAACAGGATTAGTATGCGGAGAAGTTTTCCATCTAATTCCTGAGATTATTAGAGTTTGTTGCCCAGTAAAGATACAATTGTTTAAGGGGGTTGGATACAATTGTATAAATGTTTCTAACAAGTATAAAAATATAATTTCTGATAAAAACTGTTACAAACTCTCTCAAGAAATACTGATGTTCTTGAGAGCTGCTAAGTCGTACAATGCTCAAGTTAATCACAATGTGATGACCTAAACTGTGTTTATATAATTCACAGCTGCTACAAATCAGTCTTGGTTATGCATTATCAAATACTAACAGAAACTGATACATATCTCTAACTGAATATACAAAGTCCTATTACTCAGAAGGAACAAATATCCATCCCTGAAAATAAGGAACAGACTCAATCTTCATAACATGCTGCTCTTCAAATACTGATGCTTCTTCAGATACTGATGGGCACCAAATCCTGATGGCACATCAAATCCTGATGACATCCAGAACAGCCAGATCTTAAGCTTCTCCTGATCATTGAGAATCAGCATGTAACAGTCTCCCCCAATTTATACTTAATGTAATGAAGCATACATTATATTCTCAATGATGCCAAAATCAAGTTACAAAAAGTACAAGGAATAAGGTTTACTCCAGTATTCTAAGTAACTGACAGTTATTTCCAGAAATTAGTTTAACCTTTCTTCCACCTTGTCTTGAAGGACTTTGACAAGCCTTTTCTTCAACTCTTTCTTTTCTTCAGTATCTTCCCCAAGCTGATAAATGGTTGATCTTAATTTAGAAATTGAACTCTTAGTTATTTCAAGATCACCAATTAACATAAAGCTTAAACTGACATCTTCATCTTCATTTCTTGACTAGTGTAAGTTATGTACATAGGAACATAATCACCATTGTATTTGTCTTCTCTGGTCATGACTCTTCTTCTGATACTTTCAAGTATCATAGAAGACCAATTTCTGGTGACATTGTCTTCAACTCTAAGAAGTTAGTGAATATATCTCAACTCTGTCACAGTCTTCATCAAGAGTTGCTGTAGAGTAAAGCTTTTCACTTTGCCATCTCTCAAGAAGTACATAATCTCCTCTCTGACATCATTATCATTTATCTTTCTATAGACAATATTTACGGCTTCAACTTTCTCAAGATGTGAAGGAGTAATCTTTTCACCAAGATTTCCAGTCAGAGTATCTATGTCAAGTAAATCAGACCTCAGAATTTCCATTCCAGAATGACCAATACCTCCTCTTCTACGAGTTATGATAAGCTTTAGTTTTTTATTATGTTCCACCCAAGGAGGTTTTTTGATGGACTTATCATAATTCTTCTGTTCTGGAGTAGGATCCCCTAGCCCTGCTGACACAAAATCAATATGCTTGAATCCTTTAGGATAACTAAATGAGTAGATATCTTTCCATCTTTTATCCTTCTTGCTAAGAGGAGCATAACTTGTAGATAAATCATGAATCTTTTCTTTTGATTTCTTCCATAGCTCTCTCTTTGAATTCAGAATTCTTTGCACATAGTCATTACAAGCTTGATCAGCTTCCCTTCTGTCAATTCTTTCCTGCGCATTAAGAATTAATTCATCCAATACTTTGATCACCTTTTCATCAGTATCAAAATCAGCTTTCAGATTCACAGCATCGGGATTTGCCTTTTTATCAGGATTTGTGTCTGCTTCAAGAGACACATTTGTATTTGTTATAACAACTCGAGCAATGTCAGGGGTTGATTTCTTCTTCCTGGGAATGATCATTTCTTCAACATTCTCAGCTTCTTCTTTTACATCATTTCCCTGTACAGGAATAAAACCTTCTCTGAATTAAACATTCAGAAATGCAGAATCTCGACCTGTATTGGAAATTCCTCCTCTTCTTCCTCTCACTTTTGTAGTTCTTCCACCTCTTTTTCCTCTTCCTTTAGAGGTGTTTGCTTCAGCTTCAATTTGAGCTAATAACTCCTTCTGTTGCATAACTGCTTCTTCAGTTGTTAAATCAGGAAATTCTTCAGTTATCAACCCAACAACACTTTTGGCATTCTTCTGCTCAAACCTCTTATCTTTGTAATATAAAACAATCTCTTCACCTGTTTTCTTGTGTCCGTAAGGAAAGAATAATCCTTTAGCATTTGCTAAGTTAGAGATTGTAACATCACCAGTTTTAGGAGCATCGGCATTAGTCTTGTGCCAAACTTCATAAGCACCAGTAGTCTTTCCTTGTCCTGAACCAGATCTTTTAGAATGTTGAGGTTGTTGAGCAACAGAAGCAATTTGAACATTAGCAACTGGATTCTTATCACCATCATCATTAGTATCTTTATCTTTCAATTAAATTGAATCAGGTGTACATTTTGTGACAGCTATCTTTTGCCCTTTTTTGGCATCAGGATATGAAAGTAGAGAAAACATAGCATCCAGTTTATCAGCCATTGAAGACACTTTATCTTCCAAGGAAGAAAATTGAGTATCCATGTTTTGTTGAGATTGAACCACAGCTCTAACATCTTTCTTCACACTTATGAGTTCAGCTGAAGTAAGTGGATTAACCATAAAAGCGTCAATCTTGTTCTGTAAAGTGGTATGAGATGTCTTCATAGCAGCAAGTTCAGAGAGAATCCCTTTTACAGAAATGGTAGAAGCCTTGAGATGTAATTTGAGATTAGGGTTTTGAAGTTCATCATATTCCCTGTGAATATGTTGCACAACAACAGCTGAGGAGATAGAATTATGTGCATCTCTCCATGCAAAATCCCATTCAGCCTTTCGAAAATGCTCAGTATCAGCATTATAATAAGAGTGATCAGCATTAAAATATGAAGAAGAACCTATATTTGACTTCTTAGATGCATCAACAGCAGTCTTCAGTTGAGCTGTGTCAGGATCAACAGAATCACTGTCTTCATCAGAATCAGAGCAAGACAGACTCTCAGAAGAATTTGCAAAGCTTGGTAAAATTGCTTTTCCTTTGAGAGGATCCTTAGCAATAACCATCTGTTTCTGATGAGATCCTGAAATTAGAAAACATTGTAACACCTAAATCTTTTTTTTTTCCAAGTGATTTCATCACTTCTCATAGAATATATTACTTTTAATAGTAATATGATTCTCACATAAGAAAGTTTAAAAGCAAAGAAAAACTTATAAATTTTTTTTCTCAAAACTACCTCTCCTTTTGCCAGTACAGCAGACTGCCACTCAAAATTGATTTTTCTTAGAAAATCTTTTCACACAATCTCACAGAAAGGCACAATCACACATTTTGCAAAGAAATAAGAGGTGACTGAGAGGAGTAGTATGCATGACATATAAATAGAGGGAACCTCAAATAAGAGACTATTTATAATCATACAAATATTGAGAACAACAGAGAGAAATAAGCAATACCTGAAGATAAATCCTCAAGTTGCAGTGATGTCAGTGGAGGAACAAACACAATATCATGATGCAATAACAAACTAGCTCTCAGTAATGAGTCATCAGTAGAATCTGCTCAAATTGTCAATTTTTCAGCATTAGGAGTTGTTGTTTTGTCAGGATTTGATTTGTCATGAGAATGCATTAGACCAGCATCAGTACTTTGAACTGATGGTTCTTGTGGGGTCAGAGGACTATGAGCTGCTTCAGCAATGATTGGTGAAGGTTCTTGTGTACTCTCCTCGAATATAAGATCATTAATAACTGCATCCACCTTTGACAATACATCCTGATGAGCCTTCTTTTGTTGCAGCAATTGTATAGAATCAGCAAGGATATCACCTTGAGCAAAATCAACAATTATTTGTGCAGCCTCTTTTTCTGCATCTTCCCTTTTAGAAGATGGTTCTTGTGTGACCAGATGTTTCTCAGTGTCTAAATCTCTTTATGACTTAGGTTCTTGTGGACTAACATCCATAGCAGAGGACTGAGTCCTTTTCTTCTTTCTGATGTACCTAACCACATCTTCAGCTTTTCTTTTCTGCATACTCTTGGCAGTGTACTTTGGTTCATCAGTTTCTTTGTTCACTGGAACCTTTGTGATCAAATCACTAGCATCAGTAGTTGGCTCTTTAGGTCCAGTTGTGTCAACAACGTCATCAGGAGTTTCTACTGTTGATTTCTTTGTCTTCATTCTTGGTCCAATGGGCATCTGATCATCAGAGTTAGAATCATCTCGCATGATCAGTCTTCATTTTCTTACTGGAAAGCATTCTTATTTCTTCTCACTCTCACTCAGTGAGGCCTATTGAACTCTCTGTTTAGATTGAACAGATTTCTTAACCAGCCTTTTCTTTATTACAACTGATGTCTTTTGGGAGACATCAGAGGAGATTAATTTAGGAGCTGAACTAGATTTGTGTTTGGTAGAAGAAATGCATGGGTTAGAAACAAGATGGGTAGTGTCTTGTTCCATAACATCAGGAATTGTAACAGAGGTTCTAGCATCAGGATTTGCAGGCTCTTGTGCAAGAGTAGGTCTATTTCTTAATAAAAATTGCCTGACCTCTTGAGGCAGGAAGGGAAGTCCTGAAAACTTATTCTTTTCATCTCTTTTGATATGATCTGTAATAGCTTTCTCAGAAATTTGAAATACAGGAAGCAATTCATCATTATCAAATTCAACATTAGGGCATAGATAATTAAAAATCAGTCTCAAAAATCTAGTATACCCTATGAAACCTGATGTATCTGTTCTTTTAGAAATTATGAATTGAAGAATTGTGTTACCATAGTCAAAATTACCAGAATGAATAAGAGAATACCCAATTTTCAGAGAAGTGGAGGGAAGAGCATCAAAATTTGTTATCTTTTTCAAGAAACATCTGCTGATGCAATCAAAGAAGAAATTCCATTCTCTCTTTAACTTTGTTCTTTTCAATTTCCCAATTGTTGTGATGTTACCTTTGTAGTTCAGAGTTCTGAGCATATCAAACAACTACTCAGTTGTGTAAGTGTCAGGAGCACCATCACAAGCAGGCAGTAGTCTTAATGCTTGAACAAGAACATCAACATCAACCTCATACCTGTGTCCCTTAAATTCAAAAGAGAAACCAGTATTTCTTGTATTAACTAGAGCTGTATCCCATACCTACATTACAGCCCTGTAAGATACCTTAGTAGGATTTGTGAGAGTATATCCAATTGGACATTGGAGGAGGAAATCCTGTATATCATGAAAAGATTGAGGAAACTGCTGATGTGTAAGTGGAGCCAAGTAGTTGTTGGTTCTAAAAGTGTTGCCATGAATAATGGTTATTTGGCTGAAGATGGGTGAAAGCTCAGAAGATGACATGATGTTAGTGAGTGTTGACGAAAGATGTTCGTTAGATGTGAACAGTGAAGCTGTGTGTACGATAATATGTGTCACACAATTTCTTGTGCAAAAAGAAGTTTGCAAAGTTCAATTGTATGTAACACACTTGGAGAAGGAAGCTTGGTGAATTAGACTTCTGATAGAGGATAATTACTGAGAAATTTGAGTGGAAAGTGAAATAATGTGCGGAATCAGTAACAAAGAATGCACTGCTCTTGTAGTAAAATGGTATGTGACTTTGTTCAACAGTTTATCCACTTTCAAACAGTAATTAAGAAAATAATCACATTTACAGCATTAAATAATTCAGAAATCATTTTTCAATCATATTCTAAATAAAATAAGCTAACCTATCATCAGTATTTGGTACCTCTTATCTGTTCGGATTTGAAATCGTCAGGATTTGTCGATTCAAATTCATCAGTGTTTGTTAAAACAACTCAAGCTTATCAGAAAACCACAACTTTAATCTCAATAAACATCAAAAGATAGATGTAAATAGTGTGATGTAGAGATTAACAGGCTACACATAAGAACAAAAACATACATACACAATTGAAGATCATAGATTAGGTCTTGTAAGCAAAATAAACAAAATTTCATTAATAATTCAAGAGAGTATATTTCATGAAATTTTTGATACGTGCAAAAGATGATTACAAGAAAGTCCTAGCCTAATTAGATGAACATCAACATCATTGGTCTAAGAAGCCTGAAAAAGATGATGGTGAAAAGAAATGGTTGGAGGATGTTCAGTGCTTCTTCCTGCTTTCAACAAAGAGAAAGCAAGTCGATGACTCTTTCTTGTTGTTGAAGAGTGCGGAGATGAAGATCTTTTTGAAATCCCAGAAGATCATTTTGGATGACCTCTGGAAGTTGAATCCAGATGTCGTTTGAGATGGCATTGATGTGATACGGAGTTTGCATTCCATCATGAAAAATAGTCACAATATTGGTAAAATGGTTGTAAACCAGGTGAAATGCGCCATGTTTGATAAGAAAGAGATATGAGAAACAATGGTGATGAGAGAGTTTTGTGTTTGAGTAGAGATGATTGAACCGAATAGAAATGACGGTTTAAATAACCAAAAGAATATCAAGTGACTAGGGGACTGATCAATTATTAAGTGTAGAGTTAACTTACTGATTTAACCAAAAGATGTCTTGTTAAGGCGCTTCTCCCTAGACTGATTTGTAATGATGACAATGATATATTTATTCATACATGCACAATTAGCAAATAAATTCACTTAATTCATCATGCATATAATAAAATACATCAAATATTCCTGGCTTAATATCTAGAACAACATTTAGGACAAATCAGGATTTGATCAATATACATCAGGATTTGATCAAATATAAATTGAAAATAATTTATTTGTCCCAACTAACCGTACCAAGTTTATTGACAAGCTTTGTAAATGTTGAGGTAATGGATTTATGAAGATATCATACAGCTGCTGATCAGTAGGAAAGAAATGAAGCTTAATTGTTCCTTCCATAAGATGCTGATATGTTTAGTAAGAGAATGTTGCACCAGATTTCCTGTCATAGAAATAGCACTTTGATTATTACAATAAATAGGAATTTTTGAAAATGATAATCCATAGTCCATGAGATGATTTCTCATCCATAACAACTGAGTACAGTAACTCCCAGCTGCAATATATTCAGCCTCAGCAGTCGAAGTAGAAATAGATTTATGCTTCTTACTGAACCATGAGATTAATCTGCCTCCCAAAAACTAACAGCTCCCTGATGTACTCTTCCTGTCTATTTTGCATCCAGCAAAATTAGCATCTGAATAACCACATAATGCAAAATTAGCTTCCCTTGCATACCAGAGACCAAGTGATACAGTACCCTTGAGGTATCTGAAAATTCTCTTTACTGCAATAAGATGTGGCTCCCTTTGATTTGCCTGAAATCTTGCACACAGACAGGTGGCAAACATAATGTCTGGCCTACTAGCCGTTAGGTACAAAAGATAATCAATCATACCTCTGTAACTTGAGACATCAACTGCTGTACCTTCATGAGGATCAAGCTTTGTAGCAGTTGTCATTGGAGTAGTTGTTGTTGCACTATCTTGCATATTAAACCTTTTCAGCAGATTATTTGTGTACTTTGACTGATTGATGTAGATCCCATTATCAGTCTATTTAATTTGCAATCCTAAAAAGTAACTCATCTCTCCCATCATGCTCATTTGATATCTTGATTACATCAACTTTGAGAACTTATCACACAGTTTTTGATTAGTTGATCCAAAAATGATATCATCCACATAAATTTGAACTAAAAGCAGATCTTTACCTTGATTCAGATAAATTAAAGTTTTATCTATAGTACCTCTTTTGAATCCACTTTCCAGCAAAAACTGAGCAAGAGTCTCATACCATGCCCTGGGTGCTTGTTTTAGTCCATAGAGTGCTTTGTCAAGTCTATAAACTTGATCAGGATATTTAGGATCCACAAAACTAGGTGGTTGTTCAACATAGAATTCCTCTTCAAGTTCTCCATTGAGAAATGCACTCTTGACATCCATCTGGAAGACTTTAAACTTCTTATGAGCAACATATGCCAAGAAGATTCTGATTGCTTCCAGCCTAGCAACAGGAGCAAAAGTTTCATCATAGTCAATACCTTCCTGTTGGGAATATCCTTTATCCACCAATCTTGCCTTGTTTCTAATGATTATTCCATCAAAATCAGTCTTATTTCTGAAGACCCACTTTGTGCCTACAATTGACCTATTCTTTGGTCTAGGTACCAGCTTCCAAACTTCATTTTTCAAACTCATTCAACTCTTCTTGCATAGCCATAACCCAATCTGCATCCTTGAGTGCATCTTCTACTTTCTTTGGCTCTTCTTTTGAAAGTAGATTGTGATATAAACATTCATTCTGAGTTGCACTCCTTGTTTATACCATCATCATGATTTCCAATGATCAGATCAGGAGTATGATCTTTAGTCCATTTTCTGGCACTAGAAAGTGTCCTTATGGAGCTAGATGCTCCCCCTGAATTGTATGCCTCATCAAATGCATTTGAGGCTCCCCCTGAATCTGTTGTGTTATCTCCTGATGAAGTATTGGGACTTGAATAATGTGCATCTGAAGTTGAATCTGTTCTGAATGATAAGATTGAGAAGAGCTTTGAGTGGATTCTTCAGTGTTAGTACCATCAGCTGAACCTTGCTGTTGCTCCCCCTCAATATGTGCAGGTTCATTAGTACTATGATTATCTTTAGAATCTGAAGGAGTATCAGGATTTGGATCATCAAGATTTAACAGTTTATTAGAGTTTGATCCAGATTCCAACAATGCATTTTTATTTGCAAAGATCAGACTTTCATGAGTGTCTTCTTCAAAACCAAAAATCTTCTTATCGTCAAAAGATACATTTATGGTGACAACTACACTATTTGTTCTCAGATTGAAAAATTTGTATGCTCTTGATGGTGAGTATCCAACAAAGATTCCTTCATCAGCTTTTGATTCAAACTTTCCTAGCTGATCAGTATGAGTTCTCAAAACAAAGCACTTACATCCAAATATATGAAGATGTTTGAGACCGGGCTTCTTTTCTTTCAGCATATGATAAGGAGTAACACCATGTCTATTTATCAAAGTGATATTCTAAGTATAATATGCTGTGTTTACTGCTTCAGCCCAAAAGTAAGTGGGTAATTTTGCTTCTTCCAGTGGAGTCCTGCCAGCTTCAATCAAAGTTCTGTTCTTCCTCTCAACAACACCATTTTGTTGAGGTGTACCAGGAGCTGAGAATTGTTGTTGTATGCCTTTGTACTTGAAGAATTCCTCCATTTTTGAATTCTTAAACTCAGTGCCATTATCACTTTTCAGAATTTTCACTTTATGGGTGGATCCATTTTCAATTTGCCTTATGTGATCCAGAAGAATTTCTGGAGTTTCATCCTTCCTGTGTAGAAAATAAACCCAAGTATATCTAGTGAAATCATCAATAATTACAAGTGTGTACCTTTTCTTGTTGATGAACATTATGTTCACTGGTACAAAGAGATCCAAGTGTAGCATGTGATATGGCTTAGAAATAGAGAATTCTGTTTTGCTTTTGAAAGATACTCTTCTTTGTTTGGACTTTTGGCAAGCATCACAAAGACCATCAGATGAGTATAGCATATTTGGTAATCCTTTTACCAGATCCTTCTTGGCAAGTTCATTGATTGAATTGAAGTTGAGATGTGAGAGCTTCTTGTGCCAATTCCAGCTCTCATCTACTAATGCCTTTGAGATAAGGCATGTAGTTTCTTTCTCAAGACTTTAATGTAGCCTTACTTTATATATGTTACCATGTCTGTATCCTATCAAGACAATTTTCTTTGACTTGTTATGGACAACTTCACAGTGTGAGTCATAAAATACCACATGATAAGTTGAAGATCATTATGAACATCCTCCAACCGTATGTGACAAAAAAAAGTAAACGGTTACAAGAAAGTCCTAGCCTAATTAGATGAACATCAACATCCTTGGTCTAAGAAGCCTACACAATCAACATCTAGTTTTTCTTAGATATCATCTCATGAACCTTTTTGCCTGAAGCAGTCCAGGCATTAAGAGTTTTTTTTCTCATTTTCTAATTCATTTTGTCACATACTGTACTTAGCTTCTAGTACCTTTACTGTATGTTTAGCTTTCTCATATTCAACTTATCATGTGGTATTCTATGACTCACACTGTGATCTTCACCATCAGCTTTGAGATAAGGCATGTAGTATTGAAGTTGAGATGTGAGAGCTTCTTGTGCCAATTCCAGCTCTCATCTACTGATACCTTTGAGATAAGGCATGTAGTTTCTTTCTCAAGACTTTCATGTAGCCTTGCTTTATATATGTTACCATGTATGTATCCTATCAAGACAATTTTCTTTGACTTGTTATGGACAACTTCACAGTGTGAGTCATAGAATACCACATGATAACCTCTGTCAGTGATTTGACTGATGCTGAAAAGATTATGCTTCAGTCCTTCCACCAGAGCTACATTCTCTATTGCTACCTTTCCAATTATCAAGTTGCCATATCCCAGAGTGTGTCCTACATTTCCATCTCCATAAGATACATCTGGGCCAGCCTTCCTCTCAAATTCTGACATCAGGGATTTATTTCCATTCATGTGTCCTGAACATCCATTATCCAAGACAAGTGTATTTTTATTGTTACCCTACAGTCAGAAGAATAATTAATTAAAAGGATTTTTAAGGACCCATACTTGTTGGGCCCTCTTTTTGGACAACTTAAGGCTTTGTTAGTCAGGAGTACTTCTGACTGTTTTTCCTTTGTCAGGATTTGTCTTGTCAGAAGCAGATTTAGTAGAACCAAGAGAATTAAGCACACAAGCAACTTTATTAAATTTAGGTAAAGGTTCATAATAGTTGTGATACAGCTTATGATAGGAACTACAAGTATAAATCGAATTCCAACTACTACCACAATGAAAACAAGGATTTTGTGGTTTAAAAAATACTGATCTACCCCTAACATCCAACTCAGGAATAGCATTTTTCATTTTCTTACTCCTCTTGCAATCAATAGCAAGATGATTAGTATTACCACAGTTTAAACAAGTTTTTCTAGGAGCATTGGAAACAACCTTATAATTAGAATCCTTAGAAATACCCTGGTTACCATTCCTGTTTCTTTTAGGAGTTTTTACTTGAGGCTTGTTAGTAACCTAGGATAATTTCTTTTTCAATTGTCTTTTAGATAAAAGTCCTATGTTCTTTTCTTTCTTAACAGTCTTAATGGTTTCCTTGTTTTCCTTTCTTTGAGATTTATCACTTATTAATTTTTCTTGTGATGTTGATGTTGAACCCTTTTCAAAGATGGATTTGGGTTCATCAGCTTCTGAAGAGATAAACTTAACAGGAATTTTAAGGGTAGTCTCATTCTCAGTGTCAACATCCTTAATTCCATCTACATAACCAAGACATTCATTCCAGTTTTTCTTAGATATCATCTCATGAACCTTTTTGCCAGAAGCAGTCCAGGAATTAAGAGTTTTTCTCTCATTTTCTAATTCATTTGGTCACATACTGTACTTAGCTTCTAGTACCTTTACTGTATGTTTAGCTTTCTCATATTCTTTATGAATTTCAATCTGATTCACTAAGTCAAACTCCAATTGATCATTCCTAGACTTTAACATTTCATTTTCAGTTAACAGTCTAATATTCTCTAGAATCTTATTTTTAAAGTTACCATGGATAGACTTAAGAATAGATTTCAGTTCAGATATATCTTCAGTATCAAAAGAGAAGAAATAAGTTAATACCTTAGACTCAGAGGAAGCAGGATCACCAAAGCTAGCCATCAGTGCATAACACGTGTCTTCATTTTCAGAATCAGAGGAGTCCATCCAATTCTTGCTTGAAGTAATCAGGGCTTTGTTCTTCCCTTTGTCATGCTTTGTCCTCTTGTACTCTGTAGCAACGTGACCAGGTTCATCACAGTTGTAGCACTTAATTTTTGTCATGTCTACCTTTCCAGCTTTAGAGTCCTTTCCATCTCTTCTTCCAGTTGACTTCCTTTAACCTCCAGTGAACTTCTTCCTGAAGCTTCTATTCTTCTTAGACTTCCTGAATTGCATCCTCTTGAAGCCCTTTATCAGCAATGCAGCCATTTGCATGACATCAGAATTTATCATGTTCTCATCAGTTTCAGAATCAGTATCATTATCAGGATTTGATGATGAATCATTAGCATCTGATTCTGGAAGATTGTTCTTCTTCCTTGCAACTTCAACAGACCTTTCTTTTGAAGCTTTATCATTTACTTTCAAAGCAACTAATTTTCCTTTGCTGCTTTTCCTCTCCTTCCTTTGTTGGACTTCCAAGTCATGAGTTCTCAGCATGCCATAGACTTCATCCAGAGTGATTATTTCCAAAATATATTGATGTCATATGATTGAAGTTTGTGTCTCCCATTCTTCATTCAAGGCTCTCAAAAACTTAGTGTTTGAATCCTCTTGATCATACACCTTTCTCACCAATGACGGATTTGAGCAGGATCAGAAATCTGTCATAAATGTCAGTGAGACTTTATCAGGCTTGGCCTCAAAGTGTTCATATTCTTGAATTAAAACAACCCTTCTATTCTTCTTGATGACCATAGTTCCTTGACATTGAGTTTCAAGAGCATCTCAGATCTCTTTGGCAGTCTTGTAGGCTATAACCCTGTTTGACATCACAGAATCAAGACTGTTATGCAAAATGTTTCTTAACTTTGCATCTTTCAGCACATCTACTTTCTCTTCTGGTGTCCCCTCACTCTTCTCCTTCAACTGATAATGTTCAGCAACAGTAGGAGTTGCAGGCACCAGTTTTGTTGGCATGTAAGGTCCATCATTAATTATGTCGAGATAATCTGGATCTGTACCTTCCAGGTGCATGAGCATTTTCACCTTCCATGTAGGATATTCAGTCTTTTCAGAATGGGGATTTTAATACTTTCATACTTGTTCAGAGACATGTTATACAATTTTATAAATGTTTCGAACAAGTATAAAAATATAATAGTTCTTTATATTTCTAATAAAAAATGTTACAAACTCTCTCAAGAAATACTGATGTTCTTGAGAGCTGCTAAGTCGTACAATGCTCAAGTTAATCACAATGTGATGACCTAAACTGTGTTTACATAATACACAGCTGCTACAAATCAGTCTAGGATATGCATTGTCAAATACTAACAGAAAATGATACATATCTCTAACTGAATATACAAAGTCCTAATACTCAGAAAGAACATATATCCATCCCTCAAAATAAGGAACATATTCAATCTTCACAACAGACTACTCTTTAAATACTGATGCTTCTGCAGATACTGATGGGCACCAAATCCCGATGGCACATCAAATCCTGATGACATCTAGAATAGCCAGATCCCGAGCTTCTCCTGATCATTGAGAATCAGCACGTAATAGAGTTCAATGAATTCGTCAATTTAAAAGAAGCCCGAGTTTGATCGAAGAAAATTGAGAAGATTTCCAGACTTCTCTAAAGGAAGAACACTATTATCAAAAGAGTCAATTTGCATGACCAATGGTTATTCTTAGTGGCATAGACGAAATTTGAAGTCATGGTTGTAAATCCTGTAAGAGGGTATTTATGGTTAAATTATTAAAATATTAAACGTGAAATTATGATGTTAAAGACACAAGACTTAATAAGTAAGAATTTATTATCGTGATCAAATTATGAAGGCATTTCAGCGGACTTTCCGAATTTATTATATGACTCGAATGGGATCTTTGATCGAACAAGCTATGAAGGTGTGTATAAGTGAAATGTGGATGGTGACCAATGGTGTCATTCTTTTCTACAATACTACAGTGTATATTCTTCTTAACTCTTGAATAAGTATGAACTTCTTTTATTAAATGTTCTATGAGGTGATAAGAAAAAGAAGATTGTTGTATTCCTTTCCAAACCATTTTCCCCTCAAGTTTTATAATCTGATTGAGACAAGCAGTGTTATGGTGAGACACTTTGTCAGAATGAAGAAGAGTCTAGTGGGACGCCACATAATCATGTATTGTATGCCATATGGTGCGAAAGACTGGCCATCTTAAGTACCAATGTGGTTGTCTCATTTATATTTAAATCATTACTCATTCTTTTTTTTTCAATTATAAATTTATTGAATTAAGAATCCTTCTAATTATTTTGTCACACTGTTGTTTTTTATGAAAGTTTTCCAAACAAAATCAGTCTACCAAGAACCAAGCGAACAAAGTTCCAATCATTGGATTTACATGCTTTAGTGTGGAAAACCAGGGCATATGGCAAGGATTGTAAATCACCAGCCCCAGTCAGTGATACGCTAAGAATCATGGGATCTACTCTGAAAGTGAATGAGTCTGCAAAAGCAAGAGTTTATGATAGGTTTGTGGAAAATGTTATTCAGAATACAGATGTGATGACGGGTATGCTTACTGTGAATTCTTTATGTGTTAAAATTTTAGTGGATTCGAGAGCAACTCGATCATTGTTTCTCAAGATTTTATTGATAAGTTGAATTTTTAAATAAGATTATGACTGAAGGAATAGCAAATCAAGAACGTGTATATGGTAACCAAGTGTGTATTAATGGTGAAATTAAAATTTCTGGCAATAAGTTCATGCTGATTTGATACTACTTAAGATAGGAAAATTTGACATTATTCTAGAAAATGGACTGACTATTTAAGTATGATGCTCAGATAGACTGTCATGATAAGAAGATAATTCTGAAGATGCCAGATGAGAATGTGATGATGTTTAGTGGTCAAAGGCAAGTAAAGAAGTTATTATCGATGATTCAAACTAAAAGGTTACGGTGGCAAAGATGTGAGTACTATAGTGATTATGTGATAAATAGAAGTCAGGAGCCAGCAAAACTTGAAGATTTTCTAGTAATCAATGAATTTCTAGATGTGCTTCGAGAAAAGTTACCCTTACTTCCTCTGGATAGAGAAATTGAGTTTATGATCGACTTAGCACCTGGAACGAAACCAGTATCCAAGGCCACGTACAGAATGGCGCTAATGAAATGAAGGAGTTAGCAAAGCAATTGCAAAAATTGTTAGAAGAAGGAGTGATTAGATCTAATGTGTCCCCATGGGGTGCACCAGTATTATTTGTCAAGAAGAAAGATGGAAGTATGAGATTATGTGTCGACTTGCGGAAGCTCAATAAGTTTACTATCAAGAACAAGTATTTGTTATCTCGAATTAATGATTTGTTTAATTAGTTGAAAGAAGCAAATTATTTTCTAAGATTGATTTAAGAATTGGGTATATTCAATTGAAGATCGAACCTAAGGACGTAACGAAGACGGATTTCAGAACTAAGTACGATTATTATAAAATTCTAGTAATGTCTTTTGGATTAACCAATACACCAGCAACATTTAAACTTGATGGACATAATATTTAAAGAGTATGTGGATAAGTTATATTTGTGTTTTATAGATGATATTTTGATTTACTCGAAGTCAACGGAGGACTATGCAAAGTATTTAATGATAGTTTTGGGAATTCTGAGAAGGAAGAAGTTGTATGCTAAGTTGTCAAAGTGTGAGTTTTGGTTGCATGGAGTTTAATTCAAAATGATGAAGGAACCAAAGTGGATCCAACAAGGATTACAGTTACCATGAATGGGGGAAAGACCAAAAGCACCAATGAAAGTGAGAAGTTTCTAGTATTGGCAGGATATTATCAAAAATTTGTTCAAGATTTCTTGAAGATTACGACACCTTTGGCGAAGCTTACTAGGAAAAGTGAAAAGTTTATATGGAATTGAGAAGTGTGAAGAAAGTTCTCAGAAATTGAAGAAAGATTGATCACGATACCTGTTTTATCACTTCGAGATGATCAAGGAGAGTTTGTAATCTATAGTGATGCTTCTCATAAGGGATTAGGTTGTGTGTTGATGCAGCATAATAAAGATATTACACATGCATCTAGACAACCAAAACCTCATGAACAGAAGTATCCTACTAATGACTTGGAACTAGAAGTAATAGTATTCACTTTAAAGATTTGGAAACATTATCTGTATGGAGAAAGGTGTAAGATTTATACGGAGCATAAGAGTTTGCAGTATATATTCACGAGGAAAAGCAAATATAGTGGTAGCACGATAAGCAAAAAGGAGAAAGTGAATGTGTTGATTGCACCAGAAGAGTTATTTATGGAATTTTAGAAGTTAGAATTGGAAGTCATAATTTATAATCCAAAAGAAGCAAGGATGTATCGTATGACCTTTCAGCCAGAATTGTTAGAAAAGATAAAGAGATGTCAAGAGGAGATAATGGATCAGAATGTTTATAGTTTAGTAGGAGGAAAGTTCTGAACTCAGAAGAATAATCCCGGTATTCTCAGATTTTCTTTCAGAACTTGGATGCCACAAGTGACAGAATTAGAGAATGAGATCCTTCAAGAAACACACAATTCTAAGTATTCAATCTATTCAGGAAGTGTCAAAATATAAATAAATTTAAAGAAGAATATGGGTGGCCAGATATGAAAAGGAAAATTTCAGAATGGATTAGTCGGTGTTAGGCATATCAAAGAATTGAAGGGAAGTATCAGAGTTCTAGCGGATCATTGCAACTGTTAGAAATGCAGAATAAAAATGGGAGCATATTGCTCTAGATTTTATAGTCGGATTACCAAGAACGAAAGTGAACCACAGAGCCATTTGGTTTATAGTGGATAAACTAATTAAGTCAGCTCATTTTCTACCTATTAATGGAAGATTTTCATTGGACAAGTTGGTTCACATTTAATTGAATGAGATAGTATTTCGTCATGAAGTTCCCGTGTCTATTGTATTTGACCAAGATTCAATATTTAATTCAAGGTTTTAGAAAAGTTTTCAAGAATGTTTGAAGAGCTAAGTTGAATATGAGTACACCTTATCATCCAAAGACTGACGACCAAAGTAAAAGAACAATCCGAACAATTGAATATATGCGATGTGTTTGTGCCATTGGTTTTAGAAGAAATTGAGATAAAGTCGAAAAATGTGAGATACTTGGACTAGAGTTGGTACAACAGATGAAGGAAGTTGTTGAGATTGTTTAGAAAAGAGTTAAGTGCAAAACAGGATCGTCAAAGGAAATATACAGTTAAGCTAGAAAGAACATGGAGTTTGAAGGAGGAGATTTAGTATTGTTAAAAGTGTGACCATGAAAGGGATTATCCAGGATCGGAAAAAAAGGGAAAGCTGAGTCTTAGATACATTGAACCTTTTTGAAATTTTGAAATGTGTCGGCAAGGTAGCATATGAATTGGCATTACCCCCGTATATGGAGCATATTCATAATGTTTTTCATGTGGCAATATTTAAAAAGTATAATCCAGTATTCTAGGCATGCGATAGAATATGAGCCGATAGAACTTCAGGAAGAATTTTCCTATGTTGAGAATCCATTAGAGATCATAGAAAAAAGAGAGAAAATATTAAGGACTAAAGTTGTAAAGTTAGTAAGAGTATTTTGGAGAAACCCAAGGGTTGAAGAATCAACCTGGGAGCTAGAAAGTGATATGCGAGAAAAGTACCCTCATTTGTTTACTTAGGAGATTCTAAGGACGGAATCCTTTCAAGGGGGAAGGATGTAATATCCGAGATATATGGTATGATTATTTTTATCAATAAATAAATATTCTGTGATTATTATGTGAATTTTGGTAAATTATCAGTTGAGTGGTATTTGTGTTTGGATGTTTATATGTGATAAAATTTGGGTATTTCAATTTTTATATGTTCAAAATAAAGTTTAAATAATTTTGATATTTTGATATTATTTTTTATGTTATATGAATTTATATATGATTTATGGATTTAATAAATTATTTTTCGGAGTATTTATAAAATTATTTTGAATAATCGGGAATCGTCTAACTTTAACCATTTTTATGTTTTTACAACCCGGGAGTCTTGGGAAAACTCTTTTCTAAACTAATTTGATTATTATGAGCATTTTCAGTGTTTTAACTTTTTCGATCTGGAGTATGGTTTTACCCGTGCGGGTCCCGGCACAAAATTTTCGATACAAAGTTCGTTTTGGTAAATCGATAAGACCCGTATTTTTGAGAAATAAGATATTTTGATTAAACTATTATATTATCTTCTCGTAATTCGTGTACCCAAAGCGCTGAGACCAAGACTGTAGTTACAAAAAGTCTGATTTTGAAAATTATCCTAAAACCGGTACTGAATTGGATCTGTTTTATATTTGATATGATACAACGGGATACCAATATTCTGTAATTATAAATAGCCCTTATCGTATTTTATTTTGTACATATAATCATTTGTAAATAGTAAAAATATATAATTTTCAGAGAAAAATCATAATATTCATAGTGTTCTTAAGAATCAAACCTAGGTTTGAAGGTGTTATTGATATCAGATTTTACAGTTCAAGTAACCAAAACGAAGGTCTTGGAGAGCACTATCAAATTCAATAGCCTATTTCACTGCAGAATCATCTGGTATTTTTTTATATTTTTCTTTAAATTCAAATTATTTTGAGTTTAATTATGACTTTTTGATTTTGATGTTGTTTGTGTGATTTGATGCTTGCATGTTGTATATAATTTGATTCTGGTCATTTTGGTATGTCATAATAGCAATTTGGAGTTCAATAACATGCTTAAAATTGTAATATTCAGGATAATGCGTGGAATTATTTTTATCAATAAATGACTTTTATGTGATTATTATGTGATTTTTGGTGAATTATCTGATGATTGGTGTGGATATGTGGATAATTATATGTGGTAAAGTATAAGTATGTTAATTTTATTATGACCATAATAAAATATAGGTAATTACGGTATTTTTCTGGTAATTTTTGGACTGTTATATGATTTTATATTGATTTATGAATTTATGAATTATTTTTTGAATAATTACAAAATTATTTTATAAAGTCGGGAATCATCCAACTGCAAGCGTTTTTACGTTTTTACAACCCGAAACTATTTCGAAAACTCCTTCCTAACCTAATCTTGTAATTCCGGACATTTTCCGTATTTTGACTTTTTCAATCTGGATTACGGTTTGACCCGTGCGCGGCCCGATGCAAGATTTTTGATACGATAATCATTTCGGTGAATCAACAAAACCCTTATTCTCAAAAGACGGGATATTATTACATTATTTTCGTATAAAGTGTTTTATAAAAAGCCCGGTTTTGATAATTATCCAAGATGGGTACCAAATTGGATCATTTTTGCAGTTACTTAGCGGCTAAGTAACTAATTTATCGATCCAAAACGATCCTACATGAACCAATATTCCATAAATATATATAGCCTTTTATTATTTCATTTTATTCATAAAATCATAATCGATCAGTAAAAATAAAGAAAATACAGAGAAAAACCCTAAAAACGTTGTATTTTTCATAATCAAACGCACAAACGAAGGCGTTATCGAACTCCGATTCGGGCGTGCAATACATCAAATCAAAACTCTTGAAAAACTCTTTCTGAATCTATTCAAGTGCATAAATCGAGGTATTTTTCTTATTTAATTATTTTAAGTTGAATTAATTATGGATTAAATTAGGAATTTTTGTTCTTGATGTTTTAAATGTGATTTGATGGCATAATCATGTAGATAATTTTATCCTGGTCATTTTGGTATATTATATGATGAATTTGGAGTTCAATAACATGTAGAAAATTGAGTTTGATTCTCGGTTTACTGAAATTAGGGTTTAAATCGTTTGAATGTTTTTGATTGAGAATTGGGGATTTTATTTCTGTTAATCCTGGGTTTGATTGAATAATATCAGTAGAATACTCGTATCTCAAGCTTTAATTTCGTACAAAGATCATGGAGATTAGTTTTGAATTCACTGATTTAGTCAATCGCCGGAAAAATCGAACTCCGGTTCGATTTCGATCAGAGAAGGAGCCTCGGGGACGATGTCCTCGTATTTCCACCGGTTCTGAGTTGTATTTTTGATGTTAGTGTTAACTGGATTAGAAAGAAGAGTCACTGATGTGTTTGTGGCCGTAATCAGAGTCATCGGAGTTGACAAGAACCCGTCGGTGTTCTTACCAACCCGTTTTCTTCCCCACGACCCGCGGTCCAACCCGGTTTCGACCCGGGTTCAATCTTCTTTCCGTTTCAAATGGTTTGAGCTTGGAAGCAACCTGCTATCAATCGATAATTTTTTTTAAAAGTAAATTCCAAAATTCTATTTTTTAAATTCTAAAAATTCAGCTTTAATTCAAAAATTCATTTTAATTATTTATAAAATCAAAAATAAATCTGATTTATTTTATTAATTAACTTTAATTAGTTTTTAATTATTTTAAATAATCAATTAATTTAATATTAATTGATAAATTAATTTAATTAATTATTAATTGATTTTAATTAATTTAATAATTAGATTTAATTATTCTTTTTGATTTAAAAACCCTGAAAAATAGTTCGAGCTTTAAAATATTATTTAAAATTATTTTCAAAGCTCAATAATTATTATAAAATTATTTTAAAGTCAGATTCGGGTGTTTGACCCTTTTATTTAATTATAAAATGATTCGGAGTCCCGTTTTAATTCCGAAAAATGTTCAAAAATTCGTAATAAATACCTGGAAAATCATTTTGACCCCAAATCTTCTTTGAAAAATTAGTTTGATCGAATATCTTGCGTGCTATGTGCTACGTGCTATCTAATTAATGTGTTATATGTTTATGTGGTGATTGTTTGACTGTTTTAGTCATAACTTTTAATCCTTAAATCAGATTTGGGTGAAACGAAGGGTAGATAAAAGCTTATGACGTCTATGTGACGATTATAATAATATGGGATTGAGTATTGATAGATACTTGTGATGCCTAGCAGAGTAAGTGAGGCATAGAAAAGAAAGCCAGTGATCAGTAAATAGATTTGAAGTGTAGAAAAAAAAAGAGCAAGTGATCGATGAATAGAAGCAAGGCATAGAAACAGAAGGAAATGTGATGGAAAAGTAAAACTGTTAGTTGGGTACAAGTAAAGTTAGAAATCATCGGTGATAAGGCAAGTACTTCTGAACATTTTTCAAAATATATTTCAAATATTTTCAAACTTTCTCATAACATGTTGCTAGTATTCAAAATAAATTCTGTTTTATATTGCAAGTGTTGTAAACTATTTAACTTTGTGCCCTGATTCTTATTGATCCTGAGCCATAAGCCTTATTCTTCATAAACCATTGATTGTTGAATTCTCTGATACGAGCCAGACACATACGATACTACTCCATAAATACATATCTACCACATACTGATTTCTGATATTGAACTGCTTAACATACCAACCATTATTCCTTGTTTAACAGAAGACCAATCCTTGGAACCCTTGAAGCCTTGGTCTTCTACTTTCTGATTCTTTCCTTGATTGAAAGCCAATCTTTTTGAATTCCTTGTTATACCTTCATGGTATTGTGAATCGCCCTATGCTTCAAGATAAATGTTATTTATGATTCAGCTTATTGAATTACATTAGTTATCATATTTACTTGTTTTAGAATTGGATGGTTTTATAAATGTGGAACTGATTCGTGGTCGGACCAGATTCGTGGTCATAGTAGGCCAATGCGTATATTGGATCCAGTATATAGAGAAAAGCTGGGAGTCTTGCTTGGGGTTAGTGCGTGACTGATCAACAGCCTAACCTTGGTTTTTAAAATGAAAAGTGAATTTCCAATTCTAATCAATGCTTATTCAGAAACTTGATTCTTCTGAATCATTTCAATTTATTATTTTTTTTACCTCAGTTATTGCTATTATGACTTGATGAGCTAGTTAGCTCACTCTTGCAAACCTTTTTATGTTTTCAACAGTTGAAAAAGAAAATTGTTGGTAACGAGAATTCCCAGTCCAGTGTGCGAGCTAGGATTCCAGGTTAAGTTGGATCGAGCTAGCAGGAGCTTTATATTGTAGATGAGTTAAGTAAGATTATAAGATGGATATCATTATCAATTATAAGTTGAACTAGTTAGGAATTGGTACGATGTAATAAATGTTAAGGTTGTGACTTATTTTCATACTTTAACCTATTGCGATCCATGGTTGTGTAAAAATGATAAGTGGAATTTTATACCACTTAGAGCATCTCATAACGACTTGAATTGGTGTCTTGAACTTGAGTATTTTGTGTATTTGACGCGTTTTCTAGTGTTTTTGTATTTTAGGGTATAACTTGCTTTGATAGGTGGTTTTCATCGAATAAAGCTTAAGGATGTGCTTGGAATCAGTCTAGGGGTGATGAGCGAAGAAATCAGCAAAAATAGAAGTAATTCAAAGAATTTTCCAGAAGGGTTGCAGGCACCCGCGTGCTAGTGGCAGGCGCCCGCGTGGAGGATGCAGGCGACCGCCTATGTGCGAAATTTCAGATTCTGGATTTTATTAATTCGAGTCCAATTAGGCTTCTGTCAGCGCTGGTTCTCTTGGGCTATTATATAAACCTTATGGGAAGACGTTTTCTTCAGAATAGAGGAGATAATCAAGAGCGAAGGCAAGAAGATTGAGAAGACCGTTTTAGCACGCAACAACAAAGAAGAGGAAGCATACGTTTATCTTGTGATTCTATTAATTCGTTGTAACTGTGGATGCTAGTTTTCTTTATGATTTGAACCTTAATACTCTTGTGACGTACTTCATTATTTATTAAGTAGTTTTAATCTTTATATCATTGTGTTCTTATCATGCTTTCATATGAACCCATGGTGATGATGAGTTCTATTATGGGCTAATCATAAACATGGGATCCTAGCGGATTTACTATGGATTTCTTTAGTTAATTGTTTAATACCTTGGTATGTGGTGATTGTATGATATCTAGCATAGGTTTTGCTTATTCGTCTTATATGCGTCGCGAACATGTAAGATAGCCTGTTAATCTCTTATGAAGTGACAGTGAATCTTGAGATTTAGAACTTGCCATGCTAGCATAGGTTCATGTATTGTATGCATGATTAGTGGGTAACTCTAACCGTTTTACTTGCCCTGTGTAATTATCATGAATAACTTACGCTTAAATCGTTATGTTGTCAAATTTTGTAGTCATATAGGGTCTCAACATAATTGATGCCTATTCAACTTCTATCTTAATTGTGGATGCTTGATATAAGGTATTCGTACAATAAAAGTTGGCGTTTATCAGTTTCCTGTTGTTCGATTAGTATCATCACCATTACATGCTAAGGGTAATAACAATAACTATTGAATGAAGTAGTAATGAAGTCAGGATCTCATGTGTGTTTAATATTGTTATTTTAAGTATTTAATTCTCGTAGTAATTATTAGTTAATCAACCTTAATTGTTATTGTCTTGACATTGAAGAATAATCATACATTGGTGAGTAAGTGTTAATTAGATATAATTAATCAGAGTCTCTGTGGGAACGAACTAGAAATCATTCTATATTACTTGCGAACACGTATACTTGTGTGAATTATTTAGCGCATGCTTTGTGCCTAACAAAAGAAGGGTCAATGCATATAATATTTTATATACAGGTTTATGTATTGTGGTGTGTGTGTGTTGTGAGCCCCAAACTTCTGACCCGGGTTTAGAGTGCGTCACAGGTTGGTATCAGAGCTACAGGTTATAAGTCACTGAAACAAGCCTAGCTAGTCGGGAAGTAGAGGGTAAGATTAGAATTAGGAAATAGAAAAAAATAAAACATTGAGAGGTTGAGTGCGACCAAATGGTAGGTTTTAGTGCGATCAGTGATGAGATTCGAGATCCTTATCTAGCGACGCAATTTCCAGATGGCGATGATGGAAGATTCTTTTATCCCTGGATCATCTGATCATTCAGAGCCTTCAGTCCGAAGACTATCATCTGATTCACACCCTACTCTTCCACTGGTGTTAGCCATGTCATATCTTGTTGCGGCGGTTGCACCTTTTCATGTTATTATCTCATCCCCTGATGCGAGACTACCTATTCGAGGATCCCCCCACATGCTAATTCTGGTTCTACCGGATACTCAACTATAGGTGCATCTTTTCTGTCTACTCTATACCCTGTTCTATAACATCCGTTTAAAACTCGTCTTATGAAGTAACAACACCTATGAGGATGAATTCGAGAGCTACAGTATATGGTGAGTATACGAGGTATTAAGAAAAGTGGGAAGTAACCTAGAAAGAGAATTTAGTTATTCTAAAGGATAGCTGCTACTAAGTTATATGGAGCTACTATTAAGTATGCCACCCACGATTATCTTGTGGAGTGAGCTAGATGGATCTTTAAAGAAATTGGAGAAGATTGGAAATCGAGAGTTTTCTTGAAAATTAGATGATGATGTTATGATCAAACATGATACGTATAGAGGTGATGTGATATAAATCGACCTTGTGTTATAAAATTAATCTGATGATTACTGGATAGATTTGTTATACTTAGTAATCATAAGAGATGATGATGGGAATGTTACTAATATGGAAGACTAGAAGTGGAGTTACGAATACGATAGTATGCAACAATAACTGGAGTTTTGTTGACCAATGAAGGCAAAATGGACCCAATAAGGGGTAGAAGATATATGGAAATGAATGGGCTCTTATTTGATTGCTTCCCAGATTTGATACCTTGAAATTATTAAAAAAAGGGACAACAACCAACTCATATAGTAATGACGACCAGATGTATGATTTTCTAAATTTTAAACAGTTTTCAAAAGAGATTTTTCTTCATAAATTTTTTCTAAAATTCCTTGGAACAAAACAAGTTTTAAAACATGGTTGTCAAACTACTACTTGAGTTTCTTTTTTGTTATAAGATTCAGATTATCCAGAAGAATACTTGTTCCAGAAGTTAGTATGGTCCGTTTAGAAGGCCAAGTGGACCCGCTATTACAGAGAAGATTTGTTTGTTTTTAACAGAAGAGTGCAAATCTTGGTTGATAAATTTAATGACAAAACCAATGTATGGAGAAACTATTCATCCAATTTTTGAGACTATTAGAGTTCAAAGGGTACTTCGATCTAAAATAAGCTGACTAGGATCAAATAAGATTATGAAATTTCCAGAATTTCCTAAAGGAAAAATGTTATTAGCAAAAGAGGCGATATGTTGAACGATCAACATCATAAGTGAAATTTGAGGTTATGAGTATAAATCTCATAAGACTGCAAATAAGTTGAATTATAAACATGTAAGCGCAACGCGAAAGATACAAGACCCAGTACATGGGAATTTATTTTAATGATCGATTTAAGAAGGCAATTCAGAGAACTTTCTAAAGTTAAAATATGACTCAGAATGGGATCTATTGATCGGACAAACGTTGAAGCTGTAAATAAATAAAATATGGATGGCGACCAATGATAACATTATTTCCTATATTCCTATATATTCTTATGAATCCTGAGTAAAGTATGAACGTCTTTCATGATCAGCTCTATAAGATAATAAGAAAATTGTTGAATCCCTTTCAAATCATTCCTTCTTTAAAAGATTGCTTTCTGATTGAGAGAAGCAGTGTTATGGTGTGACGCTTTGTCGAAATGACAAAGAGTTTGGTGGGACGCCACCTAATCATGTGCTTTATGCCATATAGTATGAAAGACTGGCCATCTTGAGTATAAATATGGTTGTCTTATTCATATCTAAATCATCATTCATTCTTTCCTCTTCAATTATCAATTCTTGATTCATGTATCTTTCCGAATGTTTCATTGTACTCTCATTCCTTACAAAAGGTTTCCAATCAGAACTATATACACAAATTCCCTTCTAGTGTAAGGTCTATCCTTTGAATGTTTTAAAAAGGACGTGAAATGAACCCGTGTAGCAGATGGAGCTATATGATGAGTGCGGATAATTGCAAGCCAATAAATGGTGGACATATACGTGGAGAGAAGAACCATTATGCCAATAACGGGACTATTACGAGGACATCACATCAGAGGCGGAAATCTGTATACATGATATGTTGCAAGTATGAGATTTTGGCGTGAATTGGAGGAGTTAGTGAACCGTATGAGGTAAATTAACTAGAGGAATAAGAGAGTAAAGATGCGTATATTGGATAAGGCAAATGATTGATTGGACAACGGAAGCGAATGAAGAAATTCTTAATAATACCAGATACTCGATTAATACGTTGTGAAGATGAAGCATACCTCAATCAGGTGGGAGATATTTGTCATGAAGGTTCAAGATCGAATAAATGCTAGTTATGAATAAACTTTGGATGTGTTTATCAAGGAATGGTTGGGCTTTCCCCATTCAAGTAAGTGGGTTATGGTAAATTTGATGCTTATGACTGGATCAACAAAGATGCTTCAGTATGGAAAGACATAAGGGGAAATGAAGGTATAGTGGTTTGACTATAACAATTTTTAAGATATGATACTATAAAACCAAATGAATTCTTTCACAAGATTATAATAGTGTTGGTTAAGACCACGTGCTGGTTATCAGAAGTAGATCAAGTTGACTAATAAGAATAAGTGTATGTTTTCAAAGATGGATAAATTGTTAATTAGAGAGCTTAAATTGAAAAATGAACTAGAAGAATTTTAGAATAATTTGTAATTGTACTCAGTAGTGATATTCTGTTCTAATCAGGAAATATGAAAAAAGGTATGATATAATAAGAATTGTTCGCTATAATCTTAAGTTGAACTAAAGATATGAGTTATACTGATTAATATTATGTATGGTGGTGAAATGGTGAGTTTAGAAGGCGGAAGTTGATTGGTCTACTTCTGGGTTAATTGTTGGTTGTGTAATTGATTGTTGGTATCGGCTTGAGTCCCACTGGTAGTCAATAATATAAAGGAGATGCTGTCCAAATTTTTCGGAAAATACCCTACTCTTAAAAATAGAAAGTATACTTCCGTGTGTTATTGATATTCCTGTAAAACTCCAAATAATTGTGATCTCAGTTCTTGAAATAGGTTGTTACATCCAATCCAACTATATATAATTGGTCTTTGATTTCATTTAGTTAGTCATCACTTGGTGCAATTGATCAATTAAGTGAGTTAATTGGATAATTTTACCAATTAATGGTCAGTTACATGGAGATCATTTCCAATTAGATTAAGTCAAATTTTGATGTGACTTTCAAATCCGAAATCAAAACAATGAGGAATTGGGGAAAAGTAAGGACGCTGGTAGAATCCACAAATTGCTGCAAATGTGTGAGTTTTTACTTGGATGAATATGTCCTTCATAATGGACAAGAGAAATAAAAAGTTATTTGTATGGACAAGTGAGAAGAATATTTTCAAGAGCTAAAGATTTAAGATAAAGCAACGAGTAGGAAAGAAGGAAAGGAAGAAGGGAGATGCAATAAAGCAGATATTAATAACTACACCAATATGGATTTTATTAGACAGTCAAGGAGATTTTATCATCTGCAACAAAGTTTTATCAAAGGACGTCTTGTTTCTAAATTGTTTTGATAAACATACAATAAACGATTTACCAAGTATTTCTGTTTTGGATAAAGTGGGAGTTACAGTTTTAATTCAGTTTCCGATTGATGTTGATACTTAGATTGTTGTTAAATATCAAAAATGGTATTAATATAGATGATTGATGTTTACTTCAGAATGGGATGTTGTGAGCATCGAAGTTCGTATTAATATCTTATTTGATATGATAGCAAAATGAGTATTAATGTTAAGAGTTCGGTTTTGAAGGAGCTATGAGAATGAAGAACGGATATAGGAAAGGAAGTGGAATCAAAAGGGTGAAAAAGAAACTTTATAAGATGCCAAGATATAGGTAAGATATGGGTAATATGAAAGACAGCGAAGATGGCTGGAGTTGAGCAAGGACTATGACTGCACGATTAACTATCGCCCATGAAAAGCAAACGTAGTAGCATATGCATTAAGCAGAAAGGAAGGACTGAACGTGTTGACAGTATCAGAAGAATTATACAAGGAATTTTAAAAGTTGAAATTGGAAGTCAGAGTTTGCAAGCCTAACAATGCAAAGATGTATAGTATGACTTTTCAGCCAACATTGCTAGAGAAGGTAAAGAAATGTCAAGGGGAAATAATGGATCAAGATACTAATCGTTAGAAGAAAAAAAATATACTCAAAAGGATGATCGAGGTATTACCAGATTTTATTCCAGAATTTGGGATTCCACCAGTGACAGAATTGAAGAATGAAATTTTACAAGAAGCTCACAACTCAAGATATTCAATCCATCCATGGAGTACCAATATGTATAGAGATTTAAAGGAAAATTATTGGTGGCCAGATATGAAGAGAGAATTTGTGAAATAGATTAGCATATGTTACACGTGTCACGAGTTAAGGCGGGACATCAAAGACTAGATGGATATATTTCGCCAAGAAACATCATAGTGATGTCACCTGAGAACCCAAGGTGAAGAAAGCGTTAATTGCATCCTTATTGATAGGTTATCCAGACCTAATCATTCTCTGTTATTAATAAACAATTTTTCCAATAAGTGGGTTAGTTGTTGCTTAAAGAAACAGTGGTACGTCATCAGATCTAGAAATTTATTGTAAATGATCAATATAGTTTAATGTGAGATATGACAGGAGTATTCAGAATATACCTATTGAACCAGAATAGTATATATACCACTCCTAGATGAACGGGCATTAAATAAGCCAGAACTAAAAGATAGAAATCTGGCTACGATAACTCAAGGGATTTAATTTATTCCAGGAATATGATACAAGACATAGATGTCAAAGAGGACTTTCTGATAATATGACATAAAGAAAGAATAAGTGTTATATGTGACTAAACCAAAGTAAATAATAATATAGGTTAGAATATGCGGGTGATGCCTCCAGATTAGTAAATTGTCTTCTAAGTAGTAAGAGATGTTCACTCGGTAAATATACTCGACTGTGATTCAAGAAAACTAAGATATGGTGATAAGTTTGTGCAACAATCATATCCAGTCAAGCTTTCTCGTTGATTCTTAATTTGAAAGTAATTTCGAGAATGTTAGAAATCGAATACGCCATGATTTCAGTATATCATTCGCAAATGGACAGGAAGATTAAGGGAACGATTAAAGAGCCTCGAATGCGATTGGAAGCGATTACAACTAGGTTAATTGAACAAAGAAACATGTGGGAATGAGGTTCAACAACCAGTAACTATTGGAAACATTCATGAGCATGAATTACTAGAAATAGAAAGAAAAGGGAATTAATATGCGTTATGCTGGTGAAGTAGGATAAGTGTAAGTGAGTTGGCTTCACTGTCAACAGTATAGCTGGTTCATAGGATGTTTATATGTATATATTCAGGATAAGCAATTAAGCACCATTATATATAAAATGGCGATTTGAGTTGAGTTATTTGAGCACTAAAAGAATTTGATGTCAGCAAGAGGCTGTTAAGTAGTGAGTGATGCTGTGAGTAAATATGAAAAGTTGTAAGGTTGAGGGATCAACCTGAGGAAATGGGAGTGAGATACTTGAATATATCTTTACCTGATCCTTAGTGTGATTCTGAGGAAAAAATCCTTTTAAGGGGGGAAGGATGTAATATCCGGGATATTGCGTGTAATTATTTTTATCAATAAATGATTTTTATAGATTATTATGTGATTTTTGGTGAATTATCTGATGATTGGTGTGGATATGTGGATGCTTATATGTGGTAAAGTATAACTATGTTAATTTTATTATGACCAGAATAAAATATAGGTAATTACGGTATTTTTCTGGTAATTTTTGGATTGTTATATGATTTTATATTGATTTATGAATTTATTAATTATTTTCTGAATAATTAAAAAATTATTTTAGAAAGCCGGGAATCATCCAACTTCAACCGTTTTTACATTTTTACAACCCGAAACTATTCCGAAAACTCCTTCATAACCTAATCTGGAAAATCATTTTTACAACCCGTTTTAATTCCGAAAAATATTCAAAAAATTCATAATAAATACCTGGAAAATCATATTGACCCCGAATCTTCTTTGAAAAATTATTTTGATCAAATATCTTGCGTGCTATATGCTACGTGCTATCTGATTAATGTGTTATATGCCTATGTGGTTATTGTTTGACTGTTTTAGTCATAACTTTTAATCCGTAAATCGGATTTGAGTGAAACGAAGGGTAGATAAAAGCTTATGGCGTCTATGTGATGATTAGAATAATATGGGATTGAGTATTGATAGATTCTTGTGATGCCTAGCAGAGTAAGCGAGGCATAGAAAAGAAAGCCAGTGATCAGTAAATAGAACTGAAGTATAGAAAAAAAGTAAGCAAGTGATCGATGAATAGAAGCAAGACATAGAAAAAGAAGGAAAGTGATGGAAAAGTAAAACTGTTAGTTGGGTACAAGTAAAGTTAGAAATCATCGGTGATAAGGCAAGTACTTCTGAACCTTTTTCGAAATGTATTGCAAATATTTTCAAACTTTCTCATAACATGTTGCTAGTATTCAAAATAAATTCTGTTTTATATTGCAAGCGCGGTAAACTATTCAACTTTGTGCCCTGATTCTTTTTTGATCTTGAGCCGTAAGCCTTATTCTTCATAAACCATTGATTGTTGAATTCTCAGATACAAGCTAGACATATAAGATACGACTCCACAAATACATATCTACCACATACTGATTTCTGATATTGAACTGCTTGACATACCAACCCTTATTCCTTGTTTAACAGAAGACCAATCCTTGGAACCCTTGAACCCTTGGTCTTCTACTTTCGAATTCTTTCCTTGATTGAAAGCCAATCTTTTTAAATTTCTTGTTATACCTTCATGGTATTGTGAATCACCCTATGCTTCAAGATAAATGTTATTTATGATTCAGTTTATTGAATTACATTGGTTATCATATTGAACTCTTTTAGAATTGGATGGTTTTATAAATGTGGACCTGATTCGTGGTCGGACCAGATTTGTGGTCATAATAGGCCAATGCGTGCCTTGGATCAAGTATATAGAGCAAAGCTGGGAGCCTTGCTCGGGGTTAGTGCGTGACTGATCAACAACCTAACCATGGTTTTTAAAATGAAAAGTGAATATCCAATTCTAATCATTACTTATTCAGAAACTTGATTCTTCTGAATCATTTCAATTTATTATTTTTTTTACCTCAATTATTGCTATTATGACTTGCTGAGCTAGTTAGCTCACTCTTGCAAACCTTTTTATGTTTTCAACAGTTGAAAAAGAAAATTATTGGTAACGAGAATTCTCAGTCCAGTGTGCGAGCTAGGATTCCAGGTTAAGTTGGATCAAGCTAGCTGTACAAATATTTACAGTGACTTAAAAGAATATTATTGGTGGCCTAATATGAAAAAAGACGTAGCAGAGTGGGTCAGCAAGTGCTTGACTTGTCAGGGAGTGAAAGACGAACATCAGCGACCGAGTGGACTATTACATCCCCTAGAAATTCCAAAATGGAAATGGGAGCACATAGCCAGGATTTTGTGACCAACCTGCCTCAGAAAAAAATGAATCACGACACCATATGGGTCATTATAAATAGGATGACTAAGTCTACGCATTTCCTTCCAATTAACAAGAGATACACAGTGGACAAGCTGTTGGATATTTATCTAAAGGAGATCGTAGTGAGATACGAAGTTCCTGTTACCATAGTGTCGGATAGGAATCCAATGCTTAACTCCAAATTTTGGAGGAGCTTTCAAGAATGCATAGGCACTAGAGTAAATGTGATTATAGCCTACCTCCACCAGAAAGACGGGCAGAGTGAAAAGTCCATTCAGACTATAGAATATATGTTAAGGGTCTGTGCAATCGAGTTTAAAGGAAGTTAGAATGACCATTTACCCCTTATTGAGTTTTCCTACAATAATAGCTACCATGCGAGCATATGAATGCCTTCGTAGGAAGTTCTTTACGGAAGAAAGTGTTGCTCTCCCTTATGTTGGGATGAAGTAGGCGAACATAAGATTCTAGGACCCGAACTGGTCCAGCAGACGCGAGAGACTATGGGACTCATCAAGAAGAGACTGATAGCGGCTTAAGACAGACAGAAGAAGTACGCTGACCAGAATAGGAAGGATAAACAATATGAATAATGGAAATGAGTGATGAAGTTTGAAAAGAAAGGGAAGCTGAGACCCAGATTCATCGTGTCATTTGAAATCTTGAGAAGAATATGAACTCTATCTTACAATCTCGCCTTGCCACCTAAGTTGTAACAAGTGCACGTTATGTTCCATGTGTCAATGCTGAGAAACTACCATGCTGATGCGCGACATGTAATAGAGTATGAATAGGTAGTCCTACAACCAGATCTGACCTACATAGAACAATTGATGAAGATAATGGACTGGAAGGAACAAGTGCTGAGAAACAAGACTGTCAAGCTTGTCTGAGTATTATGGAGAAACCAGAATGTTGAAGAATCAACATGGGAACTAGAAGAAGCGATGAAAGAAAAGTATCCCCACCTTTTTTGAATTTGATTCCGGGACGGAATTCTTTTAAGAGGGGAACACTATAATAACCCGAATTTTGGGACTTTGTAAAATTATGAATGGATAATAATCATGATGATCGAGGAAAAACTTTTTATCCAACACTATATTAGGGTATGTGAATTAAGTTTTCGAGTTGATATTATAGTTATACGTACAAAATGAGTATATATAAAAGTTGTTAGTTTTCGAAGAAAACCAATAATTCAAACGACCTTATTTTACGAGATATCGAGGAATACAATAATCACACTACAATCAAGGATATGAAATCCTAAAAATAAAACCCTAGTACAAGATTACAAGATATAAGTATTTATAAGAACGGATTACCCCGCGAGTTACTTACGAGTATTTACCACGATTACGGGAAAGCGACCAAGTGAATACGGAAGTGAATAAATGAACATAATAAACCCATGCAACTTACCATGCAAGCCATGAAAACCATAAAAATTAATTAGCATAAGATATAATCAAGGAATAATAATCAAATAGTAAGTGGCATAGTAAGATGATGGGATGAATATTTAGAAGCATGGTGGTATAAGTACTTGGCTAGCTACTAGCTTTGGATAAACAATGCTTCTTGATTATTCCAAGATATATACATATCTAAAGGACATAAAATTTAACCAACACACGTAACCACCCAAGCAAGAAACAAGAAACTCCCCCCCCCACCAAGAACAAGCATCATTCGACCTTCTTCTTTAAAGAAGGAAATCAAAATAAAAAACCCAAGATCAAGCCGTGGGAAAATTCCGCAATTAATTCCTAAGCTTCAACATCATCAAACTAAAGTAAGATAAATTTTTCATCCAATTATCTTGAGTTCTTCCTAGGTTAATAAAATGATAAAGATGATGATGAATAATGTCAAATAGTAACTTTAAGTGTTTTTGTTGATTTCTTAAAATGATCTAGGATCTTTAAGCACACCCAAGAGCATACCAAGCATCATCCATCCAAGGAGAGCCTTCTAAGAACCCAATAAAGGTATAAAACCTTCTTTCAAACTTTGTTTAAGTGTTAAACTTTCAAGAAAATCATGGATCTTGAATATATAAGTAGTTTTGGTGTTATTATTTTGATTTAATGGTTGTTAATGTTTTGGATGTTAAGAATGCTGTTGATGACCATAAAACCTTGAGTTATTGAGTTAAATAAGTATTTAAAATATGAATTGTTGATGGTTGGATGATATTTAGTGAATTAGTTTGAAAACGAACCTTAGATCGTAAACGTAACGTCGCTACAACGCCCGATTGCGATGATTAGTTTTCTGCAGAATTACAGATTTTGTAAACTGTGTTTTATTGAAAAATAAGACTTTTAAATGACAGATCTTGTCGTAAGGATCATTTACACGCTTGAATTGCTTGATTTCGATTTAAGGTTCAAAAGTTAGGTCCGTTTTAGGAAAAATGATTTATGCGACAAAAACTGCTACAAATTTTAGGAGTATAAATTATCAATTTAAAATTATTCAAAAATCATGAAAATTTTACAGAGATTGTTAAATGGGATAAATAAACTATAATAAAAATTTCAAGTAAAAATATTGATTTTTAGATTTTATAAAAATATCGGAGTTGAGATCACGCGAGTAGAATTTCTTAGAGTCGCGAGAGGAGCCGACTTGTAAAAGTGAATAAGGATAATGGGCGATAAGGATTTGTTATGGATAAAAACTTAAGATATATTAATTTCTATATTTAATACTAAGTTTTGGGAGGCCTTTAATGGCTGCTCTCGTGTTTCGTAGCTTAATTCCGCCTTTACGAGATGCCTACGTATCTCTGTGAATTAGAGAATCAAGCCAAAAAATGTAATTCTAATTGGTGAGGGTGAGACCCCTTATATAGATGTTGGGAGTCCTTGAATTGGACTAGGGTTAGGAGACTTGGTGGATAAGTCTCTGAATTAGAATGGACTTTGGAGTCCCAGAAAGTAGGAAACTGATTCCTTATCCTATTAGGTCCATTAGGGGCTAATCTACAAGGATTTATATCCTCATTGGGACTTACCTTGACAGCTTTTTTTATCCCTTATTAATTAATTATAAAATTAATTAATATTCAGGATTTTGGCCCCTCTCTAACTGGGCTTCGTCATTGGATCGTATCTAGTTTAATTAATTTTAACACCAGTTATACTCCTGGGCTATTTTTGGTCCCCTAACAAGGGCTTGGGCCTCTTCTAATAGGCTTAACAACCACCCCAATTTCAATATATTTAATGCGATACCAATTATGCAGTCAGGGTTTATTTTATTCCCTATCATTTGCCCCCCAACTTTTGGGAAATCGTAGAAGATTTCGCAGAAGTTAAGTTCATTCGTTCCCTTATAGGGTATCGTTTTGACGTAAAGTGTGGAGCGACCTACACATTTACAATGATTTTCCTTGTACATAGCTTCAGGGTTGTATTTTATTCCCTATTATTTTCTTACCTTTTCCCTAATTTTAGGAATTTTCTGGTATTTTTCAGGAATTTTCTTTTCCAATTTTATGCCCTTTTTCGACCAGAATCCTAGTCGAAAATTCGACCAGGATCCTAGTCAAATTTTGGGCCAGTTTCTGAATCTTGGTCGAAGGATTTCGACTAGGATCCATGACCAGGACTTTGACCTGGATCCTATTCAAACCAATGACCTAGATTTTGGTCGAAATCTTTATCCTTTTTTGATTCATGTTCGTGATGTTTCGACTATGAATCACGACTAGGATTTCGACCTGGATCCTAGTCGAATCTACGACCTGGATTTTACATGAAATTTTGGCCACCTTTTGACTCCTGTTTGATATATTTCGACTAGGATTCACGACCAGGATTTTGACCTGGATCCTAGTCGAATATACGACCTATATTTTGGTCAAAATTTTGGCCACCTTTTGACTCTTGTTCGATATATTTCGACTAGGATTCACGACCTCAACCTCGATCTCGATCCTGGTATATTTGATGGTTGTTTTTCTGGCTCCTGTTCGAAGGTTTTTGAACAGAATTCACGACCTCAACCTCGATCTCGATCCTGGTCTATTTGATGGTTGTTTTTCTGGCTCCTGTTCGAAGGTTTTCGAACAGAATTCACGACCTCAACCTCGATCTCGATCCGGGTCTATTTGATGGTTGTTTTTCTGGCTCCTGTTCGAAGGTTTTCGAACAGAATTCACAACCTCAACCTCGATCTCGATCCTGGTCTATTTGATGGTTGTTTTTCTGGCTCTTGTTCGAAGGTTTTCAAACAGAATTCATGACCTCAACCTCGATCTTGGTCTATTTGATGGTTGTTTTTATGGCTCCTGTTCGAAGGTTTTCGAAAAGAATTCATGACCTCAACCTCAATCTCGATCCTGGTCTATTTGATGGTTGATAAGAGAATGACCCGTTTGGCTAAGATGAACATGGACAAAAAGTCTAATGAATTCCCCATTCGATCAAGGTACACTTCCTTGATTAATATGATCAACACTCGAGGGGATGAGTACTCGTCTGACGCGCATCTGGACGCGCATGATCACATCAGTATCTTTAGGGATTCAAAGGAGTTTAATAAGTTGAAAACTTATTTCAAGATCAAGGAACCCTTCAAGCTGGTTCTTACGGGTCCGGCCGACAGGACTTGCCAATGGAAGAAAGACGCTCTATGCGTCTATAGGGACACTTTAAGGGCAGGTATCAGACTCCCCTTTCATCCATTTATCCCTGTTTTGTTAGCTGGTGTGGGCATCAGCCCTTGCCAACTCCCTCGAAACTCTTGGAGGTTGATTCTTTACTACTTGTCACAATGCGCCAAGCACGACGTCCCTTCTTCTGTCGCCGTGTCCAGAAAGATATTTCAGTTCAAGAACAGCCATAACAAGAATCTGGGGTGGGTTTCTTTGAACCAACGCCCCACTATTCCTCACATAGTGAACGGGAAGTCCATCCCCGACAATAACTTGGGGTGAAAGAAGGATTTTCTTTACGTCCTCTGGAAAGGTGGCGACTGGGGGACTCTCTTTCGCTCGTCTTTTGGGCAAGCTGTGGATGGGAGCCCGAATGACATAGTTTTGACCGAGGAGGAGACTAGAGCCTTCAACCTCCTTACCCAAGATAATGGGACTTCCCACTCTTGGGATCTTATCAGAGAGACAGTTCTTACGGAACGTGGCCTTTCTCCTATTCCTTAAAAAGGTATGTTTTCTTCCTTTTCTAGTTGTCTTCGTTTCTCCCACTTTTTACTTTACTAATTTCTCAATCCACTTCACTTATTTGTTACAGTTGCTGAGAAAATTGAAGAGGCTACCAAGCCTAAAGACCTGGAAATGACCAGGATGAAACACGCCGGGAAGGTCTTCAAGGACCCGCTTCTTGGGGATCGCTTCCCAGAGTTCCTTCTCCAGGCGAAGGAAGTAGACGAGGAGGGCCCCAGCCAACCCTTGCATATAAAACAGAAACCAAGGGCTTTCTTCCAACCTGCCTGGGGAATCCGGGGGAAGGACTAGATTGTTGGCAACACAGCACTTGCCAAGGAATGGTCAATGCATTCTATTTCCCCTGTAGACTATCATGACCTTGTCCTTCAACAGGACTTGGAGGCTAACGAGCTTTTCACAGCTCAGGCCTTGGTAACGGTACGTCTTTTTCTTTTGTTATCCATAGCAGTCTGTCGTAATTTTTCTTGTTTCTTACTTTTCCTTTGTCTCTTGTATGCGAACATCCATTTTAAAGGGGCACTTACCAAGCCAAGGCTTGGAAAGTTGGCCTAGAAGTCACAAACAAGAAGCTGGAGGAGGCTAACCAGCGGATAGAGGCTCTCCAAGCCAAACTTGCCTCCACAACTTCTGATCTTGAAACAGCCCGGGCTGAGATTGTAATTCTTAAGGCCAAGAAGGATAAGGCCTTTGACGGCTGGATGGATACTCAAGAATTCAAGGACTTAATGGTAGAGCACGATGCCCTCCTTCATCCTGTCAGCTATAAGGAAGGTTGGGACGCTGCTGTTGAGGCTATCCAGGACGAGTTTCCTGAGGTTCTTGAACAATCTTCCTTCCCTTGCCCTGTGCAAGTCCTAGCACTAGGAGGTGTTACAGATAAGCTCGCTGATCTCATTAAGGAGGGCACTTCAGCGTCCCCGATCAGAGCGCCATCCGGAAGCCAGGGCCAAGGACAAAAAAGGAGGGAGCCTGAATCCAGCTCTGAAGAGGAGGAATCTTCTTATGAGGAAGAGGCTGAGCCCTTATTAAGAATGTGAGGGTGGAAGACCCTCCAAAACTAGTGTCCCCTAAGGCATCTAAGGCATCCGAGGGTAGTTCTGAGGAGACCTCGGCGGAGACTTTTGAAGAAAATTCTGAGGGGCCAACTCAGGAGACGTCTGAGGAGACTTCAGATAGTGGCTCCGAAGAATTCGAGCCTTCTAAGGCCTAACTCTCTTGCATTATGTACTTTTATTTTCTTCAGACATTTTTGAATTTTTGTAATTGACTTTAATTATTTTCACTTGTATTGTCCAAAAATTATCGTAGTTTTTCCGAGTTTTCAAACTCAAGTTTATAATTTGGTTTTATCCTTTACAATATATCAATCTAATAGGCTAAATCAAGCTGAACACTTTTCATTATAACTTGATATTTTTGATACCTTACACGACATGGGTTCAACCCTGATAAAACTAAACATTTCTTCTAAAAAAGATCCTAAGCAAACAAAGCTTCAAAGTGCTTTTAAACCTACTCGTCATTCTGACAAGTGAGAATCATGCTGTAACTGTTTTACACATAGTAAACCTTCAGGTTTTGTGCATGCCAAGTTCTTGGGACTTTAAAACCATCCATAGTTTCAAGCTTGTAGGTTCCCCTTCCTTGAACACTTTTGACCTTATATGGCCCTTCCCAATTCGGGGCAAGTTTCCCTCTCTGCCCAACACCAGAAGCTTCCACCTTCCTCAGGACTAAGTCACCTTGCTTGAAGAACCTTTCCTTAACCCTCAGGTTGTAGTAGAACGACACCTTTTTCTGATATTCCACTATCTTCGCATGTTCCTCATCTCGTACTTTATCAATTAGATCCAGGGCTAATCTTTGCCCTTCCTCATTTTCCTCAGCATTGAAAGCTTGAATCCTGGGAGAGGAATGTGATATCTCTACAGGAACAACCGCTCCTGCCCCATATGCTAACATGAAGGGAGTTGCTCCAGTCGTGACTCTACAGGTAGTCCTATAGGCCCATAGTATTGGGAGTATTTCATCCACCCAGTTACTCCTCGACTTCTTGATCCTCTTCTTTAGTCCATCCAGGATTATTCGATTCACCACTTCTGCTTGCCCATTGGCTTGCAGGTGAGCCACATAGGTGAATCGTAATTTAATTTCATTCTCCTCACAATACTTTTTGAATTCCTCATTGTGGAACTGTGTTCCATTATCAGTGACTAGGATGCGGGGAATTCCATAATGGCACATGATATTTTCCCACATGAATTGTACAACTTGCTTAGTTGTGATTTTAGCCAAAGGCTTGGCTTTAATTCACTTAGTAAAATAATCAATGGCTACAATCAGGAACTTCCTTTGTGTCATGGCCATGGGGAAAGGCCCAAGTATATCCATTCCCCACATAGCAAAGGAGATGGGTGAGTTTATGGAGGTCAGCATCTCGGGGGTTGTTTGATGACAGGTGCATGCTTCTGACAACGGTCACACTAATTCACATACTCTTTGGCATCAGCCATCATTTCTGGTCAATAGAAGCCTAAAAAGGTTATCTTATGAGCTAGTGCTCTGCCCACAAGTGTTGCCCATATATACCTTCATGTACTTCTTCAAGAGCCAAGCGTGCCTCATCGGGCCTGAGACATCTTAAGTAAGGAACTACATAAGATCTTTTATACAAAATCCCATCTATCAAGGAGTATCTTAGTGCTCGAACAACCAACTTCCGTGCTTCAGTAGCATCATTTGGCAACCAATCGGTTTGAATATGGGTCTTAATGGGATCTATCCATGACGTCCCCAGACCTATAGGAGCTACAAGCTTAACATCAATGCTCCGTGTCTTCAAAATACGAAAGTATACACTTCATGAACTTTCCTCTATCTTAGATGAAGCAAATTTTGATAATGCATTTGCCTTAGCATTTTCCTCCCTTGGAATGTGCTCAACATGGCATTCATCGAATTGGGCATCATAACCCTTACTAGGCGGACATACTTAGCCATCGTATCATCCCTTGCCTTAAACTCTCCATTTACCTGGGATATGACTAGCTTCGAGTCTCCACAGACCTTTAAGTTCTTGACTCTAAGTGTCCCTACTAAACCAAGGCCAGCTATCAGAGCTTCATATTCTGCCTCATTGTTTATGGCTGGGAAGTCTAACTTCATAGCATATTCAATTAAAAACCCATCGGGGCTGTGTAAAACCAAACCTGCTCTACTTGAATTTGATTTTGATGCTCCATCAAAATAGAGAACCCAATATTCCTTCTCCTTATCATCCTTCTCTTTGTCCCCTTATAACTTCCTTGTCTTGAGGTATGGTATCTTTCTACCCCCCGACTTCTTGGTTGGGTATGGTACATTCCACCACGAAGTCAGCCAATGCATGGGCTTTTATTGCTGTTCGTGGCTTATACTTAATGTCAAATTCTCCTAACTCTATTGCCCACTTGACCAGCCTCCCAATAGCCTTGGGACTATGAATAAAATTTCTCAAGGGATAGTTTGTTAGTAATTCAATCTTATGAGGCTGAAAGTAAGGACACAACTTTCTTGAAGCCATTACCAAGGCTAAAGCAAACTTCTCAATAGTTGAATAATTCAACTCAGCTCCATGCAGAATTTTGCTGACATAGTATAAGGGTTTCTGGATTTTGAGTTCTTCCTTAACCAATACAACGCTCAAGAAACTCTCTGAAATGGCCAAGTACAAGTATAAGACTTCATTCAAAGCTGGCTTGGCCAACAATGGTGCCTAAGCCATATATTTCTTTAATTTCTCAAATGCATTCTGGCTTTCCTCACTCCATACAAAATCCTGAACCTTCTTTAAAGACTTAAAGAACGAAAAGCACTTGTCTCCGGAATTTGAGATGAATCGTCCTAATGCAGCAACCCTTTCAGTGAGCTTTTGAACATCTTTGATAGTTTTTGGGGGCTCCATGTCCAAGATTGCCTTTATTTTATCGGGATTGGCCTCGATTCCTCTCTTGGAGACCATCAATCCCAAAAAAGTTCCAGATCCTACTCCGAAAGCACACTTTGTAGGATTTAACATTATCTTGTGATACCTCAGGACCTCGAAAGCTTCCCTCAAATGGGTTATGTGGTCAGTCTTCACTAGACTCTTGACTAACATGTCATCAACATAAACTTCCTTGGTCTTGCCAATAAGATCCTTAAAAATTTTATTTACCAACCTTTGATAGGTGGCTCCTGCATTCTTGAGACCAAATGCCATAACAAGATAACAATAAACACCAAAGTCAGTGATGAATGATACCTTTGGGATGTCATCCTTGTGCATCTTGATCTGATTGTATCCACTAAATTTTATCCATGAAGCTCAACATCCCATGTCAGCAGTGGCATCTATCAAAGTATCTATCATTGGCAACGGCAAACAGTCCTTAGGGCATGCATCATTCAAATTAGTAAACTCCACACACATCCTCCATTTTCCATTAGCTTTCTTTACCATCACAAGGTTTTCTAACCATTCTGGAAATTGTATTTCCTAAATGAAACCAGCCTCTAAGAGCTTCTCTACTTCCTATTTTATAGCTTCTTGTCTCTCTGGGGCAAAACTTCTTTTCTTTTGCTTCACCGTCTTCCGACTTGGATCCACATTCAGCTTATGAGTGATCAGTTTCAGGTCTATACCTGGCATATAAGCTGCCGACCATGCAAACACATCACTATTTTCTTGCAAAAATTTCACCAACCTCCCTCTAAGGGGCTCCTCTAATGTGGCTCCAATGAACGTCACCTTCTTAGGATCCTCGGGAGCTAAAGAAATCAAAACCAAGTCTTCTGCTGGCTTCCCCCTTTTCTCATCATTCTCTCGAATATCCAAATCTTCGATAGGCAGAACTTACCCCCAACTCCATCTGCCCTCAGTGAGGCCACATAACAACTTCTAGCCATTTTTTGATCTCCTTTTTCTACTCCAATCTCATTCCAGGTGGGAAACTTCATAACTGAATGATAGGAAGAAGGGACTACCTTGAAGGCATGTATCCCTGTTCTCCCCATGATAGCGTTGTAAGTTGAACTAGCCTTCACCACCAAAAAATCCAACATCTGTGTTGCTTACCTTGGTTCCTGACCTATGGTTGTTGGCAACTTGATTATTCCTTCCACGGGGCACTCCACTCCCGCAAATCCATATATCGGCATGTCGGTTGGGGTCAACTGGGAGTCATTATAACCCATCCTTAAAAAGGTGTCATGGAGTAAGATGTCCACCAAGGCACCGTTATCTACAAGGACTCTCTTCATCGGGCTGTTCCCTATTATCGGTGTTATAACCAGTGGGTCGTCATGAGGAAATTTCACACCTTCTAGGTCAGAATCATCAAAATCCATTGTTACTCCTGTCCTGGCCCTCTTCGGGGCTTCCCCAACAATATGCATAACCTCTCTAGTATAAGCTTTCCTAGAGTTCCTGGATGATCCAGCAGCATTTGGTCCTCCAAAAATTGTGTTTATCACAGGCCCTCGGGGTCGCGGTCCTCTAAAGATTGTATTTATAACCGGTCCCCTAGGTTGGGGATTCCGCCCCTGATCATCTTGGTCCCTCCTATGATCTTCAAAGTTCTTTCTCCCATTGTTATTCATATCTCTTCCTTCCCCAGTGTACTTATTTAATCTTCCCTTCTGAATGAGGAATTCTATTTCATCTTTCAATTGTCTACACTCATCGGTGTCATGACCAACATCCTTGTGAAATCTACAATATTTGCTCTTGTCTAGCTTGGAAGGATCTGCCTTCAAGGGTTTAGGCCAATGAATATCTTGATCTTTCTCAATTTCCATCAAGATTTAGCTTCTAGGAGCATTCAGCTTAGCGTATTCAGCGAACTTTTGCCCAGGCCCTCCCTTCTTAGGGGTTGAATCAGGGTTTTGCTCAGTTCTAGGATACTTATCCTTAGCGATATGTTCCAGATCAGTTTTCCGCTTCTTGCCTCCAGCGGGCTCGTTGCTCACTACGGTCTTCCTCATGCTCTCTTCCACCTTGATGTACTTCCCGACCCTATCTTGGAGCTGCAATATTCTTTCAGGGGGGCGCTTGGCCAAGAACATCTTGAAGAACTTATCCCTAGTTCCCTGTTGCAGTGCTATCATGGCTACCTTATCATCAAGGTCCGGGACTTTTAAAGCTTCCTTCGTGAAATGATTCAGGTAGTCTCTCAAGGATTCCTTTGCTCCCTGCACAATACTTATGAGGGATGCTGAACTTTTCTCATGCACTCTCCCGCTGATGAACTGCTTAATAAAAGCCTGACTTAATTCTCTGAAGGACCCAATAGAGTTCGGGGGCAAACGACTATACCATCTTTGAGCCATACCCGACAGGGTTTCAGGAAAGGCCCGACACTTAATAGCGTCATTCACGGGCTGCAACAACAGTGCATTGAAGAATGTTCTGACATGATTAGCGGGATCTCCCGTGCCATGATAATCTTTGATAGTTGGCATCTTGAACTTCCTTGAGATATGGGATTCATTATCTCTTCAGTGAATGGTGGAGTCGAATCATCAGGATCTCCAAGGGGAAGACGATTCCTTGGATCAACTCTCGGGACTATAGCCCTTCTTTGTGATTGACTATCCAGGTCTATGATTGGAGGAGGATTTCTCCCCCTAGATGGTTATGGGAGTCTGGTGCACCTCCAAGTCGCGCTTCAGCCTTTAAATCTCAGCCTTGTGGGCCTTGATTCTCTCCTACACCTCTTGAGGAATCACCCCTCGGGTACTCCTAGGATGTTGGTTACCATCAGCCATCAGTTCTTTGCCAACACGCCTCCTTCTTGGGGCCACTTCATCATCCGAAGATTCAGAATCTCTCTCAGTATAAGGACCAGAAAATTCCTGATCCTCCGGGATAGGAGCCAAACCTTGAATGTAGGGGGTGTTTGCCTCCGTGCTTCACTCCGTCTAGCATGTCCACTTCCTCCAACCTTGGGGTAAAGGGGCATCCCATAAGGGGGTTAGTAGTCACAATAGTTGAATACTCATACCCAACGGGTCGAAAATTCACAGGTGTGTGTAGCTGCTAAAGTTGGGGGTTCGTCCCTTGAGTAGCCGAGGGAATCATCCCTTGTGGCTGAGGTTCAGTGTCCCTACCTGGGCTTCTCCTTGGGTGGCGGCATAGGTTGAATGCGGAGGTACCTCCATGGTTGACGAAATCGTTTGGGTTGTCCCCGCGGGAGTTCCTCCTTCAAGGGCGCTGCTTGTTCTCCGTGTTCTCTCCATGGTTGTTGTTGTGCTTTCCCACATACGGCGCCAAATGTTATGGATAAAAACTTAAGATATATTAATTGCTGTATTTAATACTAAGGTTCGGGAGCTCAAGGCCTTTAATGGCTGCTCTCGTGTTTCGTAGCTTAATTCTGCCTTTACGAGATGCCTACGTATCTCTGTGAATTAGAGAATCAAGCCAAAAAACGTAGTTCTGATTGGTGGGGGTGAGACCCCTTATATAGATGTTGGGAGTCCTTGAATTGGACTAGTGTTAGGAGACTTGGTGGACAAGTCTCTGAATTAGAATGGACTTTGGAGTCCCAGGAAGTAGGAAACTGATTCCTTATCCTATTAGGTCCCTTGGGGGCTAATCTACAAGGATTTATATCCTCATTGGGACTTATCTTGACAGCTGTTTATCCCTTATTAATTAATTATGAAACTAATTAATATTCAGGATTTTGGGCCCTCTATAACTGGGCTTCATCATTGGATCGTATCTGGTTTAATTAATTTTAACACCAATTATACTCCTGGGCTATTTTTGGGCCCCTAACAAGGGTTTGGGCCTCTTCTAATAGGCTTAACAACCACCCCAATTTCAATATAATTAATGCGATATCAATTACGCAATCAGGGTTTATTTTATTTCCTATCAGGATTGGAAATATAATCGAGGTTAATGACTACTCGTACTTTAATAAAATTACGAGAGTAGGACGAGTTGTGTTATTCGATTATAAAATATCAACGTATTTAACAGCGACGTTAAAAAAGAATCAGAACTAACGGAACGATAATGTCCTTGTTTATAGATTACCGGACGAGAGTGCCCTCCACCTCGAAACCCCCAGGCAAGCTTACGAACCCTACTCAAGATTTCTGTTGTGTAATGAAAAATAATTTACTGTATTTACGTAAGATGCCATGTGTAACGACTGGGAAATTTACATCTGTATTATATGATATTTATAATAAATAAGGTGTGTTAATGTGTCATTTATGTGTGATTATCTGTTAAACCCTAATTATACGTGTTATGTGTATTCCGTGTCATTTCTGTATTTTTAAAGTATTTTCCAGATGTTTTATTTCGTATTCATAGGTTTCATTTCAAACGTTTTACGACCCAAACCATGATTTTAAAGCCAGTATTTCAAATAAAATAATGGGCCTTATTTTTCATCAAACGGCTTTTACCATCGCCTTATTCTGAACATCTAGATATTTTATAAATTTTCTCGTTTTGCGAAAAATGACTTTTCCGGGCCCCATTGGGTGTTAAAAACCCCACAAAAATCACATTTTTATTTTTATAAAATTATAGGACTTTTATTTATACCATTTCTTTGTATTTTTGCAATATTCACAATTTTTGGGAAATTTTGGCATATATATATTGTATATATAAAATGTTTATAAATTATTTTTTAATACCCAAAAATTATGAAAATTAGGGCCAAATATTTTTATTAGATGTACAATTAGCCCCTTAATTTTATTTAGGAGTATTATTTTTCACACTATAAATAGCCTAATTATCAGTTAATTTTAATTAATTAATTATTAAAAATTCTGCAAATTTCTGGAAATTCTCTGAAGAACAGTTCGGGTCGGAATTCGGGTCAGAAATTAATCGGTGATTTTGAACGTTTCTGAGCACCAAATCGATCGATGTGAGTATCCAAATTGATCCTCTCGAGTTGTTCTTTCGGTTTCTGGTATCAAAAACATGTTTTGATGTGTTAATTTTTAATTTTAATTTCTAGGGTATATACCCGAATTGGTACTTTTTGATTCTGGGGTTATTTGTTGAAATTGATGTTATGAATAGCTTTATTTGATTGTTTATGATTGATTCCTGCTAATTAATTTGACTGACGATTGTTTGATTCGATAAATCGATATCTAGGGTTTATGCGTTTCTTTAATTGATCGTTTTTTATTATACAGATATCTGAGGTATGTTAGAATATGGGGGTTTGATTGTAGGAGTAATAAGCTTTATTTTGATATATTATTTGTAATTTTTCATGTACGGAATCGTGATTTTGAGTTTTGGCCGGACTTTTGTTTGATTTGATCGGAGAATTAGTTTTAGGGATTATTAGGATTAGATATTGGTATGGTTGAATTGCTGGTGTGATTTTGAATGAGATAGAGGGTCGAATCGATCCAAACGATCCCGTTTTGGCTATGAATCGAGCTCACCGGATTCTCGCCGGGTTTTGTTCTGTTTCGCCGGGAAAGAAGATACAGGGGTGGACGGACGAGAAGGGCGACGGGGATGTGTAGCTGGAGTTGTGACAAATCGATTGGCAGTAAAAACGGACTGAAAACGTGTGGTTTTGTGCAGGAATTAGCCTCACCGGAATCATGCTCCGGTGGCCGGAACCTCGCCGGTTTCTGGGTTGTGAAGAACACCGGCGGGTTGTTCTTGCCAACCCGGACCCGACCCGGTGGGTTCTAAATTTTAACCCGGTTTCTATCCTCCAGAACCCTAATCCCTTTTCTGATTTCTGTTTCTGAATTTTAATTATTTAATTATATTTTATAAAAACAGAAATTAGTTTTATTAATTCTGAAAATCAATTAAAAATTAGTTTTAAATTCTGTAAAAATATTATTAATAATTTCGGAAATTATTTTCTTAAATTAGAAATTCAAATTTAGTTATTTAATTAATTATTTAACTACTTATTTAATCATATACCTATTTATTTATTATTTAATAGTTAAGTAATAATTAATAATTAAAGATTAAAATTTATCGAATATTACGAGAAATGATTCGATAAATAAGGGAATAAAACGAATAAGTCGTAGAAATACGAGTAGTGGATCGTTGAATTGAATTCTGATTCGAATAATAGTTGATTTATTCGATAATTATCGTATCAGCGGAGTGTATCGATTATTTATTTGTAAATAATCGATCTAATCAAATAAATAACGATAAGTTGTAAATATTGGTAATAAATCGTGATTAATCCTAATAATTAGGGATTAATTATTTTAAATTATTAAATAATTACTTATTAATTATTTATTAGTTATTTATTTATTAATTATTTAAAAATGATTAATTATTTCGATAATTAATCAAATAAATTTCAATAAATCATAACTTATTCATTTTAACTCCAAAAATTATAAAAAAATTATTTTTGACTTTGATTTTTCTTAAATAATTATTTTAGGATTTAAAAATTTGTAATAATTATTTATATTAAATAATAAATTGAATTATCAGTGTTTAATTGATAATAATTCAACCGTTAGTCCGAATTAAACGAAGCGAAAGTCATTTGACTCTGAAAAATGAATTCTTTTCATTAAAAATAATATGAAGACCTAGTTTCTTCTAGAAATTAGTTGCCTTTATTAATTGCTTGATAATCAGTCAAAATGTGTGCCGAGACGAGTCCGAAAAATTCCGGAAAAATGGGAAATAAGGCAGAATATGATCAGCGGAGCAATCAGCGAGTTGATTTTGATTATAAAAATTATTTTAACTATAAAAATGATTATGTGCTTATGTGTATTATGTGGTTAATCGAGTCTTACTTGCTTATATGTAATATACGAGTTAGTCATAAGTGTTTGGGTAGATAATAGGAACGAAATGAAGTCAATTCAAGATGTAATTGAAGTACAAAATGACTTAACCAGTCTATTTTGCTAATAGAAGTTAAGCCAGCAAGGCATGTCGAGTAAGTGATAGACGAAAGTGATTTAATTATAGTGAGTCGCGCAGAAGGCAAGTTTCTCCCCTATTCTACTTTCAGAATAGTAATATTCATTTCAAATTCTTATTACGCTTGTACTCCTTTAATTCTTTTGTTCATATTTCAGTTCGATTCTTGAATTATTCTCTTCATTTGAATTCATTATTCATATTCCAATTGTTACTCACAATTATTGATATATTCTGGTGATTAGAATATATCAAAGCATACCGATTGTTCCGGTTGCTATTCCAGGGACTGGATAATATTACTTTTGGGATTAAGTCTACTTAATCCTAAGGATCGGGACATAACCGGATCCTTGAGATGGGCCGTAGTGCCTGGGTGCCCGATAGGATTTATATAGTGAGATATAGATCTGCACTGTATCCTGGCTGATCAGCAGGGTATAGCTGCGAACTTGAGTCCAGTTTAGTTCATTTGTATTCGCCAGTAATGGCCTTCTTTCTATTCTCGTGAGGTTATATCTTTGCAGATATACCTGGGTTACGGATTCATTTAAATTGCTTTAACACTATTTATATTTTGTGGACTTGTTGAGCAATTTTTGGCTCACCCCTTTTGTTGTTATTCACCTTATTGTTTTCAGTTAAGAAGGAATATGAAACCCATCAAGACTCGAGTGGTAAAGAAGCGGGTCAAGCCTCAGGATCCTCTCATACCCAAGGTGTTGATCCCAATCCAGGAAGAAAGCTTTGAGTTGCCCGAACAGGTGGAGTGTTGATAGATAGTGTGTGTGTTTGAATAAAAGCTGAACTTAGTTTAAAATGAATTAGACAATGGTTTGTAATAAAGAGAGTTTGTGAGATTTTAAACTTGGTTTTGTAATAAAATAGTTAGTAGTTCTTGTTTTCATACTTCAACCTAAAAAGATCCTGGTTAGTGTTAAAGGGGTTTAGTTTTCTTTCTTTATTATTTGTTAATCAGATTGTACAGGTTTGGAGATTAGCTAGTAACCCCCAGACTTATACCCCGGGTTTGGAGGGCGTTACAGGTTTGGTATCAGAGCTGTAGGTTTCGTCCCTGAAAACAAGAACATTAGGGTTAAGGTAAGATAGGGAGATCATATAAGATAGGAATAGTAAATAGGGAGATCACTGTTAGGATTTAGGTCAGATTAGATTAGGAAGTATAAATCTTAGGATTGTTTAGTGACCTTTTCTTTTATTTGGTATATTATCATATGGCATCTTCTGGTTATTCGGCATCTTCTGGTTATTCTGCATTTTCCGAGAGGACAGTTACCAAGCTAGCAGCACCAGTTATACCCCCAGTATCTGAGTACATGTTTCCTCCTCTACCACCTCCACCACCATTGCCACAGGAGCCGGTACCAGCAGCACAGGGGATAGTTCATGACCCCATAGAGATGTTTGATCCATTTGAGTTCTTTGAGCCGATGGTTCCTTTACCAGTTGAGCATCAGTTTATACCAGGTATTGAGCAGGAGTTACCACCACCACCATTACTACCTCCTATACCAGTGCATGCCCCAGAGACGGATATGTTTCAGATGATTCCAGTTGAGGGGATGGGAGAGCACGATGTCGATCTACAGTTAGGATTACCACAGCAGGGTGCAGGTATACCGAGGGTTCCTTCACAGGAGTCAGTAGGTCAGGTCGCTCAGCCATATATGGTACCATACCATGAGTATAGAGTTATGAGGGATGATGTGGAGTATTGGTGGGCACAGTGTGGAGAGATTATACATCTGTTTGATCAGAGGGACAGAGGACTGTTAGCGGCCCTACAGCCGGATTATTATATGAGACAGCGATTGCAGTCAGTATTGATGAGTGCCACTTGGGAGCTTGATGATTTGACCCATGAGGGACCACCTTCTTTCGCAGAGTTCTACAGGATATTCTGCTTGGCACAGACTTTGGTCCAGGCACTTAGGGATGAGCTTAGGCGTATTCCGCCTGGGTTTTGAGATAGTGACAGTTTGAGACAGTGACTCCAGGGTACAGATGTATATAGAGGCATCATAGTATAATCTAGTGAGTAGTGTGTACGTGTATACTAGTAGTTTAACTTGTAGTAGTAGTTTGACATGTAGTAGTAGTATAACTTGTAGCCACGGTGATTACCAGCAGAGCGAGACTTTTTGTATCAAGCATTTACACCTGAGGCTGGTGTCATATATATAACTGAACTTTTTCAAATTTCTTTTATTTAAATTTCAGTCTTTACAGTTTTACAGCATTTACTTTCACTTTAATGTTTTTCCAGCTTTCCATATTATAATTCATATTGAAAAAGAAAAGAAATATCCAGAGAAAAAAAAAGAGAGAACAACCATTTTATTTAACTGCTTACATTTCTGGTTTTTATATTCAGCAACTGTTTTTTATTTAAAGCATGTTGCTAATACAAGATAAATTGTTTTCTTACCTACTGTCAATTGTTTATAAACTGTTAAAGAAATATCACTTGTTTTATTATTAGAAGAAGATGGCACCAAAAAGAAAGACTAGGGCTGAGGCCTCTAACAGCAATTTTGAAGGTCAGACTAATGAGACCATGAACCAAATGTTCCATCTGATGCAACAATAGATGGTAATAATGTAGTAGCAGATGCAACATCAACAACAACAAATCCAACAACAAATGTTACAACAGCCACCTCGTCCTGAGCCTCAATTACCACTAGTATTACCTGTTGTTACTTTTAAGCAGTTTCAGGCAGTTAAACCTCCAGAATTTGACGGGTCTACTGATCCTATTAAAGCCACCACCTGCTTAAAAGAAATAAAGAAAGCATTTGCACTAGTGAAGATAGGTGAGGACCAGAGGCTGATTTTGCTAGTTACTTGTTGAAAGGAGAGGAAAATTATTGGTGGAAATCTAAAAAGGCTTTAGAAGGTGAAGATGTTATTGCTTGGGATAAGTTTAAAGAGTTGTTTTTAGATAAACATTTTCCTCGTTACGTGAGAAATCAGATGCAGATAAAGTTTTTGGAACTGAAGCAGGGAAATATGTCTATAACAGAGTATGAAGCCGAATTTAATGAATTAGCTAGGTTTGTTCCGGAACAGGTGGACACTGAAGAGAATCAAGTTCAGAGGTTTCAAGAGGGATTACGACCGTGGATCCATGGACAGGTTACAGTTTTTGAATTAACCACATATACCGTCGTAGTCCAGAAACCTTTAATCATCAAAAGAGAAAGTAAAAGATCTCAACGAGACAGAGGACAGGGAATTTCCAAGACCGTTCCAACAGGAAGCCGGGATTTCAAGCCCGGGCAAATTTGAATTTCAAAAGGACAGGACAAGGTACACAAAAAGCAGGTAATCGTTTCCAAGCCTCCAAACAGCAGGGAATTATCAAGGTTCTAGTGTCGTATTGCAAAACTTGTGGACGCAAGCATACCGGCGTATGCATTAAAGCAGATGTAACATGTTTCAAATGCAAGCAGAAAGGACACTATTCTAACGAATGTCCAACAGGAAAAACAGCAGAAATCATTTGCTATCAATGCGGAAAGAAAGGGCATATCGCTAAGAATTGTAAGGGACCAGCAATGACAGCCAGTATCCCAAAAGTATTGGCATTACCTCCGCCGCCGCCGCTGAATCAACCCAAAGCAAGAACTTTCAACATGACAATGAAAGAAGCAGTGCAGAGTCCAAGTATGATCGTATGTATGCTTTTGGTGAACTCCATAGATTCAAAAGTATTAATTGATTTTGGAGCTACCCGTTCATTTATTTCTGAAGAATTTCTTGATAAATTACATTGCGAAATCGAATGGTTGGGCGAGACCTTAATTATAAAATTAGCGATTGACGACCAAATTCCAGTAAATCGGATATGTCCCGCGTGTGATATAGAAATAGCTCGACATCATTTTTTTGTAGACTTGATTCCTTTAAAGCTAGGAGAATTCGATATTATTTTGGGAATGGATTGGTTAGCATATCATAATGCTCAGATAGACTGCGCGGATAAGAAAGTCAAATTGCGAACTGCGGAAAATGCAATGGTAATATTCAAGGGCAAGAAACAGCGGAAGAAATTTCTCACCGTGATGCAAACTAAATGATTGCTTCGACAAGGTTGTGAAGTATACGTAGCTTACGTCTTAGATACTGAAAAAGGAAGTCCTAAAATAGAAGACATTCCAGTTGTGTGTGAATTTTCGGACGTCTTTCCAGACGAGCTTCCAGGGTTACCGCCAGATCGAGAAATTGAGTTCACGATTGATCTAGCACCGGGCACAGAACCAGTATCGAAGGGACTGGACGTCCTCTTACGATTTATTAAATACCTCAAATTTTATTTAAAACGATTTCTAAGGATCGTATTCCTAACTTATATTAATTATTTAAATGATGAATACTATCCTGAATATTCATTTAAAAGAAGATGTATTCTTAGACAATTACTTAATTATTAATTTCAAATGTTTAACATTTATTTAAGATTAATTTAATTACTTAAAAAATATTTAGTTGAGGAATAATATTTCAAATACTCATTTAAAATAGAATTATTCGAGGCTTGATTATTTAAAAATTATTATTTAATTAATTAAATATTTATTAGATGATTTAATATGATTTAAAAATTATAAATTCTATTTTCAAATATTTTTTGACTTTCATAAAATCTGTTATTATTATTCAATCTTCGAAAAATATTACTTTGATATATTTTACTTAATTTTTACGATGATGTCAAAAGAAAATCCCCCTAAATTATTTATCTGTTGACAACATTCAACTCACATTATCTTAATACTTCCTCCAAAAATTCTCGGAATTATATATATATATATATATACATATATGAAATGAGATGTGCCTATCAATAGCAAAGCGCTTGGGGAACTTCTATATAGTTCGAGTTCCAGATATATGATAGGATTTTAAAGGACTAGGAGGGGTAGACTTTAGTACTCTGTGTGCTGGAGCGACTACTGGTGTGCCACATGTAAACATGTGAAGTATGTGGAAATCCTGGATGTATGGGTCACACATAATATGCCCGAATGCGGCAAAGGTAACAATTGGATGTATGGGATTCGTCATTCTACTAGTAGAGAACAATAAATAATTACTGTTATGCGACTGATTATCGTATCTCGGGGGTTCCAGTGAATGTCTTAATCTTCCAATTAGAATTGATATGCAATACCGTAACCTAAGCCTAGGTGTTGGACTTACTTGAAAGGTATTCGCAGAATTATTAAGTCAATCAAAGACATTATTTTGAATAGAGGTGTGTATCATCAGGAAAAGTACTTTCAAATAAATACATATTCTTATACGGATTAATATATTTTTTTAATAGTCTTTTCACACTTGTAATTATTTATGCTGCACAATATAGCTCACACTTATTTTCTTAAAATGTCACAACATAACAGTTAACCAAGATGCCGATCAGAAAGCTAACAACCTGAAAGCATGTGGAAAATGGTTTCCGTAGGTTATTTGGATCAGTGCCACAGGTAGACTGTATGAGCTGGATTAGTTTTCAGTTATTTTTTGTCCAGCTCATATATAAGTATGACTTATGTAGGGTAGCTATGAAGAAACATTTATTTGGCCACTGTTGTAACCTTATACGTTTATTTGGCCGCCGGTCTAACCTTACGTAAAGGTTACACCCGTGGCAAGACTTAATTAAAATTTGGTTTATAATAGCTATCACCATGTGGATTTAACGACTCTAGTAATGTGTTTGTTTCGTTTCTAGGAAAATAACCCGTGTATGTAATCGTATGTGTGAGGTCGTAGATATGTGATTATTTATATTGTTGTTCAAGATAAGTGTTTAAACAGGATTCAAGACAACGTGGCCTCCTAAATCCCTTACCCCGGATTTTGGGGCATCATATTTAATTCTTCCCGTTATAAAATAAGATGTTCTCTTTTCATTATTATTTCTTGATACAATGTTGAGCAAGATTGAAGCTATATGTATAACTCAACAATACTGGTTTGGATAACTCAACATAAATCAAAGGACTTTGAAATAATCTATATTCCACTAAAATCAGTACAGATTGTTTATTGGGCATATACATGATGATTTTGGTAGCTAAAGTGAAGAAGATGTCAACAAAGATCTGTATGAAGTTTGTTAACATGTTCAAGCAACGGAGGAATAAGGTTAAAGTCATTCGAAGCAGTTATCAGGATCAGTGTGAAGACCTCAAGGATTCTTTGTGAAGTTAATTATAATTGATAGAAGACTTGACAGTGATTTGTATAGATATAATACGAAGGCCTGAGAGCAGAACTAGTCGTCTGTGAACCAGACCCTTGTACTAGACGTCAGTGATCCGTGAAAGGAAATGGAGTATTATTTTTAGAAATAGTGTTAAGTGGTTTATGTACTCGAGAGGATTGCAAATATTTTAAAGTACGAAGACCCGGAGATTAGAAGATTAGAAGGCTTGAAGATAAAGTAAATTATAGCTCAAGGTGGTACAATAATTATTTCTAGGAGCTTTAATTTAAATAAGGAGAGTCAAAGTAAAATAACTGGAGTTGTAAATCATGTGCATGTGGGACCCACTGTAATGACTGGGAATTTCGTGACGTAATTAAGAGAATAAAGTATGATTTTGTGGTGTAATAATAATTATGTGATTTAATAAAGGGATTATATGATTTTGTTGGTTAATTGTCCTTATTATATATAAGTAACTGGGAACGTAAAATGACGCGTTCTAGTTTGATGAGTCAGCTTAGGGGATAAGCTGTGTTGTCGGGCCGTCAGGTAAAACATGACCTGTCTTAAAAGGGATTAAAGTGTTTAAATGTGAACTATGTGTTGTTGTGTGAAATGGAAATATTTAAGTAAGTATTATATTCTAGTGACATGTGAGTTGGTATAAAGAATTAATTATGAAGCGTAATTGATACGCTTAGCGTCGGGCCGTCAAGCAGAACGCGACCCGATACACGAAAAGGGGAATAATAATAATAATAATAATAATAAGGAAAATTTGTTATCGAGTATTAGTCGTGATACGTGAATATGTGCTATTGCTTGGAAATATGCTTGATTATATGCTCTGCTGACTTTTAAATGATTTTAAGGGATTTATTTAATTTAAAATAAAGTTTATTGGACCTTTAAATTTTTTTATAAAATTAGCCGAGTATGTTCAAGGTGTGAAAGTTATTTTGTTATCTTCAAAATAGTCTTAGAGACTTTATAAAAATGATAGATGATTTATTTTATGATCGGTATATTTTAAAATGATTTTATCGAGTTATAATTCTATTTTGAACGCAATCTTGTGAAATCCGTATTAAATAAACCGTACGCTCAAAAATTATTTTAAAAATATGGCTGAAAAGCTAATTTCTAAAATTATTATTCGTATCAATTCTAATTTTTAACTTATCAAATTCATTTTTGGAAAAGAATAAAGAATAAAGAATGATTTGGAAATGTAATTACCTAATTACTAAACTACCCTATCTTGGTAGTATATAAACCCCACCCCCTTTCTTTCTTATCCTCACCCCGAACTCTCTATTTTCTCTTATTCTCTCATCTCTCTCTCTCTCTCTCTCTCTCTCTCTCTCTCTCTCTCTCTCTCTCTCTCTCTCTCTCTCTCTCTCTCTCTCTCTCTCTCTCTCTCTCTCTCTCTCTCTCTCTCACTCTCGGTACTCTCTCCCTTCAATCTGTCCCTTGTTCTTCATCATTTTTTGATTATAAGACCATGGTTATGTGAGATTTTTCTTCATCTATCTAGATATATAGATGCATGTTGCTATCTCTAAAGTTTTTGAAAAATCCAAAGTTGGATTTTGGTGGTTTTGATACGGTTCTCATGAAAACAAAAGGGTTTTGATTTATTAATGATTTGGAATGATGATATGTGCTTGCATGTGTGTATTCGTTGTAAAAATTGGTGGTTGAAAGTTGCAAACCCCCGAGTGGGGGCACCACGGTGAAGCCACGACCACCGGTGATGAACTCCGGTGAACCGGTGGTGAGTGATGATGTTAAAAACTGAGCTCTAGTATCCTTAAACAAACTTTCTGTGTTTGCATATGGTGTTTTACTTAAAATCGAATGAAATTTTGATTTCAAAAGTTATTAAATTGATTTTTTGTTGATTTAAATGGTTGTGGATGATTGTTTTAGAAAATAATTGAGAAATTAAATTAGTTGATGGTTCAAAGAATCGAATTAAAAGTTGCATGTGTTGTTTTGGTTGAAACATGAGTGGTTTTTGATTATTAAGTTGATTTTGATGATGTAAATGGTTTATTGTCGATTGATTGTAGAGATTATTGAATAAATAGATTGAGTGATTGTTTAAGAATCCCAAATGATGCATGCATGTCTTGATTCTTAAAAATTTCGAATGTATTTGATTATTCTTAAGGAATTAAGTTCATTTATGTGTTTAAATGGATTGTAGATATAATTTTGATTTTGGTTTTGGAAGAAGTATCAAATGCATGTTAAGTTATAGTTTTGCATGTGAAGATTTGAGCTAAAAAATGATGTAAAAGGATGAGTGAAGGCTTGATCTCAAGTTTATATGTGATTTTATTAATTGCATGTCGTTGCTTGATGTTTGATTGTCTTAAAGCCGAATGGTTTTTAAGTATAAAAGTGATTGATTTGATTCTAATACCTTTCTAAGTGAGTGCATGTATAGAGTTTGAATACAAGGATTATATGCTATCTGTGTCATATTTGCGTCACAATATGTGATTCAATGACTATTTGGTTAAAGTATACAAGTTTTGGTTTAAACATGCTTTGTGAGTATATATATACTCTTAGGGTTTCTCGATAAGGGTTAATTGTTAAGCGTTCTGGGAACGTCGAGTGAGAATCTAATTAGGGTTTGATTATTGGATTGTAAATTCGGAGTGTGAAGGCGTTTGGGCTAGGAAAGGGAAAAGTGTACTAGGTGGTAGTAGTTCAACCTTTGTAAAACAGGAAAGCGAATTCAGGCAAGTAACTCTTTCTACTTGTGTAAATTGTTTATAGAGAGGATATTGTTCATGCCATGATAGAGTATTGAACTTTTATATCACTTGTGCACCTATTATTGATTCTTGAGATACCCTGTCATTGTCCTTGTGAACTTGTTATTGATATGATTATTGTTCAAACCTTATAGAAACCCTTTTTATTCATATCCTGATCACCTGTTAATACCTTGAATTCTTGTAAACCCTATAAGAACCTTTATAAACCCCTTGCGTAATAATCCTTCATCCCTTTGTAATCTTATCCATGATGATCCTTAGAACTGCTATGATTCCCTAACTTGTATACCTTGTGATCATTTGATTTAGATCCCTAGCATTGAACTTTGCTTATCTTTGATTCATTCACTTTCTTTGAATTCTTGAAATTGAACTTAAGAATGAGTTTCGACTTGAAAGACTTTGAATGATTTCATATTCTCGGTAATGATAAAATGAACTTAGTAAAAACCTTTATTTTCCAACACAAGGTTTTCCAAATGAATTCCTGATGGATTGGATTGAGACATAAGAGACTAGTGGGACTAGTCCATTCATATAAGAGGCTAGGGGGGCTAGTCCGATTTAAGGCTGAAATTATGCCATAGGTACCTTAAAGACCAGATGGAGGTCGATACGGGCTGATCACCCATATTATAATTATGAATTTAAAGTAGTTCAATCAAGGGTTCCATATCATTTAAAGAGAAATTGAATTCCTTATTCAGTTTTTGATTCTTTGAAAATGAAATGGCTTATAATGTTCTGAAAAGAGAGTTGATTGTGATATTGAGTAGCATACAGTTTGTAAACCCTGATTCTTATTTTGATATTATTATCAATCATATAATTGATTCTCAGAGTTAAATAGATTCTTGCTTTCCACTTAAAAGATCCTTTGAGATCCTGTTAATAATTTGTGATGAATGTCGGCTTTCACCCTATCTTGAGCTTTGAATCCTGAAATCTCAAATCTTTCTTCATAACCCTTTCATAGCCCAAAGACAGAAATCTGCCACCTAGAGATGTTAAAGTATAATACCTTAAAAACATTAATGGTATATTGTGGATATTGTATCATAGAACTGTCATATAGTTACTTGTCGAGTTTTATACTCATATGTTTTTTTTGTTCTAACCATGGTAGTTAAGCAAGAGGATGTTCGGACTTAGGCGCACTGCTCATAAGAGCTTACCTGGTGGTCCCTACCGTGTTGTAGGCTTCTAGATGCCAGAGCAGGTAGTACAGGTTATGTGTGAGCAAGCGCTTAGTCGGAAAGTTATAAAGATATAATAGGTTATCTGTCGGTTCCAAGTTGGAATCGATTATATAAATTTGGTTTTATTTTGGGTTGTAATTTATATATTATGGTTGGTAGTTATAATCTTGTCTCAAACTTTATCCTGTATGATCCTGTTAGTAGTTAATAGGGGTTTATGCATATTTTATGATAATTTATTGTTGTGTGGGTCCTCATTTCCTAACCTCGAGATTGAGGGCGTCACACCCACCTGTTTAATAATCATATCATAGACATAACCTTTTAATATTTTACTAACGTAAAAATTCTCTCCCTAGCTACACAAGTAGTTGTAGTCGCAAGTTATAATGGGTTTGGAAAAGAAAAGCATTCCCATGTACTTGTGGGTCCCCAAACTAGCATTCAAAGAGCTTCAAGGGACTATTGTGTTCGCAAGTAAGAGTACTGCCATCCTTGTATGCGCAAGAAAGATTAAAAACTAACGGAATTCTTCTCTAGGTGTGCTCCAATCGCAGGTAAGAACGAAATAGAAAGAGAAAAGCCCCATTGTGCTGTTATGGCCCATATTCTAGCTTCCTTGAATCCCTTAGTCGCAAGTTAGAGGTTCCCAAGGTAATATACTTCCTCTAGTAGCTACTCTATGCGCAAGTAAAGCTCTTGGATACTAGAAATGCAAGTCATATTCATGTCTATCTTGTAATTGCCACTTAGAGAGGATTTAATGCAAACAAGTACAAATCTCACTTCCTAGTCGCAAGTAGAAGCTTCATGCATTTCTTTGAGCTCGCAAGATAGCAAAATGACCAAGGAAAATTAATCATGCTTCCTCTAGTCGCCAGTTAGGACTCAATAAATTAATCCTAAGTTTTATTCATCTCCTAGGCGTAAGTATGAGAGGCATAAAGGATCAGGGATGCAAGTAACTCTTTATGCAAGCTATACAATTCAATTTACTTGGTTGATAGAGTGCCACATGTCCTTTCTCTCTCCTGCCTACCTACCAGCTATATAAACAATTAGATGCAGATTGGTTTTCTATCTCTCCATTCTTGAATATAGCGGAGCTCTTGCTAAATATATTTAGCACTTTGAAAAGCTTGATTTGATAAGGAGAGGTTATGTCCAATTTGATTCACACCATTTAAAGCCTTAAACATTAGATACACTCATCATTTATAACTTCTTTGATTGTATTGTTAATCATTTGATAATAACTATGAGTTTTTAGAATGATAGATACAATCCATAGATTTGATACCTTATAACTTGTATTGGCTTTATCTATTTGTAGCTTTGAATATTTATTCAAAGGTGTAAGCAACCAATTGTAGTTTAATTTCTTGATACATGAATTATTCCGTGAATCATCTTGTGTTTGTTTATTTTATTTTGAGTTTTATTATACGCTGCATTATTTTTTCGAAAAATGAAGAATATACATTCACCCCCCTCTATATGTACCTTTTGGACCTAAAAATTGGTATCAAAGCTTGTTGATCGATATACAGATCAGATCCGTTAGATTAACAAGTTTTGTAGTGTTTTTGGTTGTGCGGAGTCTGAGAGTGCTTCTGGTGTGTAGATCTGGTTTTGGGTTTGTTAGTTTTGACTTGACTGGTTTTGGTATTGTTGATGTGTTTGTGTTTTGAGTTTGTTTATTGTGAATTTTTCTTAGATTTGAAAAGATTAGTACTTAGAATGTTAGTAATATTAAGATTCCTCAGTTTGATAAATCGAGATATAATCTATGGAAGAAGAAAATACTTTTATATATTCGGGCTTCAAATCCAGATTATATGAAGGTATTAAGAGAAGGAAGACATGTGCCTATGAAGGAGCATCCTGAGATACCTGAAGCAAGTCATAATGGACTGCTATTGATAAGGAATTGATTGCTTTGGATGAAGGCTTGCAGCTTATTTAGGTGGATTCGATGAATAATGATATGATTCACCAAATTATGGTCTATGAAAGTGCCAAGAACATGTGGGAAACCATAAAATTACTTATGGAAGGAATTGAAGATGTCAGGCAAAATCGACTGAATATCTTGACTTCATAATATGAGGCCTTTAAGTCATTTCCTATAGAAAGTATAACCCAAGTCTTTGAAAGGATTAACAAGTTTTTGAACGAATTGAGTACCCATGGCATGACTTATCCTCGGAGAGAAGTTAACAGGAAGTTTATGCTGGTCCTACCTCACCACTTAGAGAATAAGGATTCATATGTCCGTGAACGTGTTGATTTTAAACTATGACACTTGAGAAGTTATATGGTAAGATGGAGACTCATAAAATGGAGCAGGATTAAAGGAAAATCATTTATGGTAGTGGTACAATTGATAGAAAGAATGTTGAACTACTCGAGACAACTGCTCTTGTAGCTAGTGGATTCAAAGAGCTTGACATTACTGCTGAAAAGCCTAAGTCTAAATCTGAAACACACTTTGAAGTTGAGAAGGATGATAGAAACCTCTATGGTAATCCAAGTGACTATTACACCACTGAGGAGCTAAAAAGTATGCAATATCCTACTATGGCCAATCTAGCAGGGATGTCCAGTATCGTCAGGTTTAGAAGGAAGTAAGGCTTTAAGGGTTCTGAAAGCAGCAATCGTGGACAGAGGTCAGGTTCATCTTCAGGGTCTGGCTACAAAATAAGGATGGTTGATAGAAACAAGTTTAGATACTTTAATTGTGATGAGGTTGGACACTTCGCCACTGAATATAGAAAGTCCCAGCAAGCAAATGATAAAGGGAAGGTTTATCAGAAGAAGGACTCAGGTAGCTCAAGAAAGTATCTATTTTAATCTTACATAGTTGAAGGGAAGAGCTGGGATGACACTGATGATGAAGAAGAGCAATATGGAAATCTTGCATTGATGGAAGAATCTTCTTCGAAGGTAAAATTCCCAACTGTTCGTGCTTTACCTCCTGATAATTTGTGTGAGATAAACACTGTGTTGCTTTTAGACAGACTGTCTTAGTGTACGGAATGTAGTTTCTTATCACTATCTTATGATATGATGCATGTAATAACCCCAATTTTTGAAAATTTTTGAAACCCTTATGAATAGTGATTTTGCAGATTATGCTGAATAAGAAAACTTTTCATACCACACTATGTAGGGGTTCTTTTATTGATCTTCTGAGATATTATTAGTACTCTATGTGGTATATAAGTGTATGTAAAGATCGTCAGAATCCAAATCCGAACACTTTGATTTTTCCCGAAAATCCACCAGATATCGAAAGAATTGAGTATAAGGTAACAGGATAAAAAGGATTTAAAATTCAAGGATTTTAATAGAGGATCATAAAAGGAATATAATGTATTGAGAAAGGTTAAGGGAACCCAAGTAATAAGATCCCGGGTATGATCCCTCAAACGATAAACGAGAACGAAAGTTAAGCGAACCGTATAACAGATCAGCGGTCATTAGGTAAGCAATTAGGAGTTAATCAAGGAGGTTAGGGATGATGATGTCATCAAACCAACAAGAAGAGGACAAGTGTGGAGGGGTGACATCACATGATGACATAAGCATGACATAAGGGAAGGAATTGTTGGATGATTGTGAGCCACACAATATTTACCATGGTAACAACCTAATTAACAAGCAAAACAAACACAAAAATCAAAAGCAACCAAAACAAAAACATTTTCTTCTTCCCCCACTCTTTGCTCTCGGCTTTTCCATGAAAAGCAAAGGAGAAAATTTCAAAAATCAAGCTACACACCTTCATAATTCAAGAGGTTTGTTTCTTTAGCTTCCATAATTCATAACTAAGATGAGCAATAAGTTTAAGCTCAAGATTCCATGTTTAACATAGCTAATCAATTCATCAAATTTCTTGGTGAATAGTGTTTTCAAGAAACTAACTTTGTGTTTTCTTATGTTTTCTTCAAGATCCAAGCTTAGTAAAGATAGTTAGTGGTTATTCAATGCTTCCTAAGTGATTCTCCACTCTCCAAGGAAGGTATAACCCCTCCAAACCCTAACTTTACTTTGAGTATTAGGTTTGGTTTTGTTTGTTATAGTTCATGAGACCATGATTCTTGTATGTTTAGAGTTTGGATGAAATTATAATGATTTTGGGTTATAAATCTTGGTTGTTGGTTGATGAACCTTAAGTATAATTAGTAGCTCTTGTTTGAGATTGAATAAGTTGGAAAAATCATGCGGTTATGGACTGAGTTAGTAAGGTTTGGATGAAGTTTGGTGGTGTTGGTGGTTATGGGTTGATTTGTGGTTGATTGGAGTAGTTTAAAATTTGGTAATCGCGTAAATATAGCCGTCGTAATATCCGATTTACTTTAAGACTGTTTTGTTCTTAACAATCAGGACCAGTGAACTCACTGCTAGGTTTTGACCATTGCCATGATTAGATAGTTCATTTTACGAACTTCATTTTGATATGTGGTTCGTTTGAATCCGATGTACGGTTTAGGAGAAACGACCGTTTTAAGTAACGGCGTTTCGCGACCGAACCATTACCCCTCGCCTTAGTTTCAAACCTTGGTTAAAGACCTTAAAGGACTAATTGGAGTATGAAACAATTATGTTAAGTGGGTTAGGCAGTTGGTGGTCGCGAAAGAATCGCCTTAAAACTCGTAATGGTTAATTTATTAAAAATGATGGAGCCGAGGGTACTCGAGCGACTTAAGTGAATCGTTAAGCGCAAAGCGAGCGTTAGAGTCTAAATTGGTTAAAGTATAGATTTATAATTAGTTGCATAATACCTATGTTAGAGATAAGAGGTATTTGCATATACCTTTAGTATAGGGGACCCAAAGGTGAATATTTTTGGGAGTCGATGCTCCCGAGTATATTATATATATTTATGTATATATATATATAAATATAGTTTTCAAAACTATTAATTGAATAAGGTTTATTCGATAACTTTATTTATTTAATGAATATTATTTTGAATATTCATTCGAAGGCTTATGACTCTGTTTATTTTATTTAATTAATATTACTTTGAATATTCATTCGAGGACTTATAACTCGGTTTATTTTATTTAATGAATATTACTTTGAATATTCATTCGAGGACTTATGACTCCGATTATTTACTAATTAATATTCTTTATTCTATTAAAGAATAATGTGTCGATAATCAAACTTACTTTTGATTATTCAAATAAAGATATTAATTTCGTATAAGTATATCTTTGGTCATTTAATATTCATTTCAAGTATAAGTTTTACAACTTCTACTTCAATTATTTTTATAAAGATTATTCGTTATGGGAATATTATTTATATAATAATATTCAGATATTTTCTAATATATCGGGACTGATTTATTTTAATAAATCAGCAGTACTCCAAACATTCTTAAAAATGTTTTCGAGTCTTCAAAATGATTTCTAAAAGTTAGGGCGGATCCCAAAACTCATTCTTTTATATTTAAGATCCTCCTTTCGAAGGGGATTTAAATACTCGCTCAAAACCTGGGGGATCCGGCTCTGTGGTGTATTTTACATGCGCAACATGGTTGCTGTTTTGAGAAAACAATTTGATTACTTGCCCAACGTTCGGGAAGTAAATCCATCTAATTGAGTCGGCATAAGCGACAGGCCAGGGTACGGTCTATCAAAGTGTAAGTGGCTGGGTGGCAGTCCATCAACGCGTAAGAGGCCGGGTGGCGGTCCAGCACAAGGTCCTTATGTGGCCAGGGTGATGACCGGTGGGGGATTCATCCATCTACTAGTAGAAAAGGTTACTTATTGGTATCTTTGCCTGATCAGCAAGATATCAGGTTTATGCCAAGGTTTTCTCCTTTCCAAATTCATTGGATATTGCAACTCTGTTTATAATTTTCATAACAGAGGTTTTCAAGGAGTGTATGAAATGTATATATATAGGTGTATATATATATCGGGACTTAATGAAGCATCTCGTAACTTCATTATTTATAATGATGTTAAAAGATTAAATCTATTCAAATCTTGTCTTGTAGTCTCATCTATGTGATGAACTTTTGAAACTAATTATAACTTGAACGGTGGTAGTTCAAGTAGTATTTGGAAAAGATATAAGTATATTGGAGTATCTTGTAACTTCATCTTTTAAACTTATATCTAGCAAATGATTATCTTATGCATGTCAAAGATTTTCAGAAAAGCGTTGAGACAAGGTAAGATATATGTGATCACCTTGCAACGATAGTTTTATACAGTTATAAACTGGAACTCTGTGTATATTATGCATGGAAGAGGACTTCCAAGATTTTGAAAAGTATATATGTATATATACTGAATATTTTGCGACTTCATCGCATTAAGATATCAAACTTGGTCCATTTCTTTTGACCAAGACTTTCATGAGTACTATGAGAAGGCTCATATATTGTTAATCATTCTACATATTATTTTGGTGGGCTTGCTGCTCACCCTTGCTTTCTTCTTTCATCACACAACAACAGATAGAAAAGATGAACAGGACCAAGCTCCTAATTCGCGAGCGGATAGGAAACGTTCCACAGTTTCCTATAGGCGTTGATGTCGCTGTAGCTGAGGTAGGAACTACCAATAGGCTAGGCTTTCAACTTTTGATGTACTAGACTTATGTATCTTTATCAATTGTAATAATGGAAAAGAAATGTAAATCTATTTAGAAACCCTTTTAAGGTGTAATATAATTTTGGAATAAAATGACTCGTGTTACTTTTGGATATCCATCTCTGAGACTATAACTTGTGGTGTGTGTGTTTATTGTGGGGTCACAATACAGAGTAGTTGATTGTTTATTAAGATTGGGTGTTATTAAGGGAAATGGAACTCGTGACAACCCAGATCCCCGAGCCCGGATTTGGGGGTGTTACAATGCAAAACAAAGTAATGCATTGAGCAACATGATGCCTTAAAAAGTGTATACAAATGTTAGTACTACACTAAGCTGTACTATGGCTCATGTTGAAGAACTAAAAGTATAACTAAAGAAGGTTAAAGATGAAAATGATAAGTTAGTTCTTGATAGGGTCAGTGTGGAAAATATTAAGCAAAATAATGCTTATTTAGAGCTTAAAATTAAGAAACACCTTGAGATAGAGGAAGAGATTAAGAACAAGAATGCAGAATTAGACACTAAATTGCATGCTTTTACTGATTCTGCAAATCTTGCTAAGAAGCTCATAGCTGATCAAGTAGTAGGTGGAAAGGTTGGGATTGGTCTAGACTATTATGAACTTAGAAAATCTTCTAAGAAACGAGTAGTTAAAAATGACCATGTTGAGAAATTTGTGAATCCCCCTAGTACACCTCATGTTCTTAAAGAAGCTAAGAAGCCTCTATTTAAGAAAGCTACTGTTGAGCCTTTTGATGAAGATAATTTTAATATTGATCATGGAATGCTTGTTAAGGATCTCGATCTCTCAAGGAGACAAAAGGATAATAAACCTATATATGTTGCTAGCGATTCTGACTTATCTTTTGTTGGACTAGGTTTTACTTCCAAGACTAAGAGAAGTAGAAATAGAAATGGCAGGATAAGAGCTAATGGCCCTAGAAAGCTATGTAATAATTGTGGTTCTGCTGTTCACCTTAATCATGCTTGTGGAAAAGTTAAAGTAGATAATTCTAAGAATGCTTATGTGCATAACATGCCTAACATGCCTAAAGTTTCTAAGTGTGATAAATCTATTTGTATACCATGTGTTGTATCTTTTATGCACACTTATCTTGATTCCACACACTCACATAATACATCTTATAATCATGATAAACATGCTAGTAAGAACACTGGTAGATCAAAGACTGTAAGCCCTCCTAAAGCTAGGAAAGTAGCACATGTCACAAAGCGCAAGAGCAAGTCTATTGGTGCTTCAGAAAGTGACAAGGAAATAGTCAATAATTGAGCATTAATTGTCAAGCCTGCTAATTATGTGAAGAAAAATGTTAAATATTCAAATGTTTCTAAGTCTTCTGGACCCAACTTAGTTTGGGTACCCAAGAAAACTTAATTATATTTGATTTCAGGGCATTAAGCAGAAGGAGGTCATGTGGATTCTGGACAGTGGATGTTCAAAACATATGACTGGAGATAGAGCCCTGCTATCAAAGGTGGTTGAGAAAGCTGTCCCGTTAGTTACTTTTGGAGATGACAACAAAGGATATACAACAGGATATGACTGTTTGAAAATTGGCAATGTCATCATTGAAGAAATCTCTCTGGTTGAAGGTCTTATACATAATCTCCTCAGTATCAGTCAATTATGTGACAAAGGGTGTGAAGTTTTATTCAAGAAAGAGAAGTGTCTGATCTCTAATCAAAAGAATGAGGAGTTGAATCTCAATAGAGTAATAAAAGGTGATTTGTTCGTAGTTATAAAAGAATGAGAATCATGTGTTTCTTCAATAAAGCCTCTCCAGATGAAAGTTGGGTATGGCATAAGAATATCTCCCATTTGAACTTCAAGATCATGAATTCTTTGGTTAAGAGGGAATTGGTGAGTGGTTTGCCCGAGATGGAATTCAGTCTTGATAGACTCTGTGAAGCATATGCGAAAGGAAAGTCAAAAAGGGCATCACACAAGAAAAAGACAATGACTGACATCACTGAACCACTACAACTCCTTCATATGGATTTGTTTGGCCCTTTCAACGTCATGTCTATTTCAAGAAAGAAATATGGCTTGGTGATTGTTGATGACTATTCCAGATATACATGGGTGTTATTCTTACATTCAAAGGATGAAACAGTTGATATGATTATTGATCACATCAACAAGATTGAGTTAGAAGCTGGAATGCCTGTACGTACCATCAGATCAGATAATGGAACAGAATTCAGAAATGCAAAGTTAAATGATTTTTGTACCGAGAAGTACATCTCAAGATAGTTTTTAGCACCAAGGACACCACAACAGAATGAAGTGGTTGCGAAGAAGAATCAAACATTGGTTGAAACTGCAAGGACTATGCTTAATAAAGCCAATCTTCCTACCTACTTCTGGGTTGAAGCAGTTAACACTGCATGTTACACTCAAAACAGAACCCTGATCAACAAGATATATGAGAAGGCCCCTTGTGAGTTAATGACCAACAAGAAACCATCAGTGAGATACTTTCACATGTTTGGAGAAAAGTGCTTTGTGCTTTAAGGACGATGAGCATCTTGTCAAGTTCAATGCTAAAGCTGAAGAAGGTATCTTTCAGGGCTATTCTCTGAAGTCAAAAGCCTACAGGTTCGGGGTATATATAATTAGTGATTGAAAGATTGTGGAAAGTCTTAATGTAACTTTTGATGACGCCAAGCTCCCAAGTATTCAGAAACAATATAATGATGATAATATTGATGTTGAAGATCTTCCTGATGACGAAGATGAAACTGAAGATGTTCCAGATAATAATAATAATGATAATGGGAATGATCCTGATGATCATAATTCTGATGTCGATTCTGAAGGGAATGGTTGTGAGACAAGTAATGATAGTCACACTATCCCAGGGACTAGTTCTTAAGCTTTAGATTCTGAAGATCAAGTTGGAGATAACACAAGGGGGTCAGAACAAGAAGAAGAACAAGGATCTGCTGGTCTGAATTAATACAATTATGGTAATGCTGAGTCATCAAGAGCGAACCTACCAAGACAGAAAGTATGGAGTAAAGATCATCTTTGGTATTTGGTACTTAGTGATCCAGATAGTGGAGTTCAGACTAGAAGAGCTACAATAAATGAATGTTTCTATTTTGTGTTTCTATCTCAAATGGAACCAAAGAAAGTAAATGAAGCTCTTGGAGATCCGGATTGAGTGATTGTTATGCAAGAGGAACTCAATCAGTTCGAGAAACAGAAAGTGTGAAAGCTTGTACCTAGACCTAAAGATAAATATGTGATTGACACCAAATGGGTTTTTAGAAATAAGCTTGATGAAGATGGAATTGTAACAAGGAACAAGGTGAGACTAGTTGCTAAAGGTTATTCTCAAGAAGAAGGGATTGACTGTGATGAAACCTTTGCACCAGTTGCTAGACTTGAAGCCATCAGGATGTTTCTAGCATTTGCAGCATATTCAAATTTCAAGAAATATAAGATGGATGTGAAAAGTGCTTTCCTGAATGGTGAGCTTGAAGAAGAGGTCTATGTGGAGCAACCCCCTGGCTTCATAGATCCTAAGTTTGAAGATTTTGTTTATTTTCTCTTCAAGGCTCTTTATGGTCTAAAACAAGCGCCGAGGACATTGTATAACAGTCTCTCAGAATTTTTACTCGAAAATGGTTTTACTAGAGGTGTCATAGATAAGACTCTGTTTCATAAGAATTATAAAAATGATATCATACTTATGCAAGTCTATGTTGATGACATTATATTTGGGTCTACGAATGATGCACTTTGTTCAAGGTTTGCTAAGCTTATACAGAGTAGGTATGAGATTAGTATCATGGGTGAGTTGAACTTCTTTCTAGGGCTTCAAGTGAATCAGAAGCCAGATGGTATCTTCATTTATCAAACGAAGTACATCAGAGATCATTGGAAGATTCAACACCTGCAAGGAATCCAATGACAACTGCCACAAAACTTGATCAAGACAAGTCTGGTAAGAAGGTGGACATCACTAATTATGGAGGCATGATTGGATCTCTGCTCTACCTGACTACAAGACAGCCAGATAATATGTTTGCAACATGCTTGTGTGTACGGTTCCAAGCTGATCCAAGGGAATCTCACCTGATAGCTGTCAAAAGAATTTTTAGATATCTGAAGGGTACACCTAATATAGGTATCTGGTTTCTTAAAGTACTTCAGAAAGCTGTCAGTTTCTTGGAAGAAGATTAATGTCTTGGTTTAGTAAGAAGCGACATTCGGTTTCTACTTCTACTGCTGAAGTTGAATACATTATTGCTGGAAGCTGTTGTTCTCAAATGCTTTGGATGAGAAACCAAATCCGAGACTATGGACTTGATTTGAAGAATATTCCTATCTACTGTGACAACACAAGTGCCATAGCAAACTCAAACAATCATGTTCAGCACTCGAGGACCAAACATATTGATATAAGGTATCATTTCATAAGAGAGCATATAATGAATGGTATTGTGGAACTTCAACCAGAATCCCTCTTTTTTTCGATCCAGTTCCTCCACCACCGTGAAGATGTTCCTACAACGGATCAAATTGCAGACATTTTCACGAAGCCACTTGATGAAGTTACCTTCAATAAGTTGGTTAGTGAACTTGGCATGTTGAATTTGTCCAATTAATTGGAATTCAACAAATGTAATCTGATGCGGGTAAAGTCTTATACCCCTGTGATGATGCTTTGAGGGGAAAGTAAATTTACATATCTATTTTTATTATACATATATCCATGTTTGTAAACTTGTTTTGAAGCTACCTAATTACCATGTGTTACATGTTATATGCTTATGGTAAGTAAGTTAAAGTTTTTGAGGCAATATATAAGTTATTTGAATTCTTGCATGATATATGTTTATCTTTGATGCAAACACTTATGATATTGATATTTATTTTAGCACACACGCATCTAGATCCTATTTTATTCTCATTTTAGATTCTATCATAACCCTGAGTGATATGATAAGATTCTGTGTGTTTAGATAATGCATGATAATTGAGTTTTAGACCCTGGGTAACTCTGACAACGGATTTCTGGGTCAATCTAATTCCATGCTTATCTTGTGCTAGAATAAATGTGTAGCATAACTAGTTATAGTTGTGAGAGTTAATTATGTTAGAAGTAGTATTTAATTGGTTTAGTCTTATCTTGACTAATCAATTGGTGTAGACTTTTTGAATGTACTCTTGACATAATTAATTATTTTTATGAATTTGGGTGTTAATCTTGTTGGACCTAACAATATTGCATTGTTAACTCTGATGATCTTGTTATGCTTAATCTCTGACTAGAATATTAGATCATGGTTTGTTTGTAGATATCTGATTACTTTACGTAAATCTTATAGTTTAGAATAACATTCATAATCCCCTGTGTAGTATTTATCTATATTGGACAAACATGAACTGTTTTGAGCTAATGAGTTTTGATTGAGTAGTATTGCCCAAAGAATCGGAAGCATGATCATCTGACACATCCTTCATAAATCCTTGTGGTGATTAGAAAAGGTAAAATTTCTATGGACCTGAAATCACTCTGTTACTGATCATTAAATTCTCTGATATTATACTTCAAATGTTTGTGCTCTTCAACACCCTCAGTGGTTTTAGGAACTGACTATGAGCCTATCAAACCTCATAGGTTCTAACCCAAGTCATTAGAACCAAACACTTCCCAAACAGTATTCCTTTATGTAACAACCGATATTTGATTATTCGTAATTGAGTTATATATGAATATTTGATTGTAAATTATTAAAAATTTGCATGAATACATGTCGATTATGTGTTTAGATGGCTAGTATAGCATAATATTATAAATCGATAAGCGAGGTGTTTTATTTAGAATTTTATGTGTGATTTTAAAGATACTGGTTCATGAAGAAAATTAGTTTTCAAAAATAATTTACTTTAAAATTATAAAAGTGATCTTATAAAATTTCTAAAATTTTAAGCTATTTTATGGTATAATTTTTGTAAATTATGAAATCATATTTTGATTTATAAAAACCATTCTCTTAAATGATATTTGATAATGTGAATAATAATTGGTTGATTATTAATGTGCCATTGCAATTTGATCATTCAAAAGGAGAAAGGGACATAATGGTCAATTCCGACCCCACCAACACAAATTTGATTAGCCAAATTCCTAGAATAACCTTGCATGCAAACCTCGGTAGTGTTACTACAAGGAAAAGAAAGAAATCTCTCAATTCCACTACTTAAACAAACCCATAAAATCCACCAAATGGGACAAGAAATGATCATTCTCTCATGCACTTGCTCCACTCTCTTCTCTTTCCCTCACTTTTCTCTCCTCTCAGCCGATGCACACACACACATCCTCAATTTTCATTCAATCTCTCAAGATCCTAGTGTAATCTAGCCCCCCAACCCTTGTTAAAAACATTTTTATATGTTTTAAGTTGAAACTTAAGTGATTAGGTGTTGCATGTTTAAGAATTCTCAAAGCTCAAGTGAAAGACTTTGATTCTTATGAATTTAAGGTCCAAACCATGAGTTACATCATTTTTTGAGATGGTTATAGTTAGTGAAGTGATTATACACCCACCATTTACTTCCTCTCCATTCGGAAATGGTTATTTAGGAGCCGAATGGAACCAATTTTAGTTATGTCTATATACTAGTCAATTTTGGTAATTTTGGATTATGGAATGATCTAATAGGTAGTTATAGGAAGATCAAGGTGATGGGTGTTTTAGTTATCCTTTTTGTAGAGTTGGGTAAATTCGATTGGAGCGAAGGAGAAATGGGTAGTGTAGTGCAAGTAGTGAGTTGGTTGTTAGTCGTAGAATGGTTGGGTTTGGAGTGAGAATTTGGTGAGGCCTCGGGAGGCTTAGGCTGGGAATTGTTAAAGCAAGTTTTAATCTTGAGATGAGTAGCCATAGTTTGTGCAAACACTTTGGTTTTGATGGGTGCATTGGTGTAAAACTGAGAGCAACCAAAACAGGGATAGTTTTGGAGTAAGAGTGTTTATGGTCTAAATTAGGTTGATTTTGGGAAGGCATTCCACAAGCCTTGATTTTTAATGATGTAATGGAGTCTAGGAAAGGTTAATACGAAATTATAATCAACCTTAGAGAAAGATTAGTGAGTTTTAAGTTGGTTAGAATAGGGCAGTTTGTAAAGTTACAACTGTAGTTTGGTGTCAACTTCTTAGGAAGCTATTGGTAGGCCCAAGTGAGGTCTTAGTTTCAAAAAAGGTTTGGGAGTTAGTTTGATGAGTTAGGAGTTAGGAAAAGTCAGAATTGAGTCAATGCACAAGGTAGAAAGGTTCATTTTTGCCAAGGCACACAAGGTGATGCTGAATGGTGCATTCGGGAAGGTTGGGTTTGTGCAAAGAGTTTATGAGTCCAATTAGGTGAGGCCTAGGTGTGTCTTGATATTTTTGAGATAGGATAATGTCAGTAGAAGGTAATGTTCTAAGAGGAATCAAGTGAAATGGGTTTTAGTACTTGGGTTCATAGGGTTTTGGTGACTAGAAATGTGGTGTAGAGAGAATCGAGTGATCAAGGGTAGAATGTCTTGAGATCATTCGATACTTACATGTTCATGTAGAATAAATGCCATGTTTCTATGTGATTATGTGCACTAATTTGTATAAGTATCTATGTGTAGAGTTCCATCATAATAAGTTATAGTCGTATGCATAAGACTTATATGTTGCATTGGAGTCGAGTGGTGCATAAGTATAGGGTATGATTAGTGACGAGATTTATTATATGTGTAGGTTCAAGAGAAGATAGAGAAAAGACTCTTGCCATCAAAGTCGATTAAGGGAGTTCAAGGTTGTTGTAAGATTGAATAAGAACCTTTAGGAGAGGCAAGTTGTGTCAACCCGGGTCAAACCCCGAGCCTTTTTCAAAAATTGAGTCAAGTCCTAATTATGAGTCCAAAATAAGCTGAAGCATAGTGTCCCAAATGCAGCCAACTTGGGTAATGACTAGCCCACCATAGGCCCTCAAAAGATCATGATTTGTTGGTGCAAGTAGTAGTAGTACTTTATCTTATAAACTAAAGAAAATTCCCAAATCTCCTCGATGTGGGATTGGGGTATTACAAACTCCCCCACTTAAACTCCTGACATCCTCGTCAGGCTCGAACAAACATCCCATAGGTCCAGATAATTCATCTCTAGCCATTATGGGATAATACCTGCTGGCTTTGTGTCCCCACCTTCGGACCTCTTGCCATTGTGGGATAATAACAACCTTTAAAGATCAGTGGAGAAATTTTTCAGAAGTATATAGACAATGATTCTGGTATTAATAAATGGTATCTTGATATGCCCTGTATCCAGGGAATACAGGAGGAACGATTAAAGGATAACCTTAGAGGTTTTACAAGGAGAAAGGTAATATTCAAAATTCTCAAGAATAGAAATGTTGATAAAGGAAATATGACGTAATTATAATGATGCTAAGTGGGGCACGTGTTAAACCACGAGAAAGTATGGATCGAACCAGTAAAGGTCGAAATTGTTCAGCGAAATTAGGACCTAAGATAAAAGATGTTTTAAGTATGATTGAGAGTCAGTCATGACAGTTTAATACGGGGAAACTATCCAAAAATAGTTTATCATATATAAGTTATAATTATCATTTCTAATAAACAATATTTGATGATACTAACAATCCTAATTTAAGAAATGATACATCTTGAGAGTAATACATAGCAGCCAAAATCAACTTTTTTTTAAATAATACAAGTATCCCATCGAATAAGGATGCGCCTAAATCGTAAAGAGCTACAAACAGGAAGTATTGAGTATGCTGAAGACGGTGACCTACACAATGCAAGGATGTATCATGATTTCGCTATAGGCCCTGATTCCGTTTTTGATTTTTTATCTAGCTTAATTTAAATATTCTAATAAGATATATATAAAATTTTCTAATTAAAATTTTTAATATCTTAACTTATAAACTTATATCTATTTTATTATTTATGATATATTTTGATCACATCAACAAGATTGAGTTAGAAGCTGGAATGCCTGTACGTACCATCAGATCAGATAATGGAACAGAATTCAGAAATGCAAAGTTAAATGATTTTTGTACCGAGAAGTGCATCTCAAGATAGTTTTTAGCACCAAGGACACCACAACAGAATGAAGTGGTTGCGAAGAAGAATCAAACATTGGTTGAAACTGCAAGGACTATGCTTAATAAAGTGAATCTTCCTACCTACTTCTGGGCTGAAGCAGTTAACACTGCATGTTACACTCAAAACAGAACCCTGATCAACAAGATATATGAGAAGGCCCCTTGTGATTTAATGACCAACAAGAAACCATCAGTGAGATACTTTCACATGTTTGGAGAAAAGTGCTTTGTGCTTTAAGGACGATGAGCATCTTGTCAAGTTCAATGCTAAAGCTGAAGAAGGTATCTTTCAGGGCTATTCTCTGAAGTCAAAAGCCTACAGGTTCGGGGTATATGTAATTAGTGATTGAAAGATTGTGGAAAGCCTTAATGTAACTTTTGATGACGCCAAGCTCCCAAGTATTCAAAAAGAATATAATGATGATAATATTGATGTTGAAGATCTTCCTGATGACGAAGATGAAACTGAAGATGTTCCAGATAACAATAATAATGATAATGGGAATGATCCTGATGATCATAATTCTGATATCGAGTCTGAAGGGAATGGTTGTGAGACAAGTAATGATAGTCACACTATCCCAGGGACTAGTTCTTAAGCTTTAGATTCTGAAGATCAAGTTGGAGATAACACAGGGGGGTCAGAACAAGAAGAAGAACAAGGATCTGCTGGTCTGAATTAATACAATTATGGTAATGCTGAGTCATCAAGAGCGAACCTACCAAGACAGAAAGTATGGAGTAAAGATCATCTTTGGTATTTGGTACTTAGTGATCCAGATAGTGGAATTCAGACTAGAAGAGCTACAATAAATGAATGTTTCTATTTTGTGTTTCTATCTCAAATGGAACCAAAGAAAGTAAATGAAGCTCTTGGAGATCCGGATTGAGTGATTGTTATGCAAGAGGAACTCAATCAATTCGAAAAACAGAAAGTGTGAAAGCTTTTACCTAGACCTAAAGATAAATATGTGATTGACACCAAATGGGTTTTTAGAAATAAGTTTGATGAAGATGGAATTGTAACAAGGAACAAGGTGAGACTAGTTGCTAAAGGTTATTCTCAAGAAGAAGGGATTGACTGTGATGAAACCTTTGCACCAGTTGCTAGACTTGAAGCCATCAGGATGTTTCTAGCATTTGCAGCATATTCAAATTTCAAGAAATATAAGATGGATGTGAAAAGTGCTTTCCTGAATGGTGAGCTTGAAGAAGAGGTCTATGTGGAGCAACCCCCTGGCTTCATAGATCCTAAGTTTGAAGATTTTGTTTATTTTCTCTTCAAGGCTCTTTATGGTCTAAAGCAAGCGCTGAGGACATTGTATAACACTCTCTCAGAATTTTTACTCGAAAATGGTTTTACTAGAGGTGTCATAGATAAGACTCTGTTTCATAAGAATTATAAAAATGATATCATACTTATGCAAGTCTATGTTGATGACATTATATTTGGGTCTACGAATGATGCACTTTGTTCAAGGTTTTCTAAGCTTATACAGAGTAGGTATGAGATTAGTATCATGGGTGAGTTGAACTTCTTTCTAGGGCTTCAAGTGAATCAGAAGCCAGATGGTATCTTCATTTATCAAACGAAGTACATCAGAGATCATTGGAAGATTCAACACCTGCAAGGAATCCAATGACAACTGCCACAAAACTTGATCAAGACAAGTCTGGTAAGAAGGTGGACATCACTAATTATGGAGGCATGATTGGATCTCTGCTCTACCTGACTACAAGACAGCCAGATAATATGTTTGCAACATGCTTGTGTGTACGGTTCCAAGCTGATCCAAGGGAATCTCACCTGATAGCTGTCAAAAGAATTTTTAGATATCTGAAGCGTACACCTAATATAGGTATCTGGTATCTTATAGTACTTCAGAAAGCTGTCAGTTTCTTGGAAGAAGATTAATGTCTTGGTTTAGTAAGAAGCGACATTCGGTTTCTACTTCTACTGCTGAAGTTGAATACATTATTGCTGAAAGCTGTTGTTCTCAAATGCTTTGGATGAGAAACCAAATCCGAGACTATGGACTTGATTTGAAGAATATTCCTATCTACTGTGACAACACAAGTGCCATAGCAAACTCAAACAATCATGTTCAGCACTCGAGGACCAAACATATTGATATAAGGTATCATTTCATAAGAGAGCATATAATGAATGGTATTGTGGAACTTCAACCAGAATCCCTCTTTTTTTCGATCCAGTTCCTCCACCACCGTGAAGATGTTCCTACAACGGATCAAATTGCAGACATTTTCACGAAGCCACTTGATGAAGTTACCTTCAATAAGTTGGTTAGTGAACTTGGCATGTTGAATTTGTCCAATTAATTGGAATTCAACAAATGTAATCTGATGCGGGTAAAGTCTTATACCCCTGTGATGATGCTTTGAGGGGAAAGTAAATTTACATATCTATTTTTATTATACATATATCCATGTTTGTAAACTTGTTTTGAAGCTACCTAATTACCATGTGTTACATGTTATATGCTTATGGTAAGTAAGTTAAAGTTTTTGAGGCAATATATAAGTTATTTGAATTCTTGCATGATATATGTTTATCTTTGATGCAAACACTTATGATATTGATATTTATTTTAGCACACACGCATCTAGATCCTATTTTATTCTCATTTTAGATTCTATCATAACCCTGAGTGATATGATAAGATTCTGTGTGTTTAGATAATGCATGATAATTGAGTTTTAGACCCTGGGTAACTCTGACAACGGATTTCTGGGTCAATCTAATTCCATGCTTATCTTGTGCTAGAATAAATGTGTAGCATAACTAGTTATAGTTGTGAGAGTTAATTATGTTAGAAGTAGTATTTAATTGGTTTAGTCTTATCTTGACTAATCAATTGGTGTAGACTTTTTGAATGTACTCTTGACATAATTAATTATTTTTATGAATTTGGGTGTTAATCTTGTTGGACCTAACAATATTGCATTGTTAACTCTGATGATCTTGTTATGCTTAATCTCTGACTAGAATATTAGATCATGGTTTGTTTGTAGATATCTGATTACTTTACGTAAATCTTATAGTTTAGAATAACATTCATAATCCCCTGTGTAGTATTTATCTATATTGGACAAACATGAACTGTTTTGAGCTAATGAGTTTTGATTGAGTAGTATTGCCCAAAGAATCGGAAGCATGATCATCTGACACATCCTTCATAAATCCTTGTGGTGATTAGAAAAGGTAAAATTTCTATGGACCTGAAATCACTCTGTTACTGATCATTAAATTCTCTGATATTATACTTCAAATGTTTGTGCTCTTCAACACCCTCAGTGGTTTTAGGAACTGACTATGAGCCTATCAAACCTCATAGGTTCTAACCCAAGTCATTAGAACCAAACACTTCCCAAACAGTATTCCTTTATGTAACAACCGATATTTGATTATTCGTAATTGAGTTATATATGAATATTTGATTGTAAATTATTAAAAATTTGCATGAATACATGTCGATTATGTGTTTAGATGGCTAGTATAGCATAATATTATAAATCGATAAGCGAGGTGTTTTATTTAGAATTTTATGTGTGATTTTAAAGATACTGGTTCATGAAGAAAATTAGTTTTCAAAAATAATTTACTTTAAAATTATAAAAGTGATCTTATAAAATTTCTAAAATTTTAAGCTATTTTATGGTATAATTTTTGTAAATTATGAAATCATATTTTGATTTATAAAAACCATTCTCTTAAATGATATTTGATAATGTGAATAATAATTGGTTGATTATTAATGTGCCATTGCATGCATTTGATCATTCAAAAGGAGAAAGGGACATAATGGTCAATTCCGACCCCACCAACACAAATTTGATTAGCCAAATTCCTAGAATAACCTTGCATGCAAACCTCGGTAGTGTTACTACAAGGAAAAGAAAGAAATCTCTCAATTCCACTACTTAAACAAACCCATAAAATCCACCAAATGGGACAAGAAATGATCATTCTCTCATGCACTTGCTCCACTCTCTTCTCTTTCCCTCACTTTTCTCTCCTCTCAGCCGATGCACACACACACATCCTCAATTTTCATTCAATCTCTCAAGATCCTAGTGTAATCTAGCCCCCCAACCCTTGTTAAAAACATTTTTATATGTTTTAAGTTGAAACTTAAGTGATTAGGTGTTGCATGTTTAAGAATTCTCAAAGCTCAAGTGAAAGACTTTGATTCTTATGAATTTAAGGTCCAAACCATGAGTTACATCATTTTTTGAGATGGTTATAGTTAGTGAAGTGATTATACACCCACCATTTACTTCCTCTCCATTCGGAAATGGTTATTTAGGAGCCGAATGGAACCAATTTTAGTTATGTCTATATACTAGTCAATTTTGGTAATTTTGGATTATGGAATGATCTAATAGGTAGTTATAGGAAGATCAAGGTGATGGGTGTTTTAGTTATCCTTTTTGTAGAGTTGGGTAAATTCGATTGGAGCGAAGGAGAAACGGGTAGTGTAGTGCAAGTAGTGAGTTGGTTGTTAGTCGTAGAATGGTTGGGTTTGGAGTGAGAATTTGGTGAGGCCTCGGGAGGCTTAGGCTGGGAATTGTTAAAGCAATTTTTAATCTTGAGATGAGTAGCCATAGTTTGTGCAAACACTTTGGTTTTGATGGGTGCATTGGTGTAAAACTGAGAGCAACCAAAACAGGGACAGTTTTGGAGTAAGAGTGTTTATGGTCTAAATTAGGTTGATTTTGGGAAGGCATTCCACAAGCCTTGATTTTTAATGATGTAATGGAGTCTAGGAAAGGTTAATACGAAATTATAATCAACCTTAGAGAAAGATTAGTGAGTTTTAAGTTGGTTAGAATAGGGCAGTTTGTAAAGTTGCAACTGTAGTTTGGTGTCAACTTCTTAGGAAGCTATTGGTAGGCCCAAGTGAGGTCTTAGTTTCAAAAAAGGTTTGGGAGTTAGTTTGATGAGTTAGGAGTTAGGAAAAGTCAGAATTGAGTCAATGCACAAGGTAGAAAGGTTCATTTTTTCCAAGGCACACAAGGTGATGCTGAATGGTGCATTCGGGAAGGTTGGGTTTGTGCAAAGAGTTTATGAGTCCAATTAGGTGAGGCCTAGGTGTGTCTTGATATTTTTGAGATAGGATAATGTCAGTAGAAGGTAATGTTCTAAGAGGAATCAAGTGAAATGGGTTTTAGTACTTGGGTTCATAAGGTTTTGGTGACTAGAAATGTGGTGTAGAGAGAATCGAGTGATCAAGGGTAGAATGTCTTGAGATCATTCGATACTTACATGTTCATGTAGAATAAATGCCATGTTTCTATGTGATTATGTGCACTAATTTGTATAAGTATCTATGTGTAGAGTTCCATCATAATAAGTTATAGTCGTATGCATAAGACTTATATGTTGCATTGGAGTCGAGTGGTGTATAAGTATAGGGTATGATTAGTGACGAGATTTATTATATGTGTAGGTTCAAGAGAAGATAGAGAAAAGACTCTTGCCATCAAAGTCGATTAAGGGAGTTCAAGGTTGTTGTAAGATTGAATAAGAACCTTTAGGAGAGGCAAGTTGTGTCAACCCGGGTCAAACCCCGAGCCTTTTTCAAAAATTGAGTCAAGTCCTAATTATGAGTCCAAAATAAGCTGAAGCATAGTGTCCCAAATGCAGCCAACTTGGGTAATGACTAGCCCACCATAGGCCCTCAAAAGATCATGATTTGTTGGTGCAAGTAGTAGTAGTACTTTATCTTATAAACTAAAGAAAATTCCCAAATCTCCTCGATGTGGGATTGGGGTATTACAAACTCCCCCACTTAAACTCCTGACATCCTCGTCAGGCTCGAACAAACATCCCATAGGTCCAGATAATTCATCTCTAGCCATTATGGGATAATACCTGCTGGCTTTGTGTCCCCACCTTCGGACCTCTTGCCATTGTGGGATAATACCACCATCCTTCGTATCCCCACCTCTGGCAACTTGACGCGTCAAGCTTTCGAGAGTCGACTCTGATACCATATGTGACAAACCGGGTCAAATCCCGAGTTTTTTTTGAAAACCGAGTCAAGTCTCGATTACGAGTCCGAAATAAGCGGAAACATACTGTCCAAAATATAGCCAACTTGGGTAACGACTAGCCCAGCACAGGCCCCCAAAAGATCATGATTTATTGGTGCAAGTAGTAGTAGTACTTTATCTTATAAACTAAAGAGAAGTCCCAAATCTCCTCGATGTGGGACTGGGGTGTTACAAAAGTATTCCTCCCCTTCTATCAAAACTCATTTTGTGCAACTATTTTGCCTTAACCTCTTAATAATAGTTACGTTTCTTTCAATGCTTTCTTCCTTAGTCATTGAACCTTATGATACCATGATTATGATTCTTGAACTTGTAAATTATGCGATATTCCCATGATTAACTAAACCTATTCTCGAATGATTGATCTTTCATCCTTGATGACCCCCACTAGTGAGATGGTAATTTTTTCCTGATAAGAACCTCGTAATTCTATTCCTTTGACTTTTGATTGTAATTTCATTGCCTAGAATACCTTGAAAATGGAATAATTGATATCCTTGCTTAGAATCTTTGGAGAATCACCTTTGGCATCAATTTTACAAAAGATACTTACTTAAAAGAGATTTTCAAACAAATGAATGTTTTCTTGAGAATAGTAGATTGGACAAACACGCAAGTCCCTTTCGCACTTATTGCATTAAGCATAAAATTTGCCTAGGGATACCAATTTAAATTTGTTAGAACCCAGCGAGGTTCGGGATTACTTCGCGGCTGATCACCGGTTGTAATCCATAGCGTCATAAAATGATTTTGAGCAATATTTTGATTTAAAAATGTTTCTGACTTGAATAATGACGCCATCTACCTTTATTTGAATTATGACTTATTATATTGTTAATTATTGTATCATTATATCTCTTGTTGGGAATTTGGTTCACTTCTTGCTATTTACCCATGTTATTTCAGCTAGCAAGTATGGTTAGATTCAAGCAGACTGCTCGTAAGTCTACCAATGGAGATGTTGAGGCCTATTTTAGAGCTCGGGTTATTTAGCCGTGTCTGTGTGAGGCTCGATGGTTCTATATAAAGTTGTAATAGTTGTTAGGGTTGGGCTGTTCAAACACTAAACCTTTGCGATCTTGGATTATTTTATAATCAACCCTTTTGTAAAATGTATTTATCATTTGTGACTTTTTGGTTATATTTGCGGGTTATGACACGTTACCTGGCTCTGATATATTCACCATATTTTTCTCCGATACACTTAATTTTCTTGAGATGTCAACTTTGTGGTCAGACAAAATTACCACTTGGTATTGAAGTTGTGATGAGAATGAGGGATATAGTGCCAAGAAGCACCACGTAAGGAGGGAAAGGTCAACCCTATAGCTCTGTCTCTCACAAAGTAGTGGAGTATCTATAACATGAGACATCTGTAAGCCCATCTGTATTCTCTGAAAAGAATATAAAGTTGAAAAGATGTATAAACAGTTACTAGGTAAATTCTCTCAACAGAATGTTATTTATTGAAATTCGTTTGTCAGCCAGGGGATCTGAATGAGAGTCACTACCCCTTGATTTAAATATTTCCAATACACATGTGAGATTCACACATACAAGAAAGGTATTGACGCAACAATTATTTTAAACCGTATCAAGGTCACTGATAATGGTTGAATCATGGATCATGTTTTTGCTAATTATCTCTGATATTGAATGAGAACTTATGATCCTGGAATGTTAACTCTGATCTATGGATTGGGTTATGATTTTGGACCTTGATGGTTCATTGAGTCTGGTAAGTCTTCGCAAACTTTAGAAGAAATTCTTGATCCATAATGGCATATCATTGATCATTGATTATCTTCCCAGAATTCAAATATGGAAATGACTTTGACCTTGGTCAAAATTGCAACTTGTAAATGAGGACTCGGATATTATCTGACGAGTTTATAAGGTATACTTCTTCATGGAAGTTGAGGGATATCAGGAATACTGCCACTTAAATGAATCTTAATTTCCCCTCTCAGAAGGAACATTTCTGAATCTCTTGACTGAGAGTTTCCATCCTTGAAGGTGGAAGGCAACTTTTCTATGAAAAGGATTTTCTTGCAGGTACACTTAGATGTTTGGAGCTCTGAGTGAGTGAGTGATACACTGTGAGACTGAGTGACAAATACTTAAGTGTAGAGTAAAGTGAAACACATTGTGAGATCACTAAACAGAAATCACACACTTACACTGTGAGGAAATGGTTACCATACATAATCTCTTCACTTGGTTGTTTGATCCTAAGATTCCACTCTGATATATTTTGAAGGATTACTCAACTAAGGGGAAGAGATTATAGAAAGATTATAAAGAGATTATCAAGTCCAGATATGATTAGTTGAAAGCTGATTGAAGATTCATGGTTATGGTTAGCCGATTTATCCTCCAAACAGTGGCTTCTCCATTATTGTTTGACCGTCAGGTGTAACAGTCAAATAGGGGGAGATTGTTGAGCAAGATTGAAGGTGTATGTATAACTCAATAATATTGGTTTAGATAACTCAATATAGAATAAAGGACTTTGAAATAATGTATATTCCACTAGAATCAGTACCGATTGTTTAATGGGCATATACATGATGATTTTGGTAGCTATAGTGAAGAAGACGTTAACAAAGATCCGTATGAAGTTTATTAACATGTTCAGGCAACGGAGGAATAATGTTGAAGTCATCTGAAGCAGTTATCAGGATCAGTGTGAAGACCTCATGTACAGTTGATTATATTTGGTAGAAGACTTGAAAGTGATTTGTATGAATATAATACCAAGGCCTGAGAGCGAAACTAGTCATCTGTGAACCAGACCCTTGCACTAGACGTCAGTGATCCATGAAAGGAAATGGAGTATTATTTTTAGAAATACTGTTAGGTGGTATTTGTACTCGAGAGGACTGGAAATATTTTAAAGTACGAAGACTCGGAGATTAGAAAATTAGAAGACTTGGAGATACAGTAAATTATAACTGAAGGTGGTACAAGAATTATTTCTAGGAGCTATAATTTTAATAAGGAGATTTAAAGTAAAATAAGTGGAGTTGGAAATCATGTGCATTTGGGACCCACCTGTTTAATCATCAAGTCACATGCATAACCTTTTAATATTTTACTAAGGTAAAAATTATCTCCATAGCTACACAAGTAGTAGTGGTCGCAGGTTATAATGAATTTGGAAAAGAAAAGCATTCCTATGTACTTGTGGGCCCCAAGCTAGCATTAAAAGAGCTTCAAGGGAGTATTGTGTTCGCAAGTAAGAGTAATGCCAACCTTGCATGCGCAAGAAAGATAAAAACCTAATGGAATTCTTCTCTAGGTGTGCTCCAATCGCAAGTAAGAATGAAATAGAAAGAGAAAAGCCCCCATGTGTTGTTATGGACAACATTTTAGCTTCCTTGAATCCCCTAGTCGCAAATTAGAGGTACACAAGGTAATATACTTCCTCTATTAGCTACTATATGCGCAAGTAAAGCTCTTGGATACTAGAAATGCAAGTCAGATTCTTGTCTACCTTATAATCGCCACTTAGAGAGGATTTAATGCAAACAAGTACAAATTTCACTCCCTAGTCGCAAGTAAAAGCAACATGCATTTCTTTGAGCTCACAAGTCATCAAAATGACCAAGATAAATTACTCATGTTTCGTCTAGTCACCAGTTAGGACTCAATGAATTAATTCTGAGTTTTATTCATCTCTTAGGCGTAATTAAGAAAGGAATAAAAGATCAGGGATGCAAGTAACTCTTTATGCAAGCTGTACAATTCAATTTACTTGGTTGATAGAGTGCCACATATCCTTTCTCTTTTCTGCCTATCTACTAGCTATATAAACAATTGGATGCAGATTGGTTTTGCATCTCTCCATTCTTGAATATAGCGGAGCTCTTACAAAATATTTTCCGCTGCATTATTTGTCGAAAAACGAAGAACATACATTCACCCCCTCTGTATGTACCTTTTGGACCTAAAACATAACTTTAGCTTTTTGGTTAATTTTGGTTGAGTCCTATTTTCAATTAATTCCTCTGGTCATTTTCACATTATCTTAACTTCAAACTTCATCCGTTCAATCCTTTTCATCAGTTGTTCTGAAATTTGTCATCCTCGATCTATCTTTTTCAACTTAAAGTGTCGACCATATCTTAGTCTTTCCTTGATAATAATATATTTCTCAATTATTACTCTTGATCAATTTTGACTCTAGCCTCCACATCGTGTTCAGTGTAAGTATACACTTCCAAATATAAAAAAATCACAATTTTCCTCATAAGTTAAAGTCTTTATCCCTTTCAGTGCGAACCTTATCGCGATTATTCTAGATCATTATTAGGACACATTATATCATGGTCCTTAAGTTACTTAGGCACATCATCATAGCTCATACACAGTCCTCTTTTTACTGTCAAGTATCACTAACGCTGATATTTTACTAATCTTTCCTTCAGTTTTTAAAAAATCATACTTAATTCATACAGACTTTAGTCATTTCTGAATCCAATAAATACTCCTCCCGACAAAATTTTATAGAAAAGTATATTCACTAATCACATCAATATCTCTCTTACTGTCCTTCTATAATCATATTATAATCCTTACAATATATTTTAAACATGTTATTCCCTCTTTAAAATAATTTATTCATCACGATGCTTCGATTGCACAATCCTAGCACTGAGTTTTCAATCGCAAATTATAGCAACGGTTCTCAATTGTTCCTCCCATTGTCCATAAGGTAATTAACCTTGGAAAAAAATGATTTTCAAAATATTAATGTTATTTAGACCATTTTGATAAGACTCCAACACTGGATGTTCCAAGAAATAATGAGCGCTGAATACAAGGAGCCGCAATACTCAACCTCAATAGATATAAGGGTGGATAGAATGAATACAGTAAGGTTTATTCATCCATATTATTTAGAATTTCATATCATGATATTATAGACAATATTCCTTGAAAGCAATAATTGCAGGAAAGTAACATCAAATGAATGATTTTTCTAGGATTCTTATTTGGAAGAAATATTTTCCTTTTGAATTATAAAAAGGAACCCTGAATAATTCAATAAAAATAAAGAAAATTTCCAATAAGTTCTTAACAATTATTCAATCTGAAAATTAGTTTCACTTCATGATAAATAAAGAATGAAGGAATTCGTTGTTTAATTACTTAATGAATTCTAACAGACATTCGTTATACGAATGAAGAAATAGAAAATTCAAGCGACAAATGTTCGATAAAACTGGGTATGAATGATAGCTGAGTGGGTGACCTAGTTAGGTCTCAACTAATTATTCTTTGAAACTTTTTATCAAACCTTCTTGCATATAAAATGCAAAGAGAATTTGCTAAAAAATTGATTGTAAGGTAGAACAAGTGAAACAATAACTACCCATCTCAAAAACATTAACAACCTTCTAGAAAAAATGGCTAGCATAGTTTGGCACATAATCAACTAGCCAGGATGATTAGCTAGATTTTTATTAGATCATTTAGAATTCCACTAGTTCAAATAATTAACTAGTCTTTCACGATGACATATGCAACTTAGCAGATTCAATCTGTTTGTATAAAATCTCAACATTGTAGACACTAAAGAATTTTGCGGCTACACAGATAGTGAGTTCAAATATTTTTTTTCCAAATTTGGGCCGAAAAAGGCAATGTAAATTCTTAATAGAATGTTCTTGATATTAAAATAATCGATAGCCTATCATCAAATATTTTTTATTAATGAAACGGTTCACCTCAAGGTACCTCTGTACACATAATTCATCAAATTTTTTAGCATACTTGAATTTGGAATACCAATATAAAATTGATATCCTTACTATAATTTTCAAGTTCGATATACAACCTCGTCTTGAATAGAAAAAAGAATTCACGAGGAATCTCTGGATATTAGATCATCCATGTTCATAAATATATAAATATATACAAGCTCGAGTGAAGTGTGGTATAAAAGAAAGAATCAATGTAAATATTCTTTAAGGAATTTTTATCGATAAATAAATATTTATCAGCATTTTCTTGAATATTTCAAAGAAAGTGTAAATAGGTCTGAACCTGAACAAGATAATCATAAACTTTTTAATAGAAGTTCATGGATCATATAAAAGAATTGTACAAATCCTAGTTAGGAGAAAAATTTATTAAAGTTGTTGGTCATATCAGAAGTTCAGGGTAGAGAACTAAAAGGATTTCCTGATATGACTTATCAAGGAAAAACGAATAACAACTGTTTAGAGAGAGTAGCGTGATGGAAATTTGATGCCAAAATAAGTCACTGATTATCATAAATCTTATCATTACCCATCTGTTGGTGATCCCATCTCCTCGCCTTCTATTAAGTGGCATTTATATCCACTTAAAAAACGCTTCGTAAAGGCTCAAATTGGTGTTTTGTACTCAAGCTATTTATGTATTTGATGTGTTTTTGTAGTGTTTTGCATTTCAAGGCATAATCGGGAGAATGAATGGTTTTACAATGTTTTTATGCTAGAAGAGTGTTAGGATGGAGCCTTGAAAGATTGCGTGAAAGAAACCAGCAAGCAGAGAGCAAGAAAGCAGAAGAATTAAGTTTTGACAAAAGGCCAGGCCGGCCGCGCCCATGTTCAGAGCGGCCGCGCTCTTTCAACAGAGAGTCTGGGCGGCCGCTCCGCATCTCAGAGCGGCCGCGCTGGCCCGTTTTCCAGAAATTCTGTTTCTACTTGGATTCTGAGAGTTTGAAGCCCAACTTGATTCTGAAGCATATATAACTCCTAAAAAAGATGTTTTTCATAACGGCGACTAAGGAGAAGACAACGAGAAGACCTAGGAGCAAAAATAGAATGAAGGAGAAAAAGATCTAGTTTTTACTTGTGATTCTTTGATTGAGTTGTAATCTTGGATGCTTGTGTTCTTGTTTGTAGAACATAATACTCTTGATTACGTACTTTGGTTATTTATTCAGTTTATTAGGCTTATTTTATTATTCCATGCTTTCATCGGAACCCAAGGTGATGATGAGTCTAGTTATGAACTAATCGTTATCGTGAGGTTTTAATGGATTTACTTATGGATTTCAATAGTTAATTTGTTTCGATATCTTAGTATGTGGTGATTGTATGATATCCTAGTATTGGTTGTGCTTATTCGTCTTATGAGCATCGCGAACTTATAAGATAACGTGTTAATCTCTATTGAAGTGACGGTGAATTTAGAGGTTTAGAACTTGCCATGCTAGCATAGGTTCATGTATTTTTTATGTATGATTCATAGGTAATTTTAACCATCTTACTTGGCCTATATAGTCATGATAGATAACTTGCGCATTAAACCTTTATGTTGTCAAATTCCATAGACATATAGGGTCTCAACATATTTGGTGTCTATTCAGCTTCTATCTCTTTTGTGGATGTCTGGTAGTAGGGTATTCATACAACGAAATTTGGCGTTTAATAGTTTGATGTTATCTGATTATTTGTCATCAACAGTGCATGCTAAGGTTAAGAACAATGACTTTGAATGAAGTAGTAATGAAGTTAGAATCCCATGTTTGTCTCATATAAGTAATTCAACCACAATTCTCTTAGTTAATGTTACTTGGTATAATCTCTTAGTTTAATCATAAACCTAACTTGTTATTTGTCTAAGCATTGAACGATATCCATATCATTGTTGCATATGCAATTGAATTTAACCTAAACCAGTCTCTATGGGAAGGAACTAGAAAGAATTCTATATTACTTGCGAGCGCATATACTTGCGTGTAAATTTAGCGCGTATTTTTATCTTAATAGGTTTTTGGCGCCGCTTCTGGGGACTCGGTGTTAATTTTTAGTTTATGTGCTTGACATCAGTGGTCGTTAAAGTTCACTGACTCGGATATTTTACTTACATGTTTGCTTGTTTCTTTTTCAAGTACTCTATAGAGCATTTTTGCTAACACGTTCTCGATCTCGCAAAAGAATACTAGATAAAGCGGAGTAAGTAGTTGAAAAAGTTTTTGTCGATGAGAAAGTTGAAAAACAAGTTGTTGCAATGGGAGAACCAGCAGCGAATCCGAAGGCTTTGATGGATTACTTTTAACCGAAGATCAATGATATTCAGTCTAGCATTATCAGACCAGCCATCACGGCCAATACTTTTGAAATTAAGGCTAGCATAATTCAGATGGTACAGAACTCAGTCCAGTTTGGGGGTTCTCCTACGAAAGATCCTAACATGCATATTAGAGATTTCATCGAGATATACGACACTTTCAAATTCAACAACATTTCTGAAGATGATGTTAAGCTGTGGTTTTTCCCATTCTCTCTGAGGGATAAAGCTAAGTGTTGGTTGCATTCTCTACCACCAGGCTCTATTACTACTTGGGAAGATCTTGCTTAAAATTTTCTTACTTAATTCTTCCCTATGGCAAAAACAGCTGCAATCAGAAACGCTCTTACTCAATTTGTGCAACAATCTGGAGAGTCTTTATGTGTAGCTTGGGAACGTTATAAGAAGATTCTTAGAAAGTGTCCTCATCATGGGATGTCTGAATGGATGATTATCAACTGCTTTTATAATGTCTTGGGAGCACAATCTAGACCTATGCTTGATGCAGCATCATGTGGAGCCTTATGGGCTAAGAGCTACGATGAAGCTTATGAGTTGATTGAACTGATGGCTGCTAATGAATACCAGAACCCTTCTCAGAGACTACCTCAAGGCAAGGTAGCAGGAATTCTGGAGGTAGATGCAGCTACTGCTACAGCTACTCAGCTTAGGGCTTTAACGATGAAGGTGCATTCTCTGGCTAATTATAGGGTTAATCATATCACTATTGTTTGTGAGCTTTGTGCTGGTGTGCATGAGACGGAGCAGTGTGCTATTTCTAATGAATCGGCTCAGTTCGTGAGCAACTTTCAGAGGTCACAATAAGCAGTTACAGCCATCTATCATCCTAACAACCACAATCATCCTAACTTCAGCTGGAGCAACAATAAGAATGCGGTGCAACAACCTTATCAGCATTATGCAGCAAAGCAATATAACCCTCATGGTTTTCAACAACCACAATATGTACCAAGACAACAACTCCAACTTCAACAATCTAATAAAAAATCTGAATTGGAGGAGTTAAGGCTCATGTGCAAGAGCCAAGCGGTTTCTATTAAGACCTTGGAGAATCAAATTGGGCAGATTTCCAATGCCTTACTGAATTGACAACCTGGTACACTCCCAAGTGACACAGAAGTTCCAGGTAAGAAGGAAGCTAAAGAGCAGGTTAAGGCAATTACACTTAGGTCTGGGAAGGTTGCGAACCCCGTATAATCTCAAGTTTCAGAAGATGAAGTTATGGCTGAAGAAGATGTGCAGAAGGAAGCATAAGTGGAATCAAGGAAGAAAACCGTGGAACACACTCCTCCTGAGGGTAATACAGGGAAGAAAAAGATCTATCCTCCACCTCTTTTTCCTAAGAGGCTGTAGAAGCAAAAGTTAGATAAGCAGTTTGCTAAATTTCTGGAGGTGTTCAAGAAACTTCATATCAATATACCTTTTGCTGAAGCTCTTGAACAAATGCCTAGCTATGCGAAGTTTATGAAAAGTATTTTCTCTCGGAAAGTGAAGCTCGATGACTTAGAGATCGTTGCTTTTACAGAGGAATGCAGTGTTATGCTGCAACAGAAGTTGCCTCCGAAGCTTAAGGATCCTGGAAGCTTCACTATTCCTTGCACCATGAGAAACTTATTGTTCGACAAGTGTTTATGTGACTTGGGAGCTAGCATCAATCTGATGCCTTTGTCTGTCTTCAAGAAGTTGGACTTACCTGATCCAAAGCCTACTTATATGTCCTTACAGTTGGTCGATCGTTCTATTACATATCTACAAGGTATTGTGGAGGATGTCTTGGTCAAGTTGGACAAACTCATCTTTCCTGTTAACTTTGTAATTCTTGATTTCGGGGAGGATAAAAAGATTCCCATAATCTTGGGAAGACCATTATTGGCTACTGGCCGAACCTTGATTGATGTGTAGAAGGGTGAGCTCACTATGCAAGTACTAAATCAAGACGTGACTTTTAATGTATTAAATACCATGAAATTCCCTACTGATAATGAGGAGTGCTTAAAAGTGGAATTGGTTGATTCTGTGGTTACTTAAGAACTTGATCAAATGCTAAGGTCTGATGCCTTAGAGAAAACCTTGATGGGGAATTCAGATAGTGAAGATGAGCAAGGTGATGAGCAGTTGCTTTATTTGAATGCTTCTCCTTGAAAGCAAATGATGGATATGCCTTTTGAATCTCTTGGAATGTCAGAACTCAAAAATGCTGAGGGGCGTCTCAAGCCATCTATTGAGGAAGCTCCTACACTCGAGCTTAAACCTTTGCCTGAACATTTGAGGTATGATTTTTTAGGTGATGCATCTACTTTTCCTGTTATTATTGCATTTGACCTTTTAGGAAGTGATGAGGAAAAGCTCTTCAGAATTCTAAGAGAGTTCAAATCGGAAATTGGATGTACTATAGCAGATATCAAGGGAATTAGCCCTTCTTATTGCATGCATAAAATTCTGCTAGAGGAAGGATGTAAGCCGGCTATTGAGAAACAAAGAAGGCTAAATCCGATCATGAAAGAGGTCGTGAAGAAGGAAATTCTCAAGTGGCTAGATACAGGGATCATCTATCCTATTTCTGATAGTTCTTGGGTGAGTCCAGTTCAGTGTGTGCCGAAGAAAGGAGGCATCACCGTGATCGCCAATGAAAAGAATGAGCTCATTCCTACTCGAATAGTCATGGGGTGGCGAGTTTGCATGGATTACAGGAAGCTGAAAAAGGCTACGAGGAAGGATCACTTCCCTATTTCCTTTATTGATCAGATACTTGACAGGTTGGCTGGGCATGAATACTATTGTCTTCTAGATGGCTATTCGGGGTATAATCAGATATGCATTGCTCCAGAAGATCAGGAAAAGACTACCTTCACCTGTCCGTTTGGCACTTTTTCCTTCAGAAGAGTTTTTTTTGGGTTGTGTGGTGCACCAGCTACATTTCAGAGATGCATGATGGCTATCTTCTCTAACATGATTGGTCAGAATGTGGAGGTGTTCATGGATGATTTTTCTGTGTTCGGGGATTCTTTTGATGAGTGCTTGCAAAATCTTTGAGCAGTTCTTGAAAGGTGTATTGAGACCAATTTGGTTTTCAACTGGGAGAAATGTCACTTTATGGTGCAACAGGGCATCATTCTTGGGCACAAGGTCTCTAGTAAAGGTCTTGAGGTTGATAAAGGTGGGGGTCATTGAAAACCTTCCGCCACCAATTTCTGTTAAGAGAATCCATAGTTTCCTTGGTCATGCGGGTTTCTATCGGCGGTTCATCAAGGACATCTCTAAAATATCTAAACTGTTGTGTAATCTTCTAGAGAAAGATATTCCTTTCAAGTTTGATGATGAGTGTCGAGCTATATTTGAGAGCTTAAAGAAGAGTTTGATCACGGCACCAGTCATAACTGCACCTGATTGGAATAAGCCTTTTGAAATGATGTGCGATGCAAGTGACTGTGCAATTGGAGCAGTTCTTGGGCAAAGGAAGTACAATATATTTCATGTGGTCTACTATGCTAGTAAGACCCTCAATGGTGCTCAACTGAACTATACTACTACTGAGAAGGAACTCTTGGCCATTGTCTACGATTTTGAGAAGTTTCGATCTTATTTGCTTGGGATGAAGGTGACAGTTTTCACTAATCACACTGCTATTCGCTATCTCGTCTCAAAGAAGGACTCGAAGCCTAGACTGATTCGATGGGTTTTTTTACTTCAGTAGTTTTAGTTGGAGATCAAGGATAGAAAAGGTACTGAGAATCAAGTTTTTGATCATCTCTCTCGGTTAGAAGATCCAAGTTTGACTTCACAGGATAATACATTGATAAATGAGTCTTTTTCCGATGAATAGTTGTTTAGGGTGAAAGAAGAAGAACCATGGTTCGCAGACATTGTGAACTATCTTGTGAGAAACATAATGCCCCCGGACTTATCTTCTGCTCAAAGGAAGAAGTTTCTTCACGAGGTAAAGTGGTACATGTTGGCTGAGCCATTTTGTTTCGTCAAGGAGCTGACCAATTCATCAGGAGATGTATTCCATACAACGAAACGGAGGGTATCTTGCGAGACTGTCATTCGACTATTTATGGAGGTCACTATGGTGGAGAAAAGACGGCAGCTCATATCCTTCAATCTGGATTCTTCTGGCCTACATTGTTTAAGGATGTGCATCATTTCATTCTGAAGTATGATCGCTGTCAGCGTGTTGGTAATATATCAAAGAAGAATGAGATACCTCATAATGTGCTTCTCGAGGTTGAGGTTTTCAATGTTTGGGGAATTGACTTTATGAGGCCATTTGTCTCATCTTGCAATAGTCAGTATATCTTGTTGGCGATTAATAATGTCTCGAAATGGGTGGAAGTTAGATAAATGATGTGAAAGTAGTGCTAAATTTTCTTCACAAGTAGATATTCACAAGATTTGGAACTCCAAGAGTTATAATCAGTGACGAGGGATCGCATTTCTGCAGTCGCAAGTTCACTACTATGATGTAGAGATATAATGTGAATCATCATATTGCTACAGCCTACCATCCTCAGACTAATGGTCAAGCTGAGGTGTCTAACAAAGAGATCAAGCATATTCTAGAGAAAGTTGTATGTCCATTAAGAAAGGGTTGGTCTTTGAAGCTGGATGAAGCTGTTTGGGCTTATCGAACAGCATTCAAGACTCCGCTAAGCATGTCTCTATTTCAATTGGTTTATGGTAAGGGATGTCATTTTCCTGTGGAGCTAGAGCATAAAGCATATTGGGCTTTGAAGAAATTGAACCTTAACATGGATGCAGCTGGTAAGAAAAGGATGCTCAGTTGAATGAACTCGATGAGTATCGACTTCATGCGTATGAGAACAACAAAATATATAAGGAGAAAGTCAAGAGGTGGCACGGTAGGGGTCTAGTGCTCAAATCATTTATGTCGGGGCAACAAGTTCTTTTGTTCAACTCTCGTCTCCGTCTTTTTCTTGGAAAATTGAAGTCGAGGTGATTAGAGTCGTTTGTTATCAAAACTGTGTTTCCACATGGAGTGGTGGAGATTTTTGAGAACGATCTAGGCCAGTCATTCAAGGTAAATGGACAGTGTCTGAAGCATTACTATGGAAATACGGTAAACATGTGGTGGTTACTGTCGTTTTATTGTCCACTTGATCTCAAAATTCTATGTCAAGCTAGCGACGTAAACCAAGCGCTTCTTGGTAGGCAACCCATGCTTGTTGTAAATTAATATAAGATCAAAGGAAGAAAAAGCAGAAGAAAACACAAAAAAAAATCAGAAAAAATAGAAAATAGGGTGTTTTTTCCAAAAGCACGGCGAGCCCGCGCTGGGAAGCAGGGCGGCCGCGCTGGAACTTCCGAGACATGACGCGTCTGCGCTGCCTTGCGGGGCGGCCGCGCTGACCCCCTGTAGAAGAAAAAAAAAAGAAGCAGAAAAATGAAAATCCATACAAAATCAAAACACCAGCCGATTTTCTGCCATCGAGGAGAGGGGTTTTCTTCCATCGAGGAAGGATGGTAAGTTGCTTGAGATGATTTTGGAGATGGGTTGGGTCATTTTTTGTCAGGCACCTGTTGTTGTGCCTATGAGTGTAGTTCGCGAGTTTTATGCGAATGCGAAGGTGGATAAGAACGGGTACTCGGTGGTGCGGGGGTTGACGGTGGATTATACGTCGGAGGCTATTCGGAGGGTGATCAATAAACCCGAGAAACAGACGGATCAGGAGGCTTGGGTGACTAAGACCGGGGAGGATTTTGACTTGGACATGATTTTTGTTACATTGTGTGTCCCAAACACTCACTGGAAGTTCAAGAGGGTTTCGAACGAGTATGCCATTTTCCCTACCTTATGCATGAACATGTTTGCTCATGCTTGGAACTCTTTTATCTGTGTGAAGATCATGCCTTCTTCTCATGTGCATAATGTTACTGTGGATCGGTCAAAGTTGTTGTGAGGGATATTGCAGGGCGATTATGTGGATCTTGGCTCCATTATTTATCAGGGTATTCTGAGGTTTCTGCGTAGGAACACTACGGGTTCTATTCCATATGCGCCGATTTTGACAAAGCTTTGTGTGGCGGTGGAAGTTCATTGCCCCGCACACGAGCAGCTTCAGTTGCCTAGTTCCCCTATTAAAAGTTCGACGATCGCAGTGATGCAGGAGTGGTTTGGTGGGAAAGCTGATGAAAAGGGCTTGGGGTACACCTATGATCACTTGCTAGGTGGCCAGCCAGCCGATCAGACATATGCTGGTAGTTCTTCTCAGGCACGTAGAGCGACATGGGGACATCAGATGGGTGTAGCCGGTTCTTCGCAGCAGCAGGAGGTAGAGGACAGTGTTGGTTTGGGTTTAGCGCAGTATAGGCACTTGGCAAGGTGGATGGATGCGATGTATGACATCCATAGTAGGTTTGCACAGGATCTTACCTAGGCATTGGGTAGATTTTAGAGCCACGGGGGTAGGCATTCAGTGGCCAGTTTTTGGTGAGGATTCTGTGTACCCGCCTCCTGACACTCCACCTGCGGAGGGTGATGACCATCCTGATTCCGAGTAGGCATGCCTTTATTCCTTATTATTACCTTCATTGAGGATAGTGAAAATTTTAAGTTTGGGGGTGGTAGTTAAGGAATATGTTTGTGTGAGTCTATATAGATGCATATTCATGATAGTTTAGTTCATATAGTTACATATTTGTCATGTAGTTTTTTTATTTATTTTTTATTTTGCATGTTAGTATGTTGCATATAGTTGCATGTGCATTATATCATGATCCCTGAGGTTACTTTTCTGGTTGATTTGTGATATTGATTCGAGTGTAGTGAAGTCGTATAAAGGGATGTTAAGTCCTATCGAATCGATTTGTATGCTAGAAACAAGAAATTTTTCACTAAGTCTTTTAGGTTGCTTGAGTACTAGATCATGATCATGTCTTATTGCTTGTCGAGGTTTAATCACTTGTTTATATCTGGAAATTAGGATATTCTCTTAGTGACGAAATAACATGGTTTTTTAAAATTAGAGAAAAACATTGAATTTCATTGCTAGTTGTGGCTAAGTGTCAAATGGCTAGTATCCGGATCATATTTATATGAGTAGTCTAGAGTTGAGCGAGATGGAGCGAAACGCACTCGTTCAGAAATTGTAAAAAAATTGGGAAAAAAATATGTGTTATGCATAATTGATCACGAGTGGGCTCTTTAATACTTGGGTTATTAAGTTATTAGGGGACTTTGTCCCTAGTGACGTAAGGCTTTTATAGTCTGGGATCCGCTAACTTAACGCTCACTACATGGGTATTATTGCATAAGTCTTTTGTGAACCTCACTCATTGCAAGATCAAATAATCATGTTTTTGTTTTGTTATGTATTATCAATAAAAGCATGAATCCTTGTATAACTCCAATAAAATTGAAGTGTTGTCAGTCATTTTGAGTTTATCGTTTATTCTATTTATAACCTTGTGATTGCCTTGATGAGTGGTTGGTTATGATCATTGATCTAGTTGCGAGAGTATATCTGTTAAGCAATTGCACACACGCACATTTCTAGTTTGTAAGTTAATTTATGGGATTTGATTGAACTTTGTGCGAATAATTACATTTGTTGAGATGTTTCTCATTGGTTGGTTTAGTTATTCTGAGGGGATCGTTGCATTAATGTAGTTGCATTCATGTATTTTTATTTCTTGTTTTTGATTCTGTTATGCTTGAGGACAAGCATCGATTCAAGTTTGGGGATCTGTTAAGTGGCGTGTATATCCACTTAGAACGCTTTGTAAAGGCTCGAATTGGTGTTTTGTACTCCAATTATTTGTGTGTTTGATGTGTTTTTGTAGTGTTCTGCATTTCAGGGCATAATCGGGAGAAGGAATGGTTTTACAATATTTTTATGCTAGAAGAGTGTTAGGATGGAGCCTCGGAAGATTGCGTGAAAGAAACCAGCAAGCAGAGAGCAAGAAAGCAGAAGAATTATGTTTTGACAGAAGGCCAGGGCGGCCGCGCCCATGTTCATAGGGGTCGCGCTCTTTCAACAGAGAGTCAGGGCGGCCGCGCCGCATCTCAGAGTACCAGCGCCGCATCTCAGAGTACCAGCGCCGCATCTCAGAGCGGCCGCGCCGCATCTCAGAGCGGCTGCGCCGACCCGTTTTCCAGAAATTCTGTTTATACTTGGATTCTGAGAGTTTGAAGCCCATCTTGATTCTGAAGCATATATAACTCCTAAAAAGGACGTTTTCATAACGGAGACTAAGCAGAAGATGAAGAGAAGACCTAGGAGCACAAATACAACAAAGGAGAAGAAAATCTAGTTTTTACTTGTGATTGTTTGATTGAGTTGTAATCTTGGATGCTTGTTTTCTTGTTTGTTGAACCTAATACTCTTGATTACGCACTTTGGTTATTTATTCAGTTTATAAAGACTTAGTTTATTATACCATGCTTTCATCGGAACCCGCGGTGATGATGAGTTCGGTTATGAACTAATCGTTGTCGTGGGTTTCTAATGGATTTACTTATGAATTTCAATAGTTAATTTGTTTCGATATCTTAGTATGTGGTGATTGTATGATATCCTACTATTGGTTGTGCTTATTCATCTTATGAGCGTCGCGAACTTATAAGATAGTATGTTAATCTCTATTGAAGCGATTGTGATTAGAGGTTTAGAACTTGCCATGCTAGCATAGGTTCATATATTTGTTATGCATGATTCGTAGGTAATTTTAACCATCTTACTTTCCCTATGTAATCACGATAGATAACTTGCGTATTAAACCTTTATGTTGACGAATTCTATAGATAGATAGGGTCTCAACATATTTAGTGTTTATTCAACTTCTATCTCTTTTGTGGATGTCTGGTAGTAGGGAATTCGTACAACGAAAGTTGGCATTTATTAGTTTCGTGTTATCTGATTAGTTGTCATCACCATTGCATGCTAAGGTTAAGAACAATAACTTTGAATGAAGTAATAATGAAGTTAGAATCCCATGTTTATCTCATATAAGTAATTTAACCTCAATTCTCTTAGTTAATGTTAGTTAGTATAATCTCTTAGTTTAATCATAAACCCAAATTGTTATTTGTCTTAGCATTGAACGATAGCCATATCATTGTTGCATAAGTGCATAAAATGAATTTAACCTAAACCAATCTATGTGGAAACGAACTAGAAAGAATTCTATATTACTTGTGAACGCTTATACTTGTGTGTAAATTTAGAGCGTTTTTTCGTCTTAACACCTTCGTAATTCCATGTACTAAATAGAGTGTCTCTTGACATTATTTAAACGTCGCTTATTAATTCGGTTTCACAAATATATCTATCATTTCAGTGCTTTTCCTCGAAGACCTTACTTCTATTATTTCAAAAGCATCTGTTAAGCTGGTAGGGTTGTACTACATGCATTCATCACGAATTAAAAGTGGTCAGTTCCCCCTGAGAACAAATCAAAGAGATCTCTCAGGGATCTCAAAGCAATCCACAAGTTCAGTGCCATGTATGTGTTATGAACATATGCTACTGAATATATAGAGGTTTATGAGTATATATACATAGTCTTTGGTATTATTTCTACCAAGAAGATCCACTCTAGACTCATTGGTCTCTCCTTTTTGTAGGTTCTAAGATTGAACCATCGCTCTTTGTAATCATACATAATTTAAGTACAGACATGCCCTAAATTCTCAACGTCTTTGCTCTCTGAGCTAAACCATCATGGCCTTACATAATAAGCACACTTATAATATCATGTAGTATGCTCGTCTTACGATAACACTCTTATATTACGTTCAAATCTTTCTTAAGGGAAATAAAATCCTCAAGGGTATATTAGACACTATCTCTAGTGAATTCGTTATTTATATGGTGTTTGAATACTCATAGGTTAAGTTATACCTTCATCTGGTCCACGTAACTTATTAACCTAAAATCTGTATTTATTATTAGACTTCATGGTCCTCACATGTGATGCCCCCTCATGGGAAACCGATAAAGAACTATGAGTAACAATGTTCGTGTCATCTAAATCATCATATGGTCATGCTAATACTGTCTTTACCTCAGAAACTACGGAGACTCAGCCTCGTATTCTATATCAACATTTTTTCCAAATCATGTATAATTCTACATTTCTTCTCATCATTATGATAACCTCCAATGATTTCATTGGTCTTACTCTTATACCTCAAATAATCATTTCAACCTAACTTACTAATTGGTGCTACAAACGGTAGTCCAATAACGGACTCTATATGAGCTCTTACGCTTATCTCACACCTAGACATAACTCTTAAGACTCTCGTATCTATGTACTATAATTTATTGCTCTGATACCATTTCTGTTATGCCCCAAATTCGGGGTCAGGAATCTGGGTCGTCATGCAATTATTCAATCATCTGAAACCTATATGAACACAATAATCCAATAAACCACATCAAAGACCCCAACTCTCACACACAAGTTATAGAATCAGGATCGATATATAATATTTAACATCTGTTATTACAACTAAATGTACATTTCAGGACCTTACACAATTACTCACAACCTCTACATGAAGTTGTAGTAATTTCTAATTATAACTAGAACATTATCTAAATGGTCTGCCCCACCTGAAAGAAAGTTGCAAGGAGTCTACGGAAAGCCTATGTGTTTTCCACATGTTGTAGTCGGTTAACTTCCTCACTGGAAAATTGCTTATATGATGTTTTGTGATATTTAACGAAAGCAAGGGTGAGCAATAATGCTCATCCATAATATAAAATAGTTTGAAAAATGACTATTATATGTAACTGTATTTTCTCATATAATGTTATATACTCAATAGAATAATTTTCTTGGTGATATACACCTTTTTCTTTATTATTTACATCGGAATTTTTTTATATCAAAATATCTTACTAATACTTTCGGTAGCTAAGCACCTTGGCTTTAGTTACTGTATTGCATAACAATTTCAAAATGGAAGATCATGATGTTTGTTGGAACCACTATTATACGATGATCAGTCGTATATCGAAAAAATTGTAACCTTTTCTACTAGTATAAGAACGACACCCTAAATCCCGGTCATCACCCTGGCCGCATTCGGGCTATGTGTCCCATTCTGGGTATACACACACACTTCGCAGGTCCTTGAGTACACATGGTACCTTCTTCTGCGGTACTGGTAGTCCTCCTAGTATCATAGCACTAGAGTCTACCCCTCCCAATCCTTTCAAAGAATCCTATTATATACTGGGAACTTGAATTATATCATAGTTCCCCAAGCGTAATGCTTGTTGATAGGCATACTCATTATGTACGTATATATATGTACTTTCGAAATTTTTTGGGGAAGTACTATAAGTAATGTGAGTTAACCATTGTCAACACACACACACAGATATATATATATATATATAGGGAGTTTCCTTCTGACACCGTAGTCAAATTATTCGATGTAAGTTTAAATAATATTTTCTGAATATTTGAAAGTACTTTGATGATTTTCTAAAAGTCATAAAATATTTTAAAATAAGTTTATGATTTCTAAATCATATAATACCATGAATAAATATTTAATAATTAATAATAATTATTAAATAGTAAATCTTGAGTAAATTCCTTTTTAAAATGAATATACTAAATAATAATCATTGTTTAGGTAATATATAATAATAAGTATTGTTACTCAGAATAACATTTTGGAAAAACGTTTGATAAATTAACTTAGTATATTTATCATCTCATAAATCTTTTTTAATGAATATTCAAAATAATATTTATTGACTGCGTAACTTTTAATAGTAAATTATATTTGTTATTCAAAAAATTAATTTTGAAATCGTTTGATAAAATACTTCATATATTTAATAATCTCAAAGGAACGTCTCGTCCTTGAAAATATTCGTATTAATATTTAAAATAAATATATGTCCAAAATTGTATCATCTCAGGAATGCTTATGGGTTTTTAACAACTTTTACTATCTGACTCTCGGTCTTAAATATATCTCTCTACGCTACTTACTAGTGTTATCATTTTATACCGGTATTATATTTATACCAAATTATCAACAATCGAGTAAGACAAATTTATCTAAACTCGTAAATCAATATATTTCAGCTTCCAAAACAGTTTGTATTTTTTCACATCAATATATCGTAGCATTATAATAATCACAACACAACAGTTTGAAAAGAGCATGGTTCGTAAACTTTCCTAGAGTCCAAGATACGTTCTCCGAGTTTCCCTCGTTCCGGGTTTTCTAATCAATAGATATCTTAATATTAATTAGTATTCTTAATCTCATCGACCACTAAAGTGTAATACTTCATAACTTTCATTATTTGACCGACTAAAGATAACTATTAATTCTTGGTCGTAATGGATAGTCAAAGCGGTATCCTGGAGTTGACTTTCCTGAAAGTTACTATTACGCGACTCGCACTCTAACATTATTAATAAATTGAAAAATTAATATTATGGGAAACCACCTCAAGGAGATTCTTTAATATTTTTAATATTTGTCATAAAATGTTTATTTTGAAAACATGAATTTAAATAGCTGAAAAATATTTTAAAATTTTGGTCAACTACGGAATTTTACTATTAATACCGCTTTCACTAAAACATTGATTTCTCTCAAATTGTTAACTCAATCAATGCACCATTTTCGCGTACACGATCTATAAAACATTTAGAACAGATTTATTAAAAATAGTTTTATGGGCAGGGGGTGAAAATTCCGAAGTAGCAGTTCTAGGCAGTGGCTATGTTGTGGTCATTTTTGGTGTTCTCGGTTTGTGGGGCCTTGACACCGACATTTTATAAAATCAAAATTTTAACCTTTTAAGCTCCAATTTTACGGATACCTTCCCTACTTTATATTTCATCTACTGTCCAAATTTGATAAATTTTAACAATTGTTAAGGGCCTTGTTTATACCCTCAAAGTCAGTACTGCAAAACAATTTGATTTTCTCGACTACGTTCACTAAAACGGACTTTTCTCCTAAACGTAAATTGTCTCGACGCGATCTTTATATGATTACAAACTGTAAAACAAGATATTTAGATTCATGGAAATTGGTGTTCCAACTATCGATTTTATAGCTCGAAAATATATTTTAAAATAGTCCTAAATGCGAGTGAACATAATAACGGTTATACGCGTAAGGATTCTCGATTTTAACTGTCAACTCCAATAACCATCAACCAAATCAACAAATTGACCTATTTAAAATAATATAAGACCCTATATTTCAATATTTATCAAACAACAATTAACCACAACAATCAATCATCAATATTTAACAATCCAAAGTCCATTATCCAAGAATCATGTCGTACTTGAACATATCTTGTAATTAATCTTAAAACTCAAAGAAATACAAAGGGTGGATGATATTTATACCTTTATTCAAGATTTTTAATACTTAATAAAGTCCTAAGATCCTTGAGGAGAGCTTGTTCTAGATTTAGGAACCTTAAACTTCCATAAAAATCAAGAAAACAAGTTAGTAATTTTCGGAGTTACTATTCACCCTCATCTTCAAACATTTTTCTAAAACACTTGATGATAAAACACTTGAATAAAGCGTAATGAAATTCATGGGTATCATAAGGGTATATCAAGGTATGTATAAGGAATGGTTTTCATCCTGTAAGAGAATCAGGGATTAAATGAGCAATGATTTCACAAAGTTTAGTCATTTGATGTTATAAGGTATGATTGAGTATAAAAGTTTCTGTATGTTTAAGCAAGTATGTTCCAGTGTTTGGTGAATGGTGGATATATCTTTGTTGAGTAGTATTGTATTTGTGTGGTTTAGTGTCTAGTAAATCAACAATGGATGGTTTACAAAGAATAAGGCTTACAGCTCAAAGATCAAATGATGTGAGCGGGGTACAGGCTGAATCATCCAAAGTACTTAACATAAAACAGAACTATTTTGAATACTAGCAATGTCACTAGAGAATTTAGAAATATTTGCAATATATCTCGAGAAAAGTTCAAAAGTACTTGCCTCAATAAGCTTTAACCACTATTATTGGTTGACTTTTGGATTGCCTTGAACATTTTTCTTTATCGTCAGACCACTATCCTATGCTGGCTACGATCTCAACACTCAGGTCCTTCGATTGGAATCTTGCTGAGTTTGAAGACTAACCACTAGATCATTCTTAGTCCGATTTCAATCCTCGGGTCTTCCGACTAGGACCTACAGGGTTGAAAATACCCTAATTTTGATAATCGTTTAGGCCTAACACACCCTTTTTATCAAATCTACCCATCCGATATGAAGTCCCAATTCGTATTTATATGTACTACACTAACACATGCAACAATTAGGGTTCACGTTCTCGAAAATCGGTTCGGTGTTCATTTCCAGAAAATACATATACTCGTCATTTTACAAAATTAGGGTTATTGGTTTTGGCAAAATATTTCATCACTGCGTACAACCAAGTTTCGTATAATATATATATATATATATATATTCGTTCAGCATCATGATAATTACCGGATACGCTCCCGTATTTCCGTAGTTTGATTTCCCAGAAATTGGGCAGCACTTCCTTTGTTTATCAGACTATCCCATCGATTAACTCGACGTCAATACACAACAACAACCACAGTAATCCACAAACACAATCCCACAAATATTACAATCAATCAATTCAATTATACATCTCGATCCCTGATATAACCTTTACATTTTAATTAAATATTTTCATTCTGGAAATAACTTAACGAATTAAATTTTTTTTATTTTATAAAGGTAGGACTCAGAATGAATCATCACAGTCCCTGGCGGCAAAAATTTACTAGTGCCCGATATTATTCGGGTTTCCAAGTAAATTTCGTCGATTAATCATTATATTCCCCGCATAAATTCATCTTAATATCATAAATTTCAATCAATAATTTCTGAAATAAAAAGGGAATCAGATTAAATTATAGAATTAACCCAATTGCAATACATAACCACAAAGATTCACGCGTGTCACCAATACATACATACTGGTCACCTTGCCGGCTGAAACCGGAGGCAACCGGAAGTAGAGGAACAGGCAGCACACAGCTAAACCAAAAACAGCAGTGACACGGAACAAAAAGATTGATCATCGCACCAATACAAGCATATATACATATACATTGTTAGGTCTCAATGATACTATAGAAGGAGGTTGAATATAGTATCTACAATCAATTCGATTATGAACACAAATATGTAACAGAAAACAAGTTTATTCAATATATCAAACTCTGTTACAGTAGGTTTAATCTACTCTCACAGTGATGTATGATATCACTAAGAGCTGCTAGGGTTACAATGAATAATCTTCTCGAGAATGATAACACATGTAATGTAAACCCTAATTTGTGTTTATATATTACACAGTTACAAGATAACTACCAATTGATATGATAATGATTTTGTTTCCTATTATATATCAATCAGAGATTATCTACTGCAGTCCTATAGCTTTCCAATTCTTCATGCATATCTTTACTTGTTTAATCCAGATCCTCTCCTGTAAATCAGCCGTTTTTCATCCCTGAAGTGTATCCGCACTTAAGTCCTGATATAAGTTTTGACGCCTTAAGTTCTGATAATTTCCTATCTTCAGTAAGTTCTGATTTCCAGTTAAGTTCTGATATTCTGATAATAAGTTCTGAAACTAAACAAATCAGATTAGACATGACATCATAAATATATCTAACAAACTCCCCCAACTTGTAAATTATGAAAAATATACAAGTTAATAGATTTGATGATGTCAAAAATATTTAAGTACAAATGCAATAAGATATTATTTAAAACAACTAAATACAACTTACAGTACATGTAGCTTTACCAATATCACTGGATCAATCTGAACCCATAGTGAATCCTTGTAAAGTCTGTTACCAGCTTGTCCTCAACATTTCTAAGAACTTCAACTAACTGTGTTTTGACTTGCATCAGTTCTTCATCTTCATTATCACCAATCTGATAAATGGCTGCTCTGAGTGCAGGAATTGATTTTCTTTCAAGTCCATCTCCAAGTCTGATAACTCTGGTATATGAAGAGTCTTCATTGTAGCATAAACATCTTCCTTTCAGAATTACTTCTACCTTAGCGGAATTCTTCCTCTTAGGAATTTCTCTTCCATCATCTTCAGTAATTTTTGGAATGTATTCAGAAGCTTTTACACCAGAGATTCTGAGAAGATCTCTTATAGCCTTCAAAATGTAATCAAACCATCTTCTTGTAACATCATATTTTACTTCTAGAAGGTAGTGAATATGTTGAAGCTCTTTGACAGACTTCTTTAGCACATCAAAATCTGCTAGTCTGTAAGTTCTGACATCATTAAGGAACAGGATCAATTTTTCTTTAACTTTTGATTCATCTTGAGTATCCATGACAATTTGAGCAGACAGCACTTTGTTAAGGTGCTTTTGTTTGATTTTTTCATATGGTTTGTCTGTCAAAATGAAAGGATCTCTGAGAGTAACTTCTACTCATGTTTGTATCTTTTCTTTGTCAGAACCTAATCCGGACTTGTCTCTAGCTTGCTTGGCTTTTAACCCAAATGTTGCAAGTTGATTCAACATTAGATTGGTCTTAGGTTCCACTGGAGTAGCTTTGTTCCATAGCAGTTTATCAGCAATTGTCATCTTGACCAAATCAACTTGAGCTCTGTCAGAGGTTGATGTCTTGATGACTTATTCATGATTTGCAGATTCTTCTGTAGATTGCTGTTCCGAAGTTTCTTCAGAATTTGTTAAGTTCTGAACTTCTTCACTCTGAAAAACTTGAGCTATGTCAGAGGTTGTCTTAGATTCTTCTGTCATCCTCTTTCTCTTCAGAGTTTCAATTGTTTCATCTTCAGCAGCAGTATCATCAAAGACTTGAACCATCTTGCACACAGGATCCATCAGAATTTGAGGAATCTCCATCTTCTGTTTCTTGACTGTCTCCCCAACTTTTCCTTTTCCCTTGTCTTTGGGATCAGTAGTAGTTTGAGATCTAGTACTTGATCTAGGAATCTCGGTGGCAGATCTTTCTTTTATCACAATTCCTTTCTCCTTAGGTCTGGGAGGCTTCTTTGCATTAGAAGCTTTAGGCTATAGTTTTGACTTTTCAGCATTAAACCTAGCTTCTTCTTTTCTAAGTTCCTCTAAATCCACTCCTGGATTATCCTTAAGGAACAGCCTCTTTGCAAGTTCTTCATCCAGGGCTTGAATTTTAGGATCCTTGTAAAAGAAGGTTGCCTTCTTTCCCTTGAACTTTAAGGTTTGCTTAAATTGCTTTGAGTCTTGACTTCCACCTTGAATGAGAACATCAGACTTTGTCATCAGAGTTTGCTTATCTGAACTTGATCTTCAATTTTAGAACTTGTGAGCAACAAAGTTTGATCTGTAGGTGAAGTCTTCTTTCCTTCTTTATTCCTCCCTTGCATAGCAGATCTATCAGAAGTTGTCTGTTGAGTGGGAAATCTGCTCAGCTGCTTCCCTTGACTTTGACCTCTACTCTTATCAGAGTTTCCCTGCTCATCACCAAGATCATCCTTTTTCTTCAGTGTCTTGATTGGTGAGCATTTGGACTTAACTACCTTCTCCCCCTTTTTGGCATCATCTGTCAGGAGTAGAGAAAGAAGGAGTTCCACTGAAGATTGGATTTCATTGCGTTGTGTCTATTGAGAGGCTTGATTCTGCAAGACCTCATCCAGTTGGGCCTGTTGCTTGATTTAAAGTTTATCAACCTTTTCATGAGTCTAGTTTGTACATCAGGTCTAGCTTATCAGCTATTTCCTGAAGTTTATCAACTTTTTCATGAGTCTTGGAGTGTAGATCTTGTAGTGTTTTGGTACTGAGAGCAGTGACTTTAAGTTATGTTTTGAAATCAGAATTTATCAGCAACTCATCAGCTTTGGAAACATATTCTGACAGAACATATGAGCTGGGAATGAAGTCATGTTCATTCCACTTCTTTGTCCATTTAACTCCTCTGTGAGTGTCCTCCCAAGGAACAGGAGCATCTTCTTCAACAAATTTAAACAGTGCCTCCTTCCCAAGAATTGGAGCATTGACTGGAACACTTGCTGGAGCACTGTCGCCAGAATTTGATAGAATCTCATCATCTTCTGATAACACCAGAGTGTGTGTAACTGAAGGAGATTCCGAAGCAACTTCATCTAAATTCTGATCTTCAGTGCCAAGATCAAGAATTGGTGTTGTTGGTAGCTCCATCTGTAAAATTGGAGAAGTAACAGGAGTTGGTTGTGCTGTAGTTGGAGCTTCCAGATATAGAATAGTAGGTATATTAAAAGTATGAATATCTATTTCAGGACTTGTCTCTTGTTCTTCAACATAATTTGTAGCTTTGATTGGAGAGTGAGATGGAGAAATCACAGATTCCTGTACAGGTTATGATCTGTGGACGAATCAGAATTTCTCCAGGTGCTGGAAGTGCTTCAATTATAATTGGTTCTGATGAGATCAGAAATTCCTGATCCCCTTCCTCAACATCTTCAGTATCCTCAAATTGAATTTGTGCAATATGCACACCTGCTCTAGTCTTCCTTGATCTTCTAGAATGTGGAGTGATATGATCTGTATCAGAATTTGAAGATCTTTTCCTTTTCAAAATTCCAGAACCCTCAGCTTCATTCTCTTTCTGAAGAGTTGACTCTTCAGCTTCTAATGTCACAGGTTCTGATGCAGGAACCTGGACTTGTTCATCCTCATCAGATTCATCTCTCAGAATCATCCTTCTTCTTCTCCTTGGTAGAGATTTAGGCACAGCGATAGTTCTTTTAGTTTTGGGCCTAGAGGATGTGTCAAATTTTACAACTGTCACCTTTTGAGAAGTACCAGAAGTTGGTTTGGTTTTGGATTTGAGAGGTGAGGTTCTGATAGTAGGTGATGATGGTTGTGGTTGAGAGGATTGTGCTGGTTGATAGTAGGTTCTGATAGTAGGTTGTGGTTGAGTATTGGAAGGCTGGGTTGGTGCAACATCAGGATATATGGTTGTGTATGTGTGAGGATCAGAATTTTACTAAGAACTGTTTTACAGATTGAGGAATTTGGAGGGGTCTTAGTACATCCTTCTTATTATCAGCAGATAATAAGTCTGTGAAAGCCCTTTTGTGAAGTTTAAAGGGTTCAATTAACTAACTAAAGTTTTGAGGTGCATCAGAACAACAGAAACTATATATAAGCTAACGGAAATCTAGCAAAATATACTATGTTGCTGTTAGATATATTTGATAATGTAATGGCTAATATAATTTATGTTTAGATTTCAGATCTTACTTAACAAGACAAATCAGTACTTAACTGTTGATCAGTACTTATACTGGAAGTCAGGACTTAAGGATATCAGTACTTATATTATCAGGAGATAATCATCAGAAGTTAGATATCAGAACTTAAGTGCTGAAGGACGATCAGATAAGGAAAGTAGCTGATTAAAGGAAAGAAGATCGAGATAAACATAAGAAGAGATATGCATGAAGAAGGAGTTCCGTGAAGAATGGAATACTTGGAAGAAAAGATATCTGATTGATATATTTTAGGAAGCATAATTATATTCCATATCAATTAGCGATTATCTTGTAACTGTGTAGTATATAAACACAGACATAGGGTTTACACTATAAGTGTTATCATATTCGAGAAGATTATTTATTGTAACCCTAGCAGCTCTCGTGATATTTGTTCATCACTGAGAGGTAACAGATCCATATTGTAACAGAGTTTATTGTTTCAATAAAGTTTGTTTTCTGTTACTTAATATATTAAAGTTCGATTTGATTGTATTATACACTGTATTCACCCCCTCTACAGTGTGTGTGACCTAACAAGTGGTATCAGAGCTAATCTATTAACACACATATAGTTAAAGATCCAAACACAATCATGTCTGACACAGAAACTCCAACTAAGCCTACCAAAACTGAAGAACCTCCAAAGACACAAATTCAAAGTCGGTATGAGACTATCAGAGTTCCCATACTGAGACCATCTGAATATCCCATATGGAAGATAAGGATGACCATTTTGCTGGAAGCAACAGATCCAGAATACCTTGATAGAATCAAGGAAGGGCCTCACAAACCAACCAAGCTCGCTGTTGCAGTTGCAGGTGAAGCAGCAAAGACCGTACCAAAGGAGAAGAGTGATTATACTGCTGAAGATATAGCATCAATTGCTAAGGATGCTAAGGTACGACACTTACTGCATAGTGCCATTGATAATGTAATGTCAAACAGGGTAATCAACTGCAAGACTCCTAAGGAGATATGGGATGCTCTGGAAATAAGGTGTCAGGGAACGGACACAATTAAGAAGAACAGGAAGACAATACTCACTCAAGAGTATGAACATTTTGACTCAAAGACTAATAAGTCATTGAATGATTTATATGATAGATTTGTCAAACTTTTGAATGATTTGTCATTGGTTGATAAAGAGTATGATCTTGAAGATTCAAACCTTAAATTCCTGTTAGCTCTTCCTGAATGCTGGGATTTGAAGGCAACGACAATAAGAGACAACTACAATCTTGATGAAACAACTCTTGATGAAATCTATGGAATGCTCAAGACTCATGAACTTGAGATGGAACAAAGAAGCAAGAGGAAAGGAGGAAAGTCAAGGACAGTTGCTCTTAAGGCTGAAGAAGAATCCCCCAAAGCAGCTTCCTCAAGGAAAGACAAGAGTAAAGCTCTTTTCATAAAGTCTGAAACTGAGTCATCAAGTTCTGAAAGTAATGATGACTCAGATTCTGAAAGCTTGCCTGATACTGATGCTGATGAGGAGATGATGAAGCTGTGTGCTCTTATGGTGAAAGAAATTACAAAGATTGCATACAGGAAGTTCAGGAAGGGAAAGAAGTTTTCCAGGAAAGGCATAAGTTCTGATAAGAAGAATTTCAGGAGATCTGAAGGCAGAGGAGGAAAGTCTGACAGAGGAGATTATACCAATGTTAAATGCTATAACTGTGGTGAGAAAGGCCACATATCTCCTGATTGCAAGAAGGCAAAGGGTGACAAAGGCAAGGCTCTTGTCACAAAGCAGAAAAGCTGGACAGACACCTCAGACTCTGAAAGTGAGGAGAACTATGCATTGATGGCAAATGCTGATAAAGAAAGTGCTGAGAGCAGTTCTGAAGCTGCTGAAACAAAGGTACCTCAGACTGCTTATGCTTTTCATACTGATGATATTAATGAGTTGAGAAGATATCTTAAAACCATGTTTGTTAGTTATAGAGATCAAACTTTAACATGTGAAAGATTAACTTCTGAAAATTTTGCCTTTAAGAAAAGAAATGATTTCTTAGAAAAAGAGTTAGACATGTTCCATCAAACTCAGAAAAATAGAGATGATGCTTTTTATGTTAGGGATGAAGTGCTAAAAATGAATCTCTAAAAATTGAGTTAGAAAAGGAAAGAGAGATTATCAGGACTTGGACTAACTCTGGCAAAACAACTCAAAATTTGCTAAGTAGTGGAAACTGGAAAGAGGGCTTAGGTTATGGAGAAGATAAGAATGATAAAGGAACTGAAGAAATTAAGCCTGTTGTTAAGCAAAAGCCAAAGCTAAAACCTGTTAAGTTTGTAACTGTAAAGTCTAAAAATGAGAAATCAGAAGTTAAAGAGGAATTAACTTCTGACAAACTAAAACAGGAAAAGACAGCTGAAGTGAACATAGGCTTAATGACAAAGAAGCAGCTTAAGCATAAGCTGAAAGATGTTAAGAATGCAAACAAGGTAAAATCACCTAGGAAAAATAGGAATGGAAAGGAAGGTGTGAATAAAAGCAATGATTATAAACCTGTTCCTGATGCTCCTAGGAAAACATGTCATAACTGTGGAAGTTCTAACATTCTGGCTTCTTTTTGCAGGAAGAATAAAAATATTAACTCCTTACCTTCCAAATCAGGAGTTAAGAGTCAGTCTGTTAGATACAAACCACAGAATCCTTTTTTTCATTGTGGTAGTTTATGGCATTCCATTTATACTTGTAAGGAATGTCATAGTTTGTACTATGATTATTATCAAATAAAACCTTCTTTGAAGAAAGTTTCCATTATTCCTTCTAGTGTAAATTCTGATTCAAAGTCTGATAGTATAAGTTCTGATAAGAAAAATGTTAACATAAACTCTGATGCTAAATCCGCTGCAAATGTTAACAAACTTAATAAGGCCAAAGGATTCAAGCAAGTTTGGGTCCTTAAAACTAATAATTAGTGGTCTTTGTGATTGCAGGGCAACAGGAAAAATATTCTAGTTCTGGACAGTAGATGTTCAGGACATATGACTGGAAATAAGGCCCTGCTATCAGACTTTGTGGAGAAAGTTGGCCCAAGTGTTTCTTATGGAGATGGCAACATTGGAAAAACATTGGGATATGGCAGTATCAATCTTGGAAATGTCATAATTAAACAAGTAGCTCTGGTCTCAGGACTTAAACACAATCTACTGAGTATAAGTCAAATCTGTGACAGAGGTTATCATGTTGATTTCTTTGAAGAACACTGTGAAATTATGAGTAAATCTAAAGGCAAAGTTGTTCTGAAAGGATACAGGCGTGGTAACATTTATGAAGCTAAGCTTTCAACAAGTACTGATGGTTCTGCAATCTGTCTGATGAGTAGAGTATCAATTGAAGAAAGCTGGAATTGGCACAAAAAACTCTCTCATTTAAATTTCAACAATATAAATGAACTGGTCAAGAAAAATCTTGTGAGAGGACTGCCAAAGTCAGTATTTGCTCCTGATGGCCTTTGTGATTCCTGTCAGAAGGCCAAACAAAGAAAATCTTCATTCAAGAGCAAGTCTGAATCATCAATTCTTGAGCCTTATCATCTACTACATGTTGATCTATTTGGTCCAGTAAATGTCATGTCTATTGCAAAGAAGAAGTATGCGTTGGTCATAGTGGATGAGTTCACCAGATACACATGGGTGTATTTCTTGCACACAAAAAGTGAAACTGCATCTATCTTCATTGATCATGTCAAACATTTGGATAAAATGGTCAAAGATTCTGTGAAAATTTTAAGAAGTGATAAAGGCACTGAGTTCAAGAATTTGATAATGGAAGAGTTCTGCAAAAACCATGAAATAAAGCAGGAATTTTCTGCTCCTGGAACTCCACAGCAAAATGGAGTTGTTGAAAGGAAGAATAGAACTCTCATTGAAGCTGCATGTACAATGCTTGAAGAAGCAAAGCTTCCAACCTATTTCTGGGCTGAAGCTGTGCAGACTGCTTGTTTTACTCAAAATGCAACACTCATTAACAAGCATGGAAAAACACCATATGAGATGGTGAAGAAAAAGAAGCCAAATCTGAAATACTTTCATGTATTTGGATGCAAGTGTTTTGTTCTCAAGACTCATCCTGAACAGCTATCCAAGTTTGATTTAAAAGCTAATGAAAGAATCTTTGTTGGATATCCACTTTCCACAAAAGCCTTCAGAGTCTATAATTTGAGAACAAAAGTGGTCATGGAATCTATCAATGTCTCTTTTGATGACAAGAAGATTATTGGTCTTGAAGATTTCATTGACCATGATCAGCTGAGATTTGAAAATGAAGACTCAAATTCTGATACTGAAAATCCTGACAGTCTAAGTCATGATACTATAAATTCTGATGGATTAAACTCTGATGTTATTGAAACTGTGGTGACTACGTCAAAGGAAGATGTACCTATGCAGGAGGAGCATATTCAAGATCCTACCACATCTCAAGAAACATCAGAACATACATCTGGCTCTTCAAGTTCTGATTCATCAAGTTCTGATTCGTCAAGTTCTGATAAGCCAAGTTCTGATAGTGCTGAAAATCTACATACTGAAGAATCCAACTCAGAGAGCATAGTTTCAGGGGGAGCATCAGAAAATGAAAATGAAGACAACATGGATCATGGGGGAGCATCCAGTTCTAGAGAAAACCTTCCATCTGCAAGGAAGTGGACAAAATCACATACACCTGATTTGATAATTGGAAATCCTGATGCAGGTGTCAGAACTAGAACATGTACTTCAAATGAATGTCTCTACAATTCTTTTCTCTCTCAGACTGAGCCAAAGAAAGTGGAAGAAGCTCTTCAAGATGCTGATTGGGTGCAAGCAATGCAGGAAGAGTTAAATGAATTTGAAAGAAACAAAGTCTGGACCCTAGTGCCAAGACCAAAGAATAGATCTGTTGTTGGTACAAAGTAGGTATTTAGAAACAAAACTGACAGTGATGGCATAATTACAAGGAATAAGGCAAGGCTGGTTGCAAAAGGATATTCTCAACAGGAGGGAATTGATTATGATGAAACATTTGCACCAGTTGCTAGGTTAGAAGCCATAAGGATATTTTTGGCTTATGCTGCTCACAAAAAGTTTACTGTCTTTCAAATGGATGTGAAAAGTGCTTTTCTCAATGGAGAATTGGAGGAGGAGGTATATGTTGAACAACCTCCAGGCTTTGTAGATTCCAAACATCCAGATTATGTCTACAGGCTTGATAAAGCACTTTATGGACTTAAGCAAGCTCCTAGAGCATGGTATGAGACTTTAGCTCAGTTTCTTCTGGAAAGTGGATTTAACAGAGGGACAATAGACAAAACACTGTTCTACCTCAACCATGGAAAGGACTTACTTCTGGTCCAGATTTATGTTGATGATATCATTTTTGGGTCTACAAATGACAAACTTTGCAAGAAGTTTGCCAAACTAATGCACTCAAGATATCAGATGAGTATGATGGGGGAACTTAGCTATTTTCTGGGCCTTCAAGTCAAGTAGAATGAAGAAGGCACTTTTATTTGTCAAACCAAGTACACCAGAAACTTGCTGAAGAAATTTGGAATGCAAGATTTTTCAAGTGCATCCACTCCCATGGCCACTGCAACAAAAATGGATAAGGATACTGGTAAATCAGTAGATATTACTGAATACAGAGGTATGATTGGCTCTCTACTCTATCTAACTGCTAGTAGGCCTGATATCATGTATGCTACCTGTCTTTGTGCAAGATTTCAAGCAGATCCAAGAGAACCTCACTTAACAGCTGTGAAAAGAATCTTTAAGTATCTTAAAGGAACAGCTGATCTGGGATTGTGGTATCCTAGAGAATCAGATTTTAAACTAATAGGTTACTCATATGCAGATTTTGTAGGTTGCAAAATTGACAGGAAAAGCACAAGTGGAAGCTGCCAATTCCTTGGAGGCAGATTGGTTTCTTGGTTCAGCAAGAAACAAAAGTCAATTTCCACATCAACTGACGAAGCAGAGTATATTGCTGCAGGAAGCTGTTGTGCACAGATTCTTTGGATGAAGAATCAGTTACTGGATTATGGGTTAACATATTTCAAAATCCCTATTTACTGTGATAATCAAAGTGTTATTGCTATGACAGGTAATCCAGTTCAACACTCTATGACAAAGCACATCAGCATCAGGTACCACTTCATAAGGGAACATGTGGATGAAGGTACAGTGGAATTGCACTTTGTTCCAACAGATCAACAACTAGCAGATATCTTCACAAAACCACTGTGTGAAGCCACTTTTACAAGATTGGTAAATGAACTTGGAATGATTTCAGGTTCTTTCTCTAAATCTGCTTAGTCTTGTTCTGTATTATCAGACTTTATGATCAGTATTTACAGAATTTAATCTCTTTGTGTATTCTGTGATTAATTGTCAAATGTTTTTAAGTACTGACTACTGTCTGATATATGTTTCTAAACTCTGATAAGTGATATGTCTGTCTAAGTAACTATTCAATCCTATGAGGATAACTGTGCTAGATACTGACTTACTAGTCTTCAATAAACAAATGATCCCATGTAAGAAGTAATTATTTCTGTGGAAATCTTATGACACTAGCAAATTCTGATAATTGAGCTTAGTTGAGTTTACTTTGGTTATCTTATTACTAAGTCACAAATTAGAATAATGCTACTCATCTGTTAAGTTCTGATACTAGTAAAACTGCTGAATGTACTAAGTGCTGATAAATCTCACTTATAAAAAGAAAAATCAAAAGGTTCAAAGAATAGAATCAGGTACTCCTTTGAGATCTAGAGTAAAAAAATGGAAGGGAAGACCCAAGTGCATTGCTGGTATTAAGTAAATATGCATTAGAAAAGCAAAATATTTTCTTGGTGACTTTTCACACTCTATGACTACTGGAGAAATACTCTGATAATAGCATAAATTCTGATAAGCAGTCGTGACTCACTTACACTGAGGAGCCACTGTAAAATAGAATTTAAAAAGATGCATAAAATTAGCACACAACAGTTGAGGTAGACTCAAGCATGAACTCATTCATCAGTAGGTTTCAGGATAATGACAGCTCTTTAGCAAAATTTTAGTTATGCCTTATTTCTAAGATATACTGAAGTGAATCAGACTTTACTCTTTGTCTGCTATTTAGCTTGATGCACACACTAATCACTCCATCTGAATGATGAAAATTACTGTGGTGGTCTATGTTGTTTTAGATAAAAAGTCATTGTGTCATTTTGCACTAACTCTGAGGCCAAGTTCTGGTTGAATATTCTGACGATTAAGTTCTGAAGGGTATAACTCAGCACTTGTATGAGGATTTACTTAGATAGGCATTCCTTTTTCGAGTTAAGAAATTATGTTCTGATGACTGTTAAGTTCTGAAATAAGTCTAAGTTCTAATATTACAGTCTAAATTCTTTACTTGACTTATCTGTGGATAAAATTTAATAACAGTCTCGGTACAATCTAGAACATGTGAAGTGGAAGATTAATAGTCACTATGGTTAGGATTCATGGTACTCGTACTTAAACAGTCAACTTTTACTTGTGTCTTGTGCGCATTCAACCATGTTTTCTCTTTCCAATAAATGTTATTCTTTTTCCAAGTCTGGGGAAACGAGGTCGATTTAATTCTACCTGTCAGCATTAAATACTTTTACGTCTCCTGGCATTCTCTTGCCTATATAAGCAGCCACTTCACATCAGCCTTCCCATCACACTCTTTCTCACAAACTTACCTTCATATTTTTTCTTTCAAAAAAAACATAATGGTCAGATACAACATGTTTTTGAACTACCAAAACTTCAATATGGAGCTAAGCTGTGCCCACTGGCAGCAGGAATGGCACGTCACGGCCACTCCTGAGGAGATATGGGACTCTGTCCCACAGGAGGTACTGACCCAACTCCTGTTCTTCTATATGGACTACCATCGCCATCTAGAGCGATTGGAGGAGGAAAGGCTGGAAGCTCTCCGCCAGCAAGAGCGAATCATCCGACTCGCCATTCTGTTTGTCGAGAGTAGGAAGAAGAAGAAATGATTTAATCTTGTCTTCTTCCTATTTTTCTTCATCATCAGCTTTGTCAGGCTTCTTAGCTAGGACTAAAGCTGTTGATGTTAGGTTTAGTAGCTTAGGGAAATCTTGTATAAGTACTGATGTAATTTCCATTTCATAAATGTATTCTCTTGATATATTAATGAAATCTGTCTTTATTTCAAGATTTTGTCTCTAAGTTATTTTGTAATGCATTGATAAATCCTGATTGATATTCTGATGACTATATAAATTCTGTTTTAATCTAAGTTCTGACTTTCCTTTATGAGTACTTACTCATATGATTTATCTTGGTCATTTTCACTTGATTTCTTTTCAGAATATTAATGATGCAGTGAAAAATAACTAAATCAGTGGGAACGGTTTCAATTTTGAATTAAAACGGTTTCACCTTGATTAAAGGAATATCTGGGTAAATGGAACAGTTTTTTCCTTAAAAACAGGCAAGTGGACAAGTAATGATTACTGTTTTCTCGCGCCCAGTAACTATCCGTTATTACTGCATGTCTGACAGGTGTCCAACGGTAACATTTTTTTTCTCAGAGTATAAGTACGACAGAGAAAGGATTTCTTTAATCTTTTATTTCCTTCACACTTTTTCTCTCTACTTGCTTTTACTCTCTCTTTCTCTCACGTTGGTTCTTCATACAGACATTTTATCAAACACCTAACAGGCACTTTTGAATCTCAATTTTTTCACATGGCACCTAAGGATTTAATCATTGATGGAGCTAAGTTTGTTCCAAACAACTATGCTGCAATTCTTGATCATGTTGAAGTTCCATCTGAATTGCATTTTGTGCAAGATCTTCTTGCACACAGTGAGATTGGGTATGCACTGACCCAGCCTTCAGTCTTTTCAAGCCAACAAGTTCTGACGTTTTGGCGGACTAGGCACTTTGATGATGGTGGTAAACATGGCACTCCCAGTATTGTTTTTGAAGTGGGTGATTCATCTTATACAGTCACTCCTGGTACAATACGCAAAGCTCTACATCTCCCAGAAGATTGTACCTTTTCAATTCCAGAAGAATCAGCTCTTCAGGAGTTAATGGCAAATTTGGGGTATGAATGGAGTTTGGAAAAACTTGGGCAGTTGAAACGGGCTCATATCAGAAGAGAATGGAGCTTCTTCTTCGACTGCATCACCAAAGCTTTTGGGAATAAATGTTCGAATTTTGATGTTATCCCAATTCTGAGTCAGCACATCGGGTATGCTATTATCAATCAAACTCATTTTGATTTTGCAACTGGTATAATTGGTTCTATTGGGGATAGGATGACAGAGGATAGGAATGTTGTCTATTTTGCTAGATTCTGTCAACTTATTTATACTTTTTGTACTGATGAACCTCAATTAGTCAGTTCCTCAACCCCACCTTTTAAGGTTGCAAAACGATACTTTAATGACCTGGTAAATGCTGACACTAAGAAATCAGTGGTTAGACCATTACAGATTCCTCAGTCTGTAAAACAGATCCTAGTAAATGCTGATCCTGGTACTTATAGATCTATTTACTCTGATGTCCAACCAACAATAAACACCCAAAAACCATCATCCTCAGCACCTCCCACTCATTCTACTCAACCTACCCTCAGGACATATCTCAAATCCTATCTCTCCACTTCACAGACTGATCAACCCTCAGCCTCAGCACCTACTGTGAAGCCTTCATCCTCCAAGCCAAAGAGGACAAAGACTGTTTCTCAAACACCTCAAAAGAGAAGGAGGATTGCCTTGAGAGATGAATCTGATACTGAGGAACAGGTTCCTTCTTCAGAACCTATTGTAGGTGAAGCTGAGAAAAAGACTTCTCAGAAGGATTCTGGAATTGGGGGATCTAGGCTTCTCAAAAGGCTTAGAAGAATGACAGTCCCTGAAACTCCCAAGGAATCCAAATCAACAAAGAGATACCAGAAATAGAGGGCAAAAAGGCCAGTTTCAGATGATGAAGAGGAAGCAGCTAAGGAAGGGGATCAGGAATCTCTGATCTCACAAAACAAGGAATTTGCTCCAGTCACTTCTTCTCCATCAACTCCATCTAAGGAAGCTGCTACTGAAAAGGCCAACACACCATTTGTGTCTCCTGTTCAAAAGTCTGTCTCTCCTGTTGATCCAGGCCTAAGTGCTGAAATTGAAATTCAGAACCTGGTTGTGCCTGAAATGCTTTACTTAGAAGCTCCACCAGCAACTAATCCTTCTACAACACCTGTTCCTGATGCTGTTCAAACTCCAGAGTTATCAACACCATCTTCTCTGAATCATGATGATGATGCTCAGACTTTAGGTGAGCATCAGGATTTGGCTGTTGATCAGAACTTAGAACAAGATCAGCAATTAGAGGATGCTAAAGCCTCTATTGCTACTCACACTATTGTATTATCAGAAGATACTGATTCTTTAAGTTCTGATGCTGCAAATGCTGGAGATACTGGTGTGCTGCTCCAACTGCAGATGCTGATACAGCAGGTCCTTCAGGACATGCTCCTCAACAGACTATTCTAAAGTCTGAACTGGTTAAGAAGTTTGTTACCGGAGAAGCACCAGTACCTTGGAGTGAAACTCCTGCAGGTCAGGAGTGGACTAAGGAATGGAACTCAGTTTCATGTGTTCCAACTGAAAAGCATCTTGCTGAGCACTTGACTAAAGCTGATGAAATGTTAAATTCTGATGATTTCAAAACCCAGCTTCGAGTCACTGCATTGAGTACTAAACATCTACAAGGTCTTCATTCAACTACTCATGCAGAGCTACACAAGATTCAGGAGAACTTTATCAAACAGGAACAAGTTTGGAAAATTGATAAGAAAAAGTTCTTCCAACCTACCATTGACAGGATTGCTTATATTGAGAAGACTCAAGATCATCAACAAGCTCAGATTGATGAAATTCTGAAAAATCAAGCTTCTCAGCAATCACAACTAACTGAAATCCAATCCTCAGTGGAATTATTTATCTCTCTTCTACTACCTGCTGATGCCAAAAAGGGGGAGAAAGTAATTAAGTCCAAATGCAAGACTGACAAGACACTGACAGGAAAGGATAATGAAAAAGATGATCAAGGAAACTCTGGAATGGGTAGAGGTCACAGTCAAGGTAGAGGATTCACATCAAGACAAGCTAGTCACAGGATAAGTTCTGATACTGGGAAGAGAATAAGTTCTGCTACTGATAAAAGGATAAGTTCTGATGAACTTTTAGATCTTGATGAGGAAATGTCAAGACAGTTATTTCTTCAGGAAAATCTAGGATTGGACTTGGAGAGTTTAATGAAAGAAGAAGCCAGACTTAAATCAGAGAAGTCACATCTAAAATCTGAAGCTTCTGGTAAAAAGCCACTTCCAAAACTCAAAGGCATTGTGATCAAAGAAAGGACACTTACTGAAGCAACATTGGCTAGATCACAACCGTAGATAGATCCAAGATCCAAGGGTAAAGAAAAAGTTGGTGAACCTATCAAGGTTTATGTGCCTCCTGAGGATGAAGAAATTACTGATGAAAAGGATGATCTTGCTCTGACTTCAAGAAAAGTTCTTAAAACAACCTCTGACATGGCTCAAGTTGTTCAGAGTCAAGAAATTGTAAGTTCTGATATTCAGAAGAAGCAAGTAACCTCTGACATAGCTCAAGTTAACTTGATATCAGAAGATAGACCAAAAACACTCCTACCAGGATTCACTAAAGCAAAACAGACTCAACCTTTAAAGACTACTGCAAGTGGTTTTGAAGTAAGAGTAGTTACTGGAAAGGAAGCTAGAGATAAGACTGGATTGGGAAGTGCTGATGAAAGAAGAATACATAACACTACCAATGATCCAACTTCCTTGAGTGAACCAGGTATTGGAGCAACTCCTGAGAGATTGAATCAACTGGAATCTGTACAGATGGTTTACCATACCTACTTGAAAGAATACATCATGTTGTATTTCATGACAGATGGTAGGGTTTATCATATAAGACAAAATGCTATTCCATTGAAGTATTTTGAAGAATTGGAGCATATACTTTTCTTACTTCAAGTGGATGACAGAATAACAGGAACTGCTGCAAACTACTTAAAAGAACAGATTCAGAGACAGAAAAGGCTTTATTCTGTTAAGTCTGACAGCACATATGTTCCAAAGTACAGAGATCACAATGGTGATATTGTTGATATGAAGCCTAATACTGCACAGATCAGAACATATCTTGGTATTAAGGGACTTGAATTCAATCTGGAGTCTGACAAAGCCTATGTCATAAGACTAGATCAGGAGTTGAGAAAAGCAAAGATCAATGATCTCAGAGCTGCAATCTTTCAAACTGGTGAAGATACTGCAGAGCTTAAAGATGCCAAAAGGAGAATGATTGATGAACTCAGATATGCTGAGAAATGTTTGTTGAAGAACTATCTCAGAACAACTCCTGACATCAGAGAGATCAGATGATGAAGCCAAGTTGAAGATCTACAACTGCTTAAATTCTGATATTTGTACAGACTAAAGTTATTATCAGAAGTTGAATATTGGTAAAGCTTTAAGGACTGTAAGTTGTAGTTATCTAGTCTAATTCTCATGCATTTGTACTTAATGTTTTTGACATCATCGAATATCTGTTAAACTTGTATATTATGCTAATTTACAAGTTGGGGGAGATTGTTAGATATATTTGATAATGTCATGGCTAATATAATTTATGTTTAGATTTCAGATCTTACTTAACAGGACAAATCAGTACTTAACTGTTGATCAATACTTATACTGGAAGTCAGGACTTAAGGATATCAGTACTTATATTATCAGGAGATAATCATCGGAAGTTAGATATCAGAACTTAAGTGCTGAAGGACGATCAGATAAGGAAAGTAGCTGATTAACGGAAAGAAGATCGAGATAAACATAAGAAGAGATATGCATGAAGAAGGAGTTCCATGAAGAATGGAATACTTGGAAGAAAAGATATCTGATTGATATATTTTAGGAAGCAGAATTATATTCCATATCAATTAGCGATTATCTTGTAATTGTGTAGTATATAAACACAGACATAGGGTTTACACTATAAGTGTTATCATATTCGAGAAGATTATTTATTGTAACCCTAGCAGCTCTCGTGATATTTGTTCATCACTGAGAGGTAACAGTTCCATACTGTAACAGAGTTTATTGTTTCAATAAAGTTTCTTTTCTGTTACTTAATATATTAAAGTTCGATTTGATTGTATTATACACTGTATTCACCCCCTCTACAGTGTGTGTGACCTAACAGTTGCTATCTTCTTTCATCCTATCACCTATAAAACCCAAAATAGCAGTAGCATAATCAAAATGAGTTTGATTAAGAAGTGCATACCCTATTTGCTGACTCATGATTGGAATAGCATCAAAATTTGAGCATTTGTTGGTGAAGGCTTTGGTAATACAATCGAAAAAGAAGCTCAACTCCCTCCTGATGTAGGGCCTCTTCAATTGTCCCAGCTTGGACAAAGATTTCTCATAGCCAAGATTTGCCATCATGTTTTGAAGAGCTGACTCCCCAACTTGTGAGCTGTAAGTACAGTTTTCTGGCAGATGTAATGCTTGTCGAACAGTTGACAAGGTTACTAAGTGCTCATCTTCCCTGTTGTAAAAATGATGCTTGGGGACCCATTTTCACCACCATTATCATAGACTCCAGACCTCCAAAACTCCATAATTTACTTCCCTGAGAGAGTCTGTGGTTGGGTCAGAGCATACCCAATTTCACTTCGAGCGAGAAAATCTTGAATGAAGTGAAGTTCTGAGGGAGCCTCGTCCTTGTTGAGAATAACCATATAGTTGTTGGGGACAAACTTGGCTCCATCATAGATAAGATCCTTAGGTGCCATTTCTGTGAAAATTAAGTGAAAAGTTGTGTGTGTATAGAGTGTTTGATAAAGAGCTTGTGAGAAAATAGCTTCAGAGAATAATAGAGAGTGAGAGAAAATAAGAGAGATTAGAAAAGAGTAAGAAAGTAGGTAAAAGATTGTAAAATCTTTTATCTCTCATATATATATTCTTTCCACTAATTACAACGGCTAATTTCTGAAGCAGAACCGACATTTGACACCTGGCAACATGTAAACAGTCAAAACATTATTAGTGGGCACGGTAAACGTGCAGTAATTATTGCGCACATGCGGTTACCAAAACAAACACGCAACCCATTAACCAAATGATTATCACTGTTTTTATCTCACTTAATTATTTTATGATAAAATGACCGTTATAGTAAAAACTAATAATGAATCAACCAATTAAAATGTGACACATAAGCATCAGAGTTTGTATCAGAACTTGACTATTATCAAAATTTAACAGTCATCAGAACATGGCTTCTGTACTCAAAAAGTGAATGACTGTTTCTGTCTTTCTTCACACAAATACTGACTGGTTTCTTCAGAGTTTAATCATCAGAACATAATCAGAACTTGTCCTCAGAATTTATGCAAATAATACTTATCTGTTTATCAGAAACAACTTAATCACCACAGTAATTTTCATCATTCATATGGAGTGATAGTGTGTGCATGTGCAAATGATCAGATAAAGATTAAAGTCTGATAAACTTCAGTATATCTTAGAAATAAGGCATAACTAAGAAAATCGCTTAAAATCTGTCTTGAATTGTGAAGTCTACTATAGAATAAAGTTATGTAAGAATCCACCTCAACTGTTTGTGCTTATTTTATGCATCTTTTGAAAAAAAATTGACAATGGCTTCTCAGTGTAAATGAGTTACAACTGTCATCAGAATTTATGTTGTTATTAGAATATTTCTCCAATAATCAGAGAATGTGAAAAGTCACCAAGAAAAATTATTGTTTTTCTAATGCATATAACTTAATACCAGCAATGCACTTGGATCTTCCCCTTTCACATATTTACCCTAGATCTCAAAGGAGTACCTGATTTCAATTTTTCTTTTCTTTTATTTTCTTCAGATAAGTGAGGCTTATCAAGCATGTAGTTCATCCTTAAGATTTACTGACATCAGAATTTGATAGATGAGATGCAATAAACTAGTTTGTGACTTAGTAATGAGATACAGGAAGTAAATTTCACTAATATCAAAATCAGAATTTGCTTGTGTTATTGATTTCCACATAAATAAATAATTCAAACATGGGATACATAGTTTGTTAAAGACTACTAAGTCAACATCTAACACAATAATCCTCATTGGATTGAATAGACACAGAACATTCAAAACACTTTCAGAGTTTATAGAATCACATCAGATAATAAGCAGTGTTTAATATGTTATATTTTAAGCACAGATTATATTGAGATAAGAAAATCTGTAAACACTGATCATAAAGTCTGATGTATGAGAACAAAAACTAAACAGATTTTGAGAAAGAACCTGAAACCATTCCAAGTTCATTTACCAGTCTTGTAAAAGTAGCTTCACATAGTGGTTTTATGAAGATATCTGCTACTTGTTGATCTGTTGGAACAAAATGCAATTCCACTGTACCTTCCATCACATGTTCCCTTATGAAATGGTACCTAATACTGATGTGCTTTGTCATTGAGTGTTGAACTGGATTTCCTGTCATAGCAATATCACTTTGATTATCACAGTAAATAGGTATTTTAGAAAATTCTAACCCATAGTCCAGTAACTGATTCTTCATCCAAAGAATTTGTGCACAACAGCTTCCTGCAGCAATATATTATGCTTCTGTAGTTGATGTGGAAATTGATTTCTGTTTGTTGCTAAACCAAAAAACCAATCTGCCTCCAAGAAATTGGCAACTTCCACTAGTCCTTTTCCTGTCTATTTTGCCTCCTGCAAAATCTGCATCTGAGTAACCTATTAGCTTAAAATCTGATTCCCTAGGATACCACAGTCCTAGATCAGCTGTACCTTTGAGGTACTTGAAAATTCTTTTCACAGCTATTAGATGAGGTTCTCTTGGATCAGCCTGAAATCTTGCACAAAGACAAGTAGCATACATGATATCTGGTCTACTTGCAGTTAAATAGAGTAAAGAGCCAATCATACCTCTATAGTTAGTAATATCTATTGATGCTCCAGTATCTTTATCTAACTTGGTGGCAGTGGCCATGGGAGTTGATGCAGTAGAACTGTCTTGCATTCCAAATTTCTTGAGTAAATTTCTGGTGTACTTGGTTTGATTTATGAAAGTACCTTCTTCAGTTTGCTTGACTTGAAATCGCAGAAAATAACTCAACTCTCCCATCATACTCATTTGATATCTTGACTGCATTAATTTGGAAAATCTTTCACAAAGTTTTGTATTTGTAGAGCCAAAGATGATATCATCAACATATATCTGTACCAAAAGTAAGTCATTTCAACGGTTGAGGTAGAATAAAGTCTTGTCAATTGTGCCTCTGTGAAATCCACTTTCCAGAAAGAATTAAGTCAGAGTTTCATACCATGCTCTTGGAGCTTGCTTTAGGCCATAGAGTACTTTATCAAGTCTGTAGACATGATTAGGAAATTTTGGATCTACAAATCCTGGAGGTTGTTCAACATATACCTCTTCCTCTAATTCTCCATTGAGAAATGCACTCTTTACATCCATTTGAAAGACTTTAAACTTCTTGTGAGCAGCATAAGCCAAAAAGATTCTTATGGCTTCCAATCTAGCAACTGGAGCATATGTTTCATCACAATCAATACCCTCATGTTGAGAGTAACCTTTAGCAACCAGCCTTGCTTTGTTTCTTATAATTATGCCATCACTGTCAGTTTTGTTTCTGAATACCCATTTTGTGCCAACAATGGATCTGTTATTTGGTCTTGGCACTAGGGTCCAGACTTTATTTCTTTAAAATTCATTTAAATCTTCCTGCATTGCTTGCACCCAATCAGCATCTTGAAGAGCTTCTTCCACTTTCTTTGGTTCAGTCAGAGATAGAAAAGAATGATAGAGACATTCATTTGTTGTTGTTTTCCTAGTTCTGACACCTGCTTCAGGATCTCCAATTATTAAGTCAGGTGTATGTAATTTAGTCCACTTCCTTACAGATGGAAGTTGATCTCTAGAACTGGATCCTCCCCCATGATCCATGCTATCTCTATCAGCATTTTCTGATGCTCCCCCTGAAGTTATGCTCTCTGAGATTCCATAATTTGAGTTGGATCCTTCAGGAATTAAAGAATTAGAGTTTCCAGAATTGTCAGAATTTGGCTCATCAGAACTTGATGAATCAGAACTTGAAGAGCCAGTGACTGGTTCTGATGCTCTTGAAAATCTTGAGGTGTGGTATGATCATCAACTTGCTCCCCCTGAACAGGTGCATTTTCCTTTGGAGCAGTTACCACAGTTTCAATGACATCAGAATTTAACCCATCAGAACTTACAGGATCAGGATTTAGGTCATCAAAATTTACAGAATCAGAATTTACATCTTCATTTTCAAATCTCAGCTGATCATGATCATTGAAATGTTCAAGTCCAGTAATCTTCTTATCATCAAAAGATACATTGATAGATTCCATGACAACCCTTGTTCTTAAATTGTAGACTCTGAAGGCTTTTATGGAAAGTGGATATCCGAAAAAAATTCCTTCATCAGCTTTTAGATCAAATTTTGACAGCTGTTCAGGATGAGTCTTAAGAACAAAACACTTGCATCCAAATACATGAAAGTATTTCAGATTTGGCTTCTTTTTCTTCACCATCTCATATGGTGTTTTTCCATGCTTGTTTATGAGTGTAGCATTTTGTGTAAAACTAGCAGTCTGCACAGCTTCAGCCCAAAAATAGGTTGGTAGCTTTGCTTCATCAAGCATAGTTCGTGCGGCTTCAATAAGAATCATGTTCTTTCTTTCTACAACTCCAATCAGCTGTGGAGTTCCAGGTGCAGAAAATTCCTGCTTTATTCCATGCTCTTTGCAAAACTCTTCCATGATTGAATTATGGAACTCAGTGCCATTATCACTTCTTAATATTTTAACAGAATCTTTGACTAACTTATCCAGCTGTCTGACATGATCAGCTAGAGTAGATACAGTTTCATTCTTCTTATGCAAGAAATACACCCAAGTGTATCTTGTGAACTCATCCACTATAACCATATCATATTTCTTATTTGCAATAGACATGACATTGACTGGACCAAATACATCAACATGCAGTACGTGATAAGGCTCAAGAATTGAGGATTCAGTTTTGCTCTTAGATGAAGATTTTCTTTGTTTTGCCTTTTGACATGAGTCACAAAGGCCATCAGGAGCAAATATTGATTTTGGAAATCCTCACACAAGTTCTTTCTTTACTAGCTCATTTATGTTGTTGAAATTTAAATGAGAGAGTCTCTTGTGCCAATTCCAGCTTTCTTCAATTGATGCTCTGCTTAACAGGCAGATTGCAGAACCATCAGAATTTGTTGAAAGTCTGGCTTCATATATGTTACCATGTCTGTAACCTTTTAGAACCACTTTGCATGTAGAATTCTTACAACTTCACAGTGTTCTTCAGATAAATCCACATGATAACCTATGTCACAGATTTGACTCACACTTAGAAGATTGTGTTTAAGTCCTGAGACATGAGCTATTGATTCAATTATGACATTCCCAAGATTGATATTGCCATATCCCAGAGTTTTTCCCATTTTGCCATCTCCATAAGAAACTCATGGGCTAGCTTTCTCCACAAAGTCTAATAGCAGGGCTTTATTTCCAGTCATATGTCCTGAACATCCACTGTCCAGAACCAGGATGCTTTTCCTGTTGCCCTGCAATCACAAAGACCACTTTTGGTTAGTTTTAAGGACCCAGACTTGCTTGGATCCTTTGGCCTTGTTAAGGTTGTTAGCATTTGCAGCGAATTTAGTTTCAGAGTTTATGCTAACATGCTTTTTATCAGACTTTATATCATACTTTGCATCAGAATTTACACTAGAATGAATTCTGCTAACTTTCTTTAAAGAAGGTTTTATTTCATATTAATCATAGTAAGCACTATGATATTTCTTACAAGTATAAATAGAATGCCATAAACTACCACAATGGAAACAAGGATTTTTTGGTTTAAACCTAACAGACTGACTCTTAACTCCTGATCTAGGAGGTAAAAAGTTTATATCTTTATTTTTCCTGCAAAAAGAAGCAAGATGGTTGGAGTTTCCACAATTATAGCATTTCTTTCTAGGAGCATTAGGAACAGGCATATAATTATTACTTTTATTCACACCTTCCTTTCCATTTTTATTTTTCCTAGCTTTCTTTACCTTGTTCACATTTTTAATATCTTTCAGCTTATACTTAAGCTGCTTCTTTGTCATTAAGCCAATGTTTACCAAAGCTTGTTTATCCTGTTTTAATTTGTTAGAAGTTGACTTTTCTTTTACTTTTGTTTTAGAGTCTTTTATCTCTTCAGAATCAGACACAACAGTTTTTGCAACAAATTTAACAGGATTTACCTTTGGCTTAATTGGCAAAGTTCCTATCTCACTATTACCATCTTTATAACCTAACCCCTCTTTCCAGTTTCCACTACTTAGAATATTCTGAGTTGGTTTGCCTGAGTTAGTCCAAGTCCTGATGATTTCTCTTTCTTTTTCTAATTCAGTTTTTAGATAATCATTCTGTTTAAGCAATTCATCCTTAACATACACAACATTATCTCTCTCTGTCTGAATAGTGTTCATCTTGACTAACTCTTCTTCAAGATAGCTATTTCTGTTTTTATACTTCAGATTTTCAGATTTTAATCTTTCATTCTCTAAAGTCTAATCTCTATAGCTAATATAAATGTTTTTTAGATATAATCTCAACTCAGTAATATCTTCTGTATGAAAAGCAAGGGTTGATAGAGGTACCTTTAGTTCAGCAACATCAAAACTGCTATCAGCATTTTCCATTAAGGCATAGTTTACCTCTTCTTCAGATTCTGAAGTGTCTACCCAGTTTTTCTTTTTTGTGATAAGTGTCTGGCCTTTATCACCTTTTCCTTTCTTGCAATCAGGAGAGATGTGGCCTCTTTCACCACAATTGTAGCATTTGACATTTGAGTTGTCTCCTCTGTCAGACTTTCCTCCTTTGCCTTCAGACTTTCTGAACCCTTTCTTGTTAGAACTTCCACCTTTCCTGGAAAACTTCTTACCCTTTCTGAATTTCTTGTAGGCTAAGTTTATGATACCCTTCACCATAAGAGCACACAGTTGCATCATCTTTGCATCAACATCCACTTCAGATAAATTTGTAGGTTCTGAATCATCATCATCAGAATCTGATGACTCTGAATCAGACTGTATGATGAGAGCCTTTCCATTTGCCTTCCTAGATACAATTGGCTTTTCTTCAGTCTTTAAAGCAACTGTCTTAGAATTTTCTCCATGCCTCTTCTTTCTTTACTCCATCTCAAGTTCATGAGTCTTGAGCATCCCATAGATTTCATCAAGAGACATATCAGCAAGTTCATAGTTGTCTCATATTGTAGTAGCTTTCAAATCCCACTTTTCATGAGGGTTAAATATCAAAGTGGTCAATTAACTGAAACTCATATATCAGTTTAATCGTCAAACTTAACGGGGTATCATTTGAGTCACTAAAGTTATAATAAAATATCAATTGCAAGTAAATTTACTGGTGCCCGATATTATTCGGGTTTCCAAGTAAATTTTGCCGATTAATCATTATATTCCCCGCATAAATTCATATTAATATCATAAATTTCAATCAATAATTTCTGAAATAAAAAGGGAATCAGATTAAATTATAGAATAACCCAATTGCAACACAGAACCACTAAGATTCACGCGCGTCACCAACACATACATACGGTCACCTTGCCGACCGAAACCAGAGGCAACCGGAAGTAGAGGAACAGGCGGCACACAGCGAAACCAAAAACAGCAGTGACACGAAACAAAAAGACTGATCATCGTACCAATACAAGCATATATACATATACATTGTTAGGCCTCAATGATACTATAGAAGGAGGTTGAATATAGTATCTACAATAAATTCAAATATGAACACAAGTATGTAACAGAAAACAAGTTTATTCAATATATCAAACTCTGTTATAGTAGGTTTAATCTACTCTCTCAGTGATGTATGATATCACTAAGAGCTGCTAGGGTTACAATGAATAATCTTCTCGAGAATGATAACACATATAGTGTAAACCCTAATCTGTATTTATATATTACACAGTTACAAGATAACTACCAATTGATATGATATTGATTCTGTTTCCTAGAATATATCAATCAGAGATTATCTACTGCAGTCCTATAGTTGTCCAATTCTTCATGCATATCTTTACTTGTTTAATCCAGATCCTCTCCTATAAATCAGCCGCTTTTCATCCCTGAAGTGTATCCGCACTTAAGTCCTGATATAAGTTCTTACGCCTTAAATTCTGATAACTTCCTATCTTTAGTAAGTTCTGATTTCCAGTTAAGTTCTGATATTCTGATAATAAGTTCTGAAACTAAACAAATCAGATTAGACATGACATCACAATATATCTAACATACATATAGGTACATTTGCAGCCCAGAAACGAACCAAGTTTTACCAAACTTACCCATCGCAGCCACGCCGGAAACGGACGACAGAATCGCGAACAAGAAAGAAGAAAAAGGGAGAGGTCAAAAGGGACAAAGAGAGAACCGAGAGGAGAGATGAGAGGATAATGTATAATTTTGATTATCTAAATTCATTTTCTTATTCAATTAACTCAGCTGCTGCCACGTATCAAAGGCAGTAATTTAATAGCCTGAATAAGCTACACGTGTCTCATGCTCCACTGTAAACCCCATTTTTTATTCGTGTTTTGCAAAATAACAAACCATCGCGTGAATAAAATAATCCCGTAAATATTCTAAATAAATTTTTAAAATGTCACGGATAATTCAAAGTTATTAAAAATAAATTTTTCAAAATTTTTAAAATATATTTGAAACGCAACTTGTATCCGCATTTCAAAATTAACGAACCGAGTTGTACTTTAAACAATTTAAGAAAATTACGAAAATGGCCTTAAAAGGTTACAAATACCCCGAAGTTAATGAAAATGTAAATTTCATAATTTTAAAACAATTTCTGAAATGCAATTTATACCCGCTTTTAATAATTAAATGAATCAACGCGCGGGTGAAATTAATCCCAAAAATTTTGAAAATAATTTTAAAATTCTTGGAATATTTCAAACTTAGATAAATAGGAGTTCCATAATTTTTTAAAGAATTCTGGAATTAAATACATATTTTACAAATAAATACGATCTGAAAATCATACAGAGCTAAATAATTGATGAAATGTTAATTTCTAAATTTTATAAGATCCCAAAAATAATTATTATAATTATAAAACCATAAAAACAATTTTAGAGACATTCCAAATATTTTATGCAAATAAACACAGATACCACTTCACAGATAATTCACCAGAAATTCATATAATAGTCACATAATATTTATTTATTAACAAAAATAATTACACGTCATATCCCGGATATTACATTTATTGCTAGGGTTCCTGAGCTTTGAGACTCGATTTGACTGCTCTCGTATTTCGTGAATTGATCTGCCTTTTACGAGATGCCTACGTACCTTGCTGTATGCCAAGGATCAAGTCAAAAAATATAGTTCTGATTTGTGGGGTGAGACCCGTTATATAGGCATGGGATAACTTTGAATTGAATTAGGATTAGAAGACTTAGTGGACAAGTCTCAGATTTAGAGTGGACTTTGGAGTCCTATAATGCAGGAAATTGATTCCTTATCCCATGAGATTCCTTGGAGGCCAATCTCAAAGGAATTGTATCCTTATCTGGACTTTACTTATCAGCTGATTTTTCTCATATTAATTAATTACGAAATTAATTAATATTCAGGGTTTTGGGCCCTTTATAATGGGCTTCATTATCGGGTCAACCTTGGCATAATTAATGCGATATTAATTGCACAACCGGTATATATTTTTACCCCTATCATTTTCCCCCAACTTCCGGGAAATCGTAAAAGATTTCGCGAAAATTAATTTCATTTAATCCCTTACAGGGTATCATTTTCTGTATAAAGTATGGAGCGACCTACACATTTACAATGATTTTCCTTATACGTGGCTTCATGATATTTGTTTTGGAACATCCATATTATTTTCCTTACCTTATTCCTATTTTTTAGGAATTTTCTGGTATTTTTCCTTAATTTTATGAAATTTTCCCCTTGTTTCTGGAATTTTCCTTAATTTTTGGAATTTCCCTTAATTTTCTGGATTTCTTCCTTTATTTTTGGAATTTTCCCCTATTTTTTGGAATTTCCCTTAATATTCTGGAATTTTCGACCAGAACTTTGCCTTAGTTGACCAGGATTCCTGGTCGATTTCGACTAGGATTCTAGTCGACTTTTGGCCAATTCTTCTACTGTGATCGATGAGGATTTCGAATCAAAATTGACCAGGCTTCATGCTGGATCGACCAGGATTCCTAATCGAAATCTACCAGGACTCTGGCCGACTTATCTCTAACTTTGACACCGTTGTCTAATTGGATTTCGACAAGGATTCCTGATCGATTAAATCAGGATGCTAGTCGACTTATCTCTAATTTTGACACCGTGGTCTAATTGGATTTCGACCAAGATTCCTGATCGATTAGATCAGGATGTTGGTCGACTTATCTCTAATTTTGACACCGTGGTCTAATTGGATTTCGACCAGGATTCCTCATCGATTAGATCAGGATGCTGGTCGACTTATCTCTAATTTTGACATCGTAGTCTAATTGGATTTCGACCAAGATTCCTGATCGATAAGATCAGGATGCTGGTCGACTTATCTCTAATTTTGACACCGTGGTCTAATTGGATTTCGACCAGGATTCCTGATCGATTAGATCAGGATGCTGGTCCACTTATCTCTAATTTTGACACCGTGGTCTAATTGGATTTCGACCAGGATTCCTGATCAATTAGATCAGGATGCTGGTCCACTTATATGATTTTTTACCTCTCTAGGTTAAGTTCAATTTAGAAACCTATGCAACAACGTATTGTTATCGCTCAATGCTAAGACAAATAACAAATTAGGTTTTTATTAAACTAAGAGATTATACTAAATAACATTAACTAAGAGAATTGAGGTTGAATTACTATATATGACAAACATGGGATTCTAACTTCATTAAATACTTCATTCAATAGCCTTATTATTCTTAACCTTAGCATGTAATGGTGATGACACTAATCAGATAACACGAAACTAGTAAACGCCAACTTTTGTTGTACGAATACCCTACTACCAAGCATCCACAAAAGAGATAGAAGTTGAATAGACACCAATTATGCTTAGTCCTTATATGTCTATAAAAATTGAAAACATAACGGTTTAATGCGCAAGTTATCTATCGTGATTACATAGGGAAAGTAAGATGGTTAAAATTACCTACGAATCATGCATAACAAATACATGAAACTATGCTAGCATGGCAAGTTCTAAACTTCTATATTCACTGTCACTTCAATAGAGATTAACACGCTATCTTATATGTTAGCTACGCACATAAGACGAATAAGCACAACCTATACTAGATATCATACAATCACCACATACCAAGGTATTAAACAATTAACTAAAGAATTCCATAGTAAATCTGCTAGGATCCCATGATCACGATTAGCCCATAATAGAACTCATCGTCACCATGGGTTCATATGAAAGCATGATAATAACACAACGATATAAGACTAATAAAAATACTTAATAAATAATGAAGTACTTCACAAGAGTATTAAGGTTCAAAGCATAAAGGAAACTAGCATCCACTATTACAACGAATTAAAAGAATCACAAGATAAACGTATGCTTCCTCTTCTTCATAGTTGCGTGCTAAAACGGCCTTCTCAATCTTCTTGCCCTTGCTCTTGATGGAGAAAACGTCTTCCCATAAGGTTTATATAATAGCCCAAGAGAACCAGCGCCAACAGAAGCCCAATTGTGCTAGAATTAATAAAATCCAGATTCTAAAATTCCGCACACAGGCGGTCGCCTGCTCCTGGCGCGCGGCCGCCTGCTACCCTTCTGGATAATACTTTATTTTACTTTTGTTTTTGCTGATTTCTTCACTCATCACCCTAGACTGATTCCAAGCACTTCCTTAAGCTTTATTCGATGAAAACCACCTATCTTAGCAAGTTATACCCTGAAATGTAAAAACTCTAGAAAATGCGTCAAATACACAAAATACTTGAGTTCAAGACACCAATTCAAGCCGTTATGAGACGCTCTAAGTCGTATAAAATTCCACTTATCACACCCCCCAAACTTAAATCGATGTTTGTCCTCAAGCATCACAGACTCAAACTTAGAATACAACATGCATGAATGTAACTACGTGAATGCAACTAAATGATAAAGCAATCGATCCCCTCAGAATAACCATAACCAAATGAATAAGCCAATGCTTCTAAGAATGCAGTGACTTAAAACAGAGTTCGAATAAATCCCATAAACCAACTCACAAACCAGAAACGTGCGTATGTGGAATGCTTAACAGATATCTCTCGATACTAGATCAATAACCATAACTTATCTATCATCGAAACAATCAAAAGTTTATAAACAGAATAGACAATAAACGCATTATGACTCACAACACCTCCTTTCTACTAGAATTATACAAGGATTCACACTATTATTGAACACATAACAAAGATGCTTATTTGACCGTGCAATGAATGAGGTCCCAAAAGACTTATACAATAATACCTATGTAGCGAGCGTTAGGTTGGCGGATGTCAGACTATAAAAGCCTTAGGTCACTAGGCACAAAGTCCCCTAGAACTTAATAACTCGAGTATTAAAGAGCCCACTCTTGATCAATTATGCGTAAATATATACTTTTTTTCTTTTTTTCTCTTTTTTCTTTTTTCTTTTTTTTTCAATAATTTTTAAATGAGTGTGTTTCGCTCCATCTCATTCAACCCTAGACTACTCATAAAAATATGAGCCGGCAACTAGCCATTTGATGCCTAGCCTTACAACAAATAGCAATGAAATCCAAGTTTTTCTCCAGATAAAAAAAATCAGTGTTTTTACGTCTTTACGAGAATATCACAAATTCTAAATATAACCAAGTGATTAAATCTCAACCACAAACAAGTATGATCATGATCTAGATCAAAAGCAACCCTATAAGAATTTGTGAAAATATTTGTTTCTGGCATGCAAATCAATTCATTAGGACTTAAACATCCTTCTATTCGTCATCACCACACTCAAATCAACATCAACTTATCAAATATCATAGTTCATCTTAAGGGATCATGCTAAATATGCATGCAAATGCAACTATATGAAATCACATAAAAACAAACAAATATTCCTAAATGAAAAATCATGCAAAAATATGAATAAACTATAACTAAACATGCAATATGAATCTATATGGACACACTCACTACTAATCCTTACATTATCACCCCCAAACTTAAAATTTTCAATGTCCTCATTGAAGGTAATAATAAGAATTTCAGGCATACCTAGTCGTCGGAAAGATCACCCTCCTCGGGTGGAGGATCAGGTGACCAATCAACCTCGACACCAGTGGCTCGGAAAATAGTGCCCAAAGCCTGTGTCAAATCTGCAGCAAAATGACGGTGAATGTCGTGCATGGCCTTCATACGCCTAATTACTCGCATGTACTTCTCATCAACACCAATCCTATCAACTACCTGCTGCACATAAGAAGAACCCTCTGCAGACATGGGAGGGTTCGTTCGGCTACCCTCTACATCATCAAAGATATATCCCAAGCCCTTATCATGTGGTGCACCTAAGAATGCATAACTCAAGTGATCTGGTAGTGGGTGAAGCTCAAGTGTGGAAACATCTTCAATAGACAATGTATGGTTATCGCTCAATACTAAGATAAATAACAAATTGGGTTTTTATTAAACTAAGAGATTATACTAAATAACATTAACTAAGAGAATTGAGGTTGAATTACTATATATGATAAACATGGGATTCTAACTTCATTAAATACTTCATTCAATAGACTTATTGTTCTTAACCTTAGCATGTAATGGTGATGACACTAATCAGATAACACGAAACTAGTAAACGCCAACTTTCGTTGTACGAATACCCTACTACCAAGCATCCACAAAAGAGATAGAAGTTGAATAGACACCAATTATGCTTAGTCCTTATATGTCTATAAGAATTGAAAACATAACGGCTTAATGCGCAAGTTATCTATCGTGATTACATAGGGCAAGTAAGATGGTTAAAATTACCTACGAATCATACATAACAAATACGTGAACCTATGCTAGCATGGCAAGTTCTAAACCTCTATATTCATTATCGCTTCAATAAAGATTAGCACGCTATCTTATATGTTAGCTACGCACATAAGAAGAATAAGCACAACCTATACTAGATATCATACAATCACCACATACCAAGGTATTAAACAATTAACTAAGAATTCCTTAGTAAATCCGCTAGGATCCCATGATCACGATTAGCCCATAATAGAACTCATTGTCACCATTAGTTCATATGAAAGCATGATAATAACACAACGATATAAAACTAATAAAAATACTTAATAAATAATGAAGTACGTCACAAGAATATTAAGGTTCAAATCATAAAGAAAACTAGCATCCACTGTTACAACGAATTAAAAGAATCACAAGATAAATGTATGCTTCCTCTTCTTCGTTGTTGCATGCTAAAACGGTCTTCTCAATCTTCTTGCCCTTCCTCTTGATGGAGAAAATGTCTTCCCATAAGGTATATAATAGTCCAAGAGAACCAGCACCAACAGAAGCCCAATTGTACTAGAATTAATAAAATCCAGATTCTAAATTTCCGCACACAGGTGGTCGCTTGCTGCATCCACGCGGCCGCTTGCTAGCACGCGGTCGCCTGCTCCTGGCGCGCGGCCGCCTGCTACCCTTATGGAAAATACTTTATTTTACTTCTGTTTTTACTGATTTCTTCGCTCATCAACCCTAGACTGATTCCAAGCACTTCCTTAAGCTTTATTCGATGAAAACCACCTATCTAAGCAAGTTATACCCTGAAATGCAAAAACACTAGAAAACGCGTCAAATACACAAAATTCTTGAGTTCAAGACACCAATTCAAGCCATTATGAGATGCTCTAAGTGGTATAAAATGCCACATCATATCTATCTTGAATTCTTCATGTGCGACTGAGGGCATGGATGTTTGAGTTGTTGTAAAAGTAGACTTTTTGGTAAACTGATCTTCCAATCCTTCTTCATCAAAGTTCACTTTTCTCTTGGAATGAAGTTTGTATCTAAACCTTCTTTTTTGCTGTGATTCTTCTTGCATTTTCAGATCCAGTGATTACAGTTGGTTGTACAGGAGGTTCTGTCGTGGGTTTTACAGCTTGAAGCTTGGCCAAGATAGTAGCTTGTTCTTTCTTTTGCTTTTGCTTCTTAGCATCCAAAGCAGCTTGCTTCTTTTCTATCCTGATTCTTTCTTTCTCTTCCTTCTTAGCTTCCACAAACAGTAGGTGTACAACCACCACACAAATCTTCTTACCATTTCTGTAAATTTTGGTAATTCTTCTTTTCAATGCTGAATCAGTTGGATCCTTGTAGAATGCAATAGATCTTGACAACAGTTTCTTCTCATCAGGCTTTGATGTCTCATACACTGTGTCCAAAGGGTTCTTGAGTGAAAACTTTGGGTAGTTCACCTTTGGCTTCATGATTAGATCTGCCTTTGGGGATTTGATGCAGGATGCCTGGCCTCTCTCTAGATAGTTCATGCTCATATCATTCACAGAAATTTGCCTTACTTGAAAGTTATGAATGACTGATTTTTTTAGCTTCTTTGCTAGACCAAATTTCTTTTGAATATCCTCATCAATTTTCTCCCAGTTGATTGGACTAAATTTCTTCTTCTCAACCGCTCTCAAAGTGGCTACTGCTTCATTTATCAGATCAATGCTATCTTTAGCTGGTGGCTTTGTGAAAGAAATTGTTGGCACAATTGCTTTACTCACTTGAATGTTAAGCACTTTTTGCTCCCCCTCACTCCTAGAATTCTATTTCTCCCCTTTTTGTTATCAGCAAGTTGAGTAGAGGAGGAGGTCTATGCAGCCACCAGTTTCTGAAGCAAGTCTGTTATTTGAGCTTGGCGTAGATGGATTGCTGTAAGAGAAGCTTCCATAGCAACCATTCTTTTGTCCAAGGAATCCACCTTGGTTGCAAGATCAGAGTTTTTCCTGAGCTGTCTTTTGATGTATGTCATTGTTGTCTCTGGAAGTTTAGAATCCAACCTTTCAAAAATGTCCATTTTCATTTGATCAATTTCACCTTTGATAGTAGTGACATCCGGAGTATGTTGAAGACCTTGGATTTGTTGTAATTGCAGAGAAGCAAGGTGTGCTTGAGAAGCTTCTTGGTGCTAGCATTTGTGGTTGATTGAAGTGCAGACTGTGTTTGGCTGATAAGTTGGATGAGTGTGGTCTTGAAATGGTGATCATCACATTTCTTGGAGAAGGCCCATGATGGTATGCTTGATCTTAGCTCTTTGCATGGACTGTGTGGTGTGCACCAAATTGAGCATTCTTTCTGCATTGTCATTGCCCTGTCCAACTAGAAGTTGATATGCTGGAACAGGGTGAGTAAATGTCTCAGCATCCAAGGAGGTAGAATCTATAACAACTTGATTTTACTGAGATAGTCCATCTCTGTCTGCATCCTGGACATTCATTAACTCAATTACAATGACATCCACCCTTATATCTCCAGTACCTACATTTCTCTCATTTTCTCTCTTTTCTTGCATCCAGGTCTCACATTGGCTCCCCACCCTCACACCCTCATCTTCACCATCTAAGGTGGGACTCCTCACACTCACTTTTTCCAGTCCTGAAAAAATGGACTGCATTGGATCACTCTTTTCCTCTCCTTTTTCCTAGGAGCAACCTAGACTCTCACTCAAGTCACTACCTTCTCTCAATCTTAATAGTGATTGCACAATTACTAAGTCATCTGCACTTGTAACTATAGTTGAACTTTGGAGTTGTGCAGAGACACCCGATAGATGAGAAACATACATCGGGTTAGTAATTTGACTATCCGACGGATGACTACTGTTAGGCACATCCATCGGGATACAATCACTACTCGACGGATGAACAATATCCATCGAGTGAGCAGAAATAAATGAGTGTGGAGTGGAGACTATTGTAGACTCTGTGAAGATTGATGAAAATTTTGGCACAAATGTCTCAACAATCTCAGAAAGAAATGGCAAGTGAGCCAACAAATTATCTAGAAGATGATGCTCACTTGCATGGATTTTTGGCTTCTCCAACAAAGTTAAAGATGGAGAATATGGTTGAGATGTTTAAATCATGTCAACATCCAAAGAGTGTGTGGGAGAATTTGGTGTTTGAGGTGTTTCAATTTGTACAGATTTTGGCTGTGACTCCATATTTGTTGGAGCCACATCAATTTGACTTTGAGGTGGTGCAGTGACTGGGCCTTTAGCTCCAGTTTGCACTGGGTGTGTACCCTGTGCATCCCCAAGGGTTTTAGTTTTCTTCTTTCTTGTGTAAGTTTGTGGTGAACTTGTGTCCCTACCCCTTTTGTTCTGTGCTCCTGGTTGAGAGCTAGTTTCAATAGTTACATCCTTTTGGGAGGATGAAACTAGAATTGAGCTTTTGTCCTTATTAACAACCACAGTTTGTTGGGATACTGTGGTGTGCCTTGGTTTGGGTACACTATGCTCACCATCCTTATTCTTAGGGCTTCTTTAATTTTCACCCTGTCCCTCACCTGTCTTTCCCACCTTCACACTCCCCTCTTTGTGTTTAGTGGATTTTACAACTGGCATCTTTTTAAAGACACCAGAGGGGGCTTTCTTTGTCTTTGTTTTTGAAACCTTGGTTTTGGTAGCTTGGGTAGGCATTTGTCTGGTCATTGACACAGATGCCACTTCTACACTAGAAGGCAAAGAAATGTTTGAGGTTGGAAGAGTAGAGACAATTGAAATTATCTCACTTACCTGAGGTGCCTCCATTACTGGAAAGTAGAAGAGTGGCACCTCTTTGTGGTGATCTGCTCTATTGAGATCTGCAATAATTCTTCTTTCTTGAACCCAACAATTTAACTTGTTGGTTGGGTTCTCAATCACAATGTCCTCAGAGAGGTGGTTATCAAGCATCATGAAAAATCTAGCATAGTAAATACTCTTACCCCTCTTATTAAGCTCCCCTAACTTAAATCCCAACTCAAACAAGACTAGATCACTAAAATTAAAGTATTTATCAGTTACTAGCATGTAAAGCATGTTGAGCATGGAGATATTAACAGAATCAAAATTGCTAATTTTATCAGAAAATACTTTAGTAACTACATCACACAGATAACTCCATTCTTTCCTAAGACCCAATTTCCTAATTTCACTTAATTTAGAGATGGTCAGTGCATAACCTATAGAGTTTAACATGTTAACAATATCAGTGTATGTGTGGAGTAGTGACAGTATTATCAGGAATCCTAAAGCATGCCTTAACAATGTCACTATTAACATAGAATTCCTTACCTTTAATAGTGAAAGTGATGGTCTTGTCATTTGAGTTGTACACTGCAGTTGTCCATATTTCCTCCACAACCTCACAGTAGATACTGGGAGACTCTAGTATGGCATATTTGAGCTTACAGCCTTGCACAAAATCCATCATTTTATGGTAGTCGCCAGACTGTTAAATCCCCTTATTCACTAGAGCTGTGAAATTATTCTTCTCACAGATAATATAACGGCTCGTATACTTTTATATTATTTAAAAGTGGAATTATTAAATAAATAGTTAAATAAAATATGTGTATTGGTTTCGATCGCTATGTGTTGATTTATTATGATCTCTGTGTGAATTAGGGTGTACCGGGTTATTTACGTAATTAACTATTGAGTTGTATTGAATCGTTTTCACTTTTAAAAGTGAATTTAGTGCAAATTTATTTGCATAAATATTTGAAATGTCTCTAAAATTGTTCTTATGGCTTTATAATCTCAATATTTATTTTTGGGATTTTATAAAATTCAGAAATCAATATTTCATCAATTATTTAACATTGTATGATTTTCTGATTTCATTTATTTGTAAAATCTGTATTTAATTCCCGAATTCTTCAAAAATTATGAAACTCATATTTATTTAAGTTTGGAATATTTCGAGAATTTTAAAATTATTTTCGGAATTTTTGGGATTAATTTCACCCGCACGTTGTTTCATTTAATGGATAAAAGCGGGTATAAATTGTGTTTCAGAAATTATTTTAAAATTACAAAATTTATGTTTTTATAAACTTCAGGATATTTATAACATTTTAGGACTATTTTTGTAATTTTCTGAATTTGTTTTAAGTGCAGCTCGGTTCGTTAATGGTGAATCACGAGTGTAATAGCGCGATTCAAAAGTGATTTAAAAATTCTGGAAATTTTATTTTATTAACCCCTAATTATTCCGAGATTTAAAAAAAATTATTTTTGTGAATTTCGGGTTATTTTACCCATAAGCTATTCGTTGGGAAATTATAATTGAGACCTCATATTCGGGATATTAAAAGCAATAAAAAAAAGGGAATGGAAGAAATGAGATAAACTCATCCATCCTTATCCTCCTTTTTCTCTATTTGTGCGACTGTCTTCCTCCCCCCTGTTTCTTTCTATTCCGGTTCCCGTCTCTGATACTTTACCCCCGGTCGCCGCCCTTGTTCTGGTGGTTTCGGTGAACTTCGGTATGGCCTCTGTGCTAGTATATATACGTGTTGTTGTGTGTATACTGTTGTGCCGCCATTTTCTTTATTGTCGATCGCCGCCCCTCATGGTAATTCCGGCGAGGTGTCGTGTGGCGTGTGTGGTTACTGTGTGTGTATGTATACAGTACGTGTGTGTATCCCTGTTAAGCTCCTGTGTATCTTCCGACTTTTGTTTCCTTTCTCTCCAGTCAGCCGTGCATTTGTGCGCGGGGTGTTGCTCCAGGAAATTTCTGATTTTCTTTCTCTGCAATCGAATTTGATGAAATTGTTGAGTAATTGCGAAATTAAATTTTTGATCAGTGGTGGGTTTCGTAATGGAAACCCGAATTTATCGGGTACCAACGGATTTTACCGCCGTCCCCGATGAATTTCGACGAGCGGGCGGTGGACCGTGATGAATTAATTCTGAGTCCTAATATTTTAAAATAAATAATTTAGTTCGTATATTAATATTCGAATTGAAACATATTTAATTATCTTGGAAATTTTATTGGCGTTCGGGTTATGAATTTGGTTCGGATTGTGAATTATAATTGTGCATTGTGAAACTGTAATGATTGGATTATTGGTTTATTAATTGTTGAGACGTCGAGTTGTTCGACGGGTAGGTCGATAAACAGAGGAGGTGCTACCCGAATTTTTAGAAATTAAATTCAAAAATGCGGGGCGTACCCTGTAATTATCGGAACGTCGAACAAGTATAAATAAGTATATACATATATCTTGTGCGAAACCTGATTGTATATTGTGGTGAATGTTTTGTCAAAATACAGTAACCCTAATTTCGTAAAATGACAAGTATACGTATTTTCTGAAAATGAACACCAAACCGATTTCTCAAGAACGTGAACCCTAACTGTTGGATGTGTTGTTGTATTGTAATAATATATATAATTACGAGTCGGATTTGAATATTGTTGGGTAGAATTGGTGTCGAGGATATGTCAAGCATACCTAGACGTCTAACATAGGGTATTTCGGCTCTGTAGGTTCTAGTCGAAGGACTCAAGAGTTGATATCGAACTAAGGATAACCTAGTGATCAGTCGACCAGCGCAGCGAGGTTCCTAAGCGAAGGACCTGAGCGTTGAAGTCGGATCCAGAATAGTCAAATAGTAAGCGATAAAGCCTGAGCGTCCGAGTCGGCTCAGAGTCGGTTAGTAACAGTTGTAAAGCTCTACAAGGCAAGTACCCCTGACCATTCTTTTATGGTTTAGTATATATGAATGAAATGTTGTTTTATTTTCGAACATGAACAGAAACGTTTTAAGTTACGTATCCCCTGTGTTTGAAAATGTTGTTAAATATATGTTTTGGGGAGAAGTAAGTTCTCAAAGTACCTATCTCTAAATGTGATTAAAAATGGAAAGAGGTTTTGAATAGTGTGTTGTGACAGAATTGATTTTAACAAGAGATAGGTAAAAGTGATTTTGAAACTGGATAAAACGAATCAGATATTGGATAACGTTGCGTAAGTGGCTAATTCGGTTGTGCGCATTACATAACCGATTAGTCCAGCATAGATAATCAGAGACCTAGCTAGTCTCTGCGGATCCGGTGATTCTGTGTGAAAGCCCGATCAGCTTTCCTAGACATTTTGTGTGATAGCTCGGCCAACTATCCTAGATAATTTATGTGGAGGCCTGATCAGCCGTCCTTAGGTAACATCCAATACATATCCGATTGTGATTTTGTGATTCCAGTAATGGAACAAATGGCTTTGGATCCCCGTAACGGGACAGATGGTTTTATGGTTCCTGTAAGGGAACAGAAGGTTTATAAATGAAAATAGCATGCTAAAATTGAACTATGGTTTTTATGCACAGCACACAACAGTTGATCTTGTTTTACAGAGCATGCTAATTTTGATATCCATTTTATACTTGTTTTACATGTTTCTGGCAAGTTATGAATTTTGTTCCTATAACTGCTTTACTTTAAACTATTTTACATGTTATTCATATAGTGGTGTTGCTGAGCAAGCAATTGTTCACACTTGCAGAATATTTTATATGTATTACAGATGCGTAGGAGATTCTTGTGCGGTAGTCAGGGCAGAGTTTCAGCTCCTTTCGTGTCAGGCTCCTCTGAGGTAGCTGTGCCGGACCAATGACGGTCTATTGAGTTGCTGTATTAGATTAATTACGTCACGACAGTTATAGTAAGTTGGTTTTGCGCTAGTTGTAACCTAAATCATACTTAAACCTGGAAAAGGTCTTGGTAAAGGGGTCGTAGTTATGTATTATTAATGAGTTGGACTGAATTATAATTGTTAGTATTATTGTTGGTGACGTCAACTCCTGACCCCGGGGTTGAGGCCGTCACAGTTGGTATCAGAGCTACAGGTTTGAGTCCCTGATTTAGGTTAAAAGTGGAGTTAAAAGAGTGCAGGATGGTTTATATATAGGTGTGAGTCAGCAAATCAATGAGAGGAGCGAGTCTATGAGTTTAGTCAAGGGTTTCTAAGGTGTAATCCTGACGTTTGTTGAGGATTGACTGGAACTGCCCTAGCCTAGAGTACGTCTCCTTTGTATATGTATTATTAGTAACGTCCGATAAAGATTTCTAGCTTTCCCTCGAGAAAAATGAGTCTGATTGCGAGGATTCAGCATTGAGCGGGCTCTTGTTGTGTCAGCTGAGAAGACGTCAATGTTATTTCTAGATATCGCCTTTTCTATGTCAAGGAATGTTATTGGCCCGATTGTGTGACCTTGGTGAGTTCGGATAGTATGATAATAGTCAGTGGCTGCTATGATGACCGAGTTTTATAGTGAATGTGGATCAGAACGGGAGGTGGTATCCTTGAACCCTTATACTTCTTTCTTGAAATGTATTTTATTTCCAGAGTCACTGTTTCTTACCCTATAAGTTGCTTACTTTTCCTGTGAGAAATTTGAGAACTCGGAATAAGCAACTTAGGATTCTGTTGATTCCATTATAAATCAATATTTCTCCCTCTTTATTTGTGAATTTTCTATTTAAACATTGTTTCTTTCCTTGGTGACTCTTTTGGTTGATTGGGGCGAACAATGCATAGGAGTTGACCTTTGTCTGTGTGGTAAAATGGTCTGGTGGGACGCCACCAAGTTATGTGTTGTGAACTGTGTGGTACTAAGACTGGCCATCTTATGTACTTGTATGGTTGCTCTCAGTCATACCTATATCTTCTTCACAATTTCTTCTTATTTGATTCCCTTGAGTTTGAAATTTTCTTTGATATTCTATAATAATGAATTTCTGTGATTGGATGGTCCTCGTTATTGAAAGCAAGTCAGAGTAACTGTCAGGAAGGAGGAAAGCCTTATATTAGGGTGTTATTTAAGAGTAATGGAAACCGTGAGAGTTTAGGATCCAAGGATGGAGTTATAGCCTGGGGAAAGGTAACTCAGTGATGGTTGAATCACTTGAGGGTGATGAAAAATCATCCTTAGAGAAATGGCTGGTTGAAATTTGGACCATGGTGCCTAGAGGAGTCTAGCATTCCTTAAGCGTGACTTGAATTACTAGTGGGCTCTGTGTAATTGGTGGTTGTTATAGCCAGCCAAGTTTCATTGTATACCAGATTGGTGTTAATGTGGTAATAGAGTAGTGATGGGAAATGGTCAGTTGCTGTCGTATTAAGGCTCTATGTTATGGTGAGCAGTATTCTAGTTTTCCTGAACTGTTGTTGATTCTGCTACTATCATGGTTGCTGTGATTGCTAGTACTGTTAATCTAGATTTCTTTTATAAGTGGACCCCGATATTAAGGACTTGGGTACTGTGATTGGGCAGCATTTTCCTGATATAGGTGCACCGTTTAAACGGTGTTACCTTCTGTCAAACATTTTATTATGTTTTGAATAAAACTCATTTATATATTCCAGGAAGATGCCACCTAAGAAAGCTACCCAATCCAAAGAAAATAGTAGTAGTATTGCGGAGGGTCCAACTATAAATGAAATTCTAGATTTGTTGCGCCAGCAGTAGCAACAATAGTTGCAGTTAATCCAACAGGTTCAGCAGCGGTATCTACGATTGCAGCAGCAACAGCAAGAAGTGAATTGAAGTGCTAGTTTTAAATCTTTCTAGAGTATTAAACCTCCTGAGTCTCAGGGTGAATTTAATCCAGTAGTTGCTGGAGCATATCTATAAGAAATGGAGGAAGTTTTCAACCTCGTTCAAGTAAGTGATAACCTTAAGACCGATTATGCGAGTTATTTTCTTAAGAATGAAGCAAATTACTGGTGGGCATCCACTTGAGCATTGGAAGGAGAAGACCCTGTTTCTTGGACAAGATTCATATAATTATTTTGGAGGAGTGTTTCTCGATGGTTTAAGGAATCAGTTGGAAGTCGAGTTTCTAGAACTGAAACAAGATGAAAGAAGAAGTGTGTTGGAGTATGAGGCCAAGTTTGCAGAATTTGCCCGATTCATTCCTGAGTATGTAAGTGTGGAGATTCAGAAGGTAAGAAGGTTCTAACAAGGCTTGAAGTCTGAAATTCTCAGAGGAGTTGTGGTGTTGCAACTCAAGACATACTCCTCTATGGTTCAGGTCGCCCTAGTAATGGAAGGTAACCAGAGATTGACTGTTAAGGATGAAAGTGATAAGAAAAGGAACTCAGAAGGTGTTAAGGATAAAGAAAACCAAGGAGAATCCACTCAGGGATTTGAGAATAGGTTTGGCCGGAATAGGGGTAAGAGATTCCAGAGATAGAGTTTACTTCAAGATAGATCTAGTGCTACTTCAGTTGCTTCCACTCCAGCCCAGTCAGTCAAGTGAGCAGTGGATTGCAAGTCCTGTGATAGGAGACGCAGTGGTGCGTGCATAAAGAGTGTGCAATGTTTTAAGTGTGGATATAAGGGTCATTATGCCTCGGAAGGTAACCCAGGAGTTATGTATTATAATTATGGAGAAAGTGGGCATGTTGCAAGGAGTTGTAGAACGGTTATTCAAGATACTACATCACAAGTGTTTAGAAGTTGGACGTAGTTGCAGTTGATCTGACACCCTCCGAGTTAGAAGGGTTTGATATGATTTTAGGATTGAGTTGGTTGCCCTGTGTTATGACCAGGAGTGGTTTTAGAAGAAGCAATATAAGGAATTCTTCCAATCATGCGAGAAAAGAAGTAATAAGCTAAGGATATAAGGTAGATCCACCATCTGTAAAGATACGAGGAAGCGAATATTTAAGCTGGAAAAGGGTAATAATAAATGCACCGGAGTCTCTGAAAGTTAGTGGAACGAAATAATTAGTTGATAATGGTAACAGTTATTAGAAAGAAAAGTGAGCATACCAGATATAATTCTCTGGGGATGCACCAGTGATGTTACTGGAAAGAGGAATGAAATTATGAGATTGTGTACTGATTATCGGGAGTTTAATAAATGATAAATAAGAATAGGTAAACCCCATAAAGGATTGATTACTTATGTGTCCTAATTCAAGAAGTGTGTGATTTCTACGGGATTGACTTAAGATACAGCCTGAGGGCATGTCAAGGATTACGATTAGGATGAGTTATAAGCATTGCAAGGTTGGTGATATCATGTGGAGTGACAAGTTTAAGAGTCGTCTCTAAGAATTTAAGGAACATGGTGTATGAGGAGTATTTGGATAAGCAAGTTGTATTTATTGATAACATCCTCAGCTACTCAAAGATTAAGGAAGTCTGTGTAGAACGACCTAGGATTTCCCTATGAAGATTAGAAGGGAAGCAATTATACGCTAAGTTTTAAAATATGAATTTTGGTTGAAAATAACAAAAGATTTGGAGCATTTCATTAACCACCATTTAAGTAAAGTTAGTGTAGTAGTTCTTATGCCTCGTGCAGGGAAAAATGATTAAACGTAGGCAAGATTGCCAAGCAATCAGTAAAGGAATTGGAAACTATGGGAATTGAAGTTGAGTATCTGAAGGTGATGAGAAGTTAGTATATAAGATTATTTCCCAGCTTTAACTAATAGAAATGAGTAAGAAGTGATCGGATGTTGGAAATTAAATTGAAAATCAGTATTACCTATCACCCTTAGACGGAGGGTTAAAGTGAGAAGATGATTTAGACAATATAAGATGTGTGGAGAGTATATATATGATGGGTTTAAAAAGTGAACCGCGATAATCATCTACTAAAGATTGAGTATTCTATGTTAATAGTTATCATGTTGGTAAGAGAATGCTACCTTGCGAAGCCTGGTATGGACATAAGCGTGGATCCTCACTCTATTGAGAGAAAGTGGGAATAGAGATATTGTTAAGTCCTGAGCTAATTCAGTACATCAAGAGTGTAGTGGTGTTGATTCGGAAAAGAGTTGAAATAACTCGGGATAGGTAAAGAAAGAAAACAGAATTGCATCGAAAGAATATGGATATAGAATTAGGATCGTTGGTGCGGGTAAACATTTCATTTTGAAAGAGATTGGTTAAGTTGAAATAGAAGGGACAAGTAGAGTCCTAAATATAGTGAACCGTTAGAAGTATAAATAAATATAGGCAAAGTTGTCTATGAGTTGATGTTATCACCGCAGTTGCAATGTGTATATATAATGTGTTCCACGTGTCAATGTTAAGGTAATATATGTCTGATTGAACCAAGTCATTGATTAGGAGCCAATGGGCTCTTATCCAAATTTATTCTGCGTGGAATGATCGATCCTAATCCTGGATCGTTGAAAGCGAGTCCATAGGAAGGAATTTATATCCCTAATAAGTATGCTTTGAATAAATCCTCGAGTAGAAGAGTCTACCTGGAAGTTAGAGTCAGATATGCTTGACAAATATCCCCACTTGTTTAGTTAGATCAGATTCTGAGGATAGAATCTTTTTAAGGGGGGAAGGATATAACGACTCGTATACTTTTATATTATTTAAAAGTGTAATTATTAAATAAATAGTTAAATAAAATATGTGTATTAGTTTCGATCGCTATGTGTTGATTTATTATGATCTCTGTGTGAATTAGGGTGTATCGGGTTATTTACGTAATTAACTATTGAGTTGTATTGAATCGTTTTCACTTTTAAAAGTGAATTTATAGCAAATTTATTTGCATAAATATTTGAAATGTCTCTAAAATTGTTCTTATGGCTTTATAATCTCAATATTTATTTTTGGGATTTTATAAAATTCAAAAATCAATATTTCATCAATTATTTAACCCTGTATGATTTTCTGATTTCATTTATTTGTAAAATCTGTATTTAATTCCTGAATTCTTCAAAAATTATGAAACTCATATTTATATAAGTTTGGAATATTTCTAGAATTTTAAAATTATTTTCGGAATTTTTGGGATTAATTTCACCCGCACGTTGTTTCGTTTAATGGATAAAAGCGGGTATAAATTGTATTTCAGAAATTATTTTAAAATTACAAAATTTATGTTTTTATAAGCTTCGGGATATTTATAACATTTTAGGACTATTTTTGTAATTTTCTGAATTTGTTTTAAGTGCAGCTCGGTTCGTTAATGGTGAATCACGGGTGAAATAGCGCGATTCAAAAGTGATTTAAAAATTCTGAATATTTTATTTTATTAATCCCTAATTATTCCGAGATTATTTTTATGAATTTCTGGTTATTTTACCCGTAAGCTAATCGTTGGGAAATTATAATTGAGACCTCAGATTCGGGATATTAAAAGCAATAAAAAAAAGGGAAAGGAAGAAATGAGATAAACTCATCCATCCTTATCCTCTTTTTTCTCTATTTGTGCGACTGTCTTCCCTCTCCCTTGTTTCTTTCTATTCCGGTTCCCGTATCTGATACTTTACCCCCGGTCGTCACCCTTGTTCTGGTGGTTTCGGTGAACTCCGGTATGGCCTCTGTGCTAGTATATATGCGTGTTGTTGTGTGTATACTGTTGTGCCACCATTTTCTTTGTTTCCAATCGCCGCCTCTCGTGGTAATTCCGGCGAGGCGTCATGTGGCGTGTGTGGTTACTGTGTATGTATACAGTGCGTGTGTGTATCCCTGTTAAGCTCCTCTGTATCTTCCGACTTTTGCTTCCTTTCTCTCCGGCCAGCCGTGCATTTGTGCGCGGATTTGTGCGCGGGGTGTTGCTCCAGGAAATTTCTGATTTTCTTTCTCTGCAATCGAATTTGATGAAATTGTTGGGTAATTGTGAAATTAAATTTCTGATCAGCGGTGGGATTCGTAATGGAAACCCAAATTGATCGGGTACCAGCGGATTTTACCGCCGTCCACGATGAATTTCGACGAGCGGGCGGTGGACCGTGATGAATTAATTCTGAATCCTAATATTTTAAAATAAATAATTTAGTTCGTATATTAATATTGGAATAGAAACATATTTAATTATCTTGGAAATTTTATTGGCGTTCGGGTTATGAATTTGGTTCGGATTGTGAATTTTAATTGTGGATTGTGAAACTGTAATGATTGGATTGTTGGTTTATTAATTGTTGAGATATCGAGTTATTCGACGGGTAGGTCGATAAACAGAGAAGGTGCTGCCCGAATTTTTGGAAATTAAATTCGAAAATACGGGGTGTACCCTGTAATTATCGGAACGTCGAACAAGTATAAATAAATATATACATATATCTTGTGCAAAACCTGATTGTATGTTGTGGTGAATGTTTTGTCAAAATACAGTAACCCTAATTTCATAAAATGACAAGTATACGTATTTTCTGAAAATGAACACCAAACCGATTTCTCAAGAACGTGAACCCTGACTGTTGGATGTGTTGTTGTATTGTAATAATGTATATAATTACGATTCGGGTGTGAATATCGTTGGGTAGAATTGGTGTCGAGGATATGTCAAGCATACTTAGACGTCTAATATAGGGTATTTCGGCTCTGTAGGTTCTAGTCGAAGGACTCAAGAGTTGATATCGAACTAAGGATAACCTAGTGATCAGTCGACCAGCACAGCGAGGTTCCTAAGCGAAGGACCTGAGCGTTGAAGTCGGATCCAGGATAGTCAAATAGTAAAGCGATAAAGCCTGAGTGTCCGAGTCGGCTCAGAGTCGGTTAGTAACAGTTATAAAGCTCTGCAAGGCAAGTACCCCTAACCATTTTTTTATGGTTCAGTATATATGAATGAAATGTTGTTTTATTTTCGAACAGGAACATAAACGTTTTAAGTTACGTATCCCCTGTGTTTGAAAATGTTGTTAAATATATGTTTTGGGGAGAAGTAAGTTCTGAAAGTACCTATCTCTAAATGTGATTAAAAATGGAAAGAGGTTTTGAATAGTGTGCTGTGACAGAATTGATTTTAACAAGAGATAGGTAAAAGTGATTTTGAAACTGGATAAAATGAATCAGATATTGGATAATATTGCGTAAGTGGCTAATTTGGTTGTGCGCATTACATAACCGATTAGTCCAGCATAGATAATTAGAGACCTAGCTAGTCTCTGCGGATCCGGTGATTCTGTGTGAAAGCCAGATCAGCTTTCCTAGCCATTTTGTGTGATAGCCCGGCCAACTATCCTAGATAATTTGTGTGGAGGCCTGATCAGTCGTCCCTAGATAACATCCAATACATATCTGATTGTGATTTTATGATTCCAGTAATGGAACAAATGGCTTTGGGTCCCCGTAACGGGACAGATGGTTTTATGGTTCCTGTAAGGGAACGGAAGGTTTATAAATGAAAATAACATGCTAAAATTGAACTATGGTTTTTATGCACAACACACAATAGTTGATCTTGTTTTACAGAGTATGCTAGTTTTGATATCCAATTTATACCTGTTTTACATGTTTCTGGCTAGTTATGAATTCTGTTCCTATAACTGCTTTACTTTAAAATGTTTTACATGTTATACATATAGTGGTGCTGCTGAGCAAGCAATTGCTCACCCTTGCAGAATATTTTATATGTATTGCAGATGTGTAGGAGATTCTTGCGCGGTAGTCAGGGCAGAGTTCCAGCTCCTTTCGTGTCAGGCTCCTCTGAGGTAGTTGTGTTGGACCAATGACGGTCTGTTGAGTTGCTGTATTAGATTAATTGCATTAGGACAGTTATAGTAAGTTGGTTTTGTGCTAGTTGTAACCTAAATCATATTTAAACCTGGAAAAGGTCTTGGTAAAGGGGTCGTAGTTATGTATTATTAATGAGTTGGACTGAATTATGATTGTTAGTATTGTTGTTGGTAATGTCGACTCCTGACCCCGGGGTTGAGGCCGTCACAGATAAAGCCAGTTTGAGACATGATTTTGAAGACAGGTGCCATTGTTAGAGAGTAAAAATTGCAGAGAGAGAGAGGGTAATTGCTTTTGAGAAAGAAAGAAGTTAGAGCAGATGAATTGAGAATGATAAAAGGAAAGTAATGAAAATGAATTTTGTTTTTATACTCTCTCAAAAATAAAGAACCAATCAAATTTGCCCAAAATAGCCATTTAAATTAAAATAAACTGTCAAAATTCTATCAACCATCCGTAGAAATATACTTACAGACTGTAAGTAAACTCGATGGATGATGTTCAGAGAATTAACGGCCATGATTTGGACAACTCGACGGATGAGGATAAAATATTTGATCTGTCGGGTTAATAAAATAATCCAGAAAAATAATTGAATTTTAGATATTCTATTCCGATGGATGATCAAACTCAATGGATAATGATCATCCGTCGGGATGTAAATTTTGACTTAGCCAAAATTTCATCCAAAGCAGAAAAATCAATTAAATTTCTGGCTGCATTACAACTTGCAAAAATATCCGAAGTAATTCAAGAATAATTAAGCATACCTAACTCACTTACCAATCTTGAAAAGGTGGATTCATCAAGTGGCTTGGTAAGTATATCTGCAAGCTATTTTTTACTTGGAACAAAATGTAGTTCCACAGTACCATTCATTACATGTTCCCTAATGAAATGATACTTGATGTCTATGTGCTTTTTTCTTGAATGTTGTACTGGATTCTCAGTAATGGAAATTGCACTTGTGTTATCACAGAAAATAGGAATTCTTTCCACTTGCTGACCATAGTCTAGCAATTGGTTTTTCATCCACAAAATCTGTGCACAACAACTGCCAGCAACAATATATTCAGCTTCTGTTATAGAAGTATAAACTAAATTTTGCTTTTTACTGAACCAGGAAACTAGCTTGTTTCCTAGATATTGGCAGGTTCCAGTTGTACTTTTTCTATCAATTCTACAACCTGCATAATCTGCATCTGAATAACCAGTTAGATCAAAACAAGAATCTCTAGGGTACCAAATGCCAAGTTTTGGTGTACCTTTGAGATATCTGAAAATTCTCTTAATAGCAATTAAGTGAGATTCTCTAGGATCAGCCTGAAATCTAGTACAAAGACATGTAGCAAACATTATATCTGGCCTACTAGCTGATAAGTATTGAAGTGAGCCAACCATGCCTCTATAACTTGAAAAATTCACAGACTTTTCAGTAGTGCTTAATTCAAGTTTAGTTGCAGTGGCCATGGGAGTTTTTGCAGATGTGCAATCCATTAGATCAAACTTCTTTAAAAGATCATGAATGTATTTAGTTTGACTAATAAATATTCCATCACTAACTTGCTTAACTTGTAAACCAAGAAAGTAAGTTAGTTCTCCCATCATGCTCATTTCATACTTACTTTGCATCAATTTGGCAAACTTTTTGCAAAGTTTTTTATCTGTAGAGCCAAATATAATATCATCTACATAAATTTGAACAAGTATGCTAGAGCCATTAACATTTCTAAAGAATAAAGTTTTGTCTACAGTACCTCTAGTGAAGTGATTCTCTAAAAGAAACTTTGACAAAGTGTCATACCAGGCTCTAGGTGCTTGCTTCAATCCATGGAGTGCTTTCAAAAGATAGTGGACATGATTTGGGAAATTTGGATCTTCAAAACCAGGAGGCTGACTAACATAGACTTCCTCCTCCAAATCTCCATTTAGAAAAGCACAATTGACATCCATTTGATAGACCTTGAAATTGGCATGGGCTGCATAGGCTAAGAAAATTCTGATGGCTTCAAGTCTTGCAACAGGAGCAAAGGTTTCATCAAAATCAATTCCTTCTTGTTGACAATAGCCCTTAGCATCCAATCTAGCTTTGTTTCTGACCACTATGCCATTTTCATCCATCTTATTTCTGAACACCCATTTGGTGTCAATTGGATTCTTTCCTTTAGGCTTGGGTACCAGCTTCCAAACATTGTTCCTTTCAAATTGGTTTAGCTCTTCCTGCATAGCTAAAATCCAATCAGGATCCAACAGAGCTTCTTCTACCTTCTTTGGTTCTTCCTTAGAAAGGAAGCTGTTGTACATACATTCATCTTGAGTTATTTTCCTTGCCTGAACTCTAGAAGATGCATTACCAGTAATTAGCTCATAGGGGTGATCTCTTGTCCATTTTCTCTGTTGAGGTATATTTGCTCTAGATGAAGAGGCCTCATTGTTGTCTTCATTTGTGACTGAGTTTTGATTATGAGAAACTCCCCCTGAGTTAGTGAGTCTTTCATTTGAGAAAGGGGAACCTTCTGTGAGTGATCTACCTTGACTTTCAGCTTCTCTCAATGACCCGACAGATGAAACACTTTGAGTTCTGACGGATGAGGATGATTTTCTCCTGATGGATGATGCAGATTGTCTTCCGACGGATGAAGCATTTTATAACTCGATGGATGTTGAGTTATTAGCTTCATTAGTTGTATATTTTTCTGCACTATCCTTAGCTATAGTTTCTTGATCACTTTCATCATCACTGTCATCACTAACCATCTCCACATTGTCAAATTTGAGGCTCTCATGGAAATCTCCATCTTGTAGTCCTTCAATCTTTTTATCATCAAACACAACATGTATTGATTCCACAAAAATGTTGGTTCTTAGATTGTAGACTCTATATGCATATCCAATAAAAATTCCTTCATCTGCTTTAGCATCAAACTTTCCATGTTGATCATTTTGATTCTTCAAGATATAACATTTGCGGCCAAAGACATGAAGAAAATTTAGAGTTAGTTTCCTGTTCTTGAATAATTGGTAGGGAGTCAAGCATTTTTCTTGATTCACCAAAGAGATGTTTTGAGTGTAGCAGGCAGTGTTCAGAGCTTCAGCCCAAAAGTATGTTGGTAACTTTGATTCTTCAAGCATTGTCCTTGCAGCTTCAATAAGGGATCTGTTCTTTCTTTCTACTACTCCATTTTGTTGTGGAATTCTTGCTTCTGAGAACTCATGCATAATCCCATTATCTTCATAAAATGCTCTCATAACAGAATTCTTAAACTCAGTTCCATTGTCACTCCTGATTCTTTTAACTTTGAAATCAGGATGATTGTTGACTTGCCTTATGTGATTGATGATGATTTCACTAGCCTCATCTTTAGACTTTAGGAAATATGTCCAAGAGAACTTTGAGAAATCATCCACAATTACTAGGCAAAATCTTTTCCTTGAGATGGACAACACATTGACTGGTCCAAACAAATCCATGTATAGCAATTGTAGAGGTTCTTCAATTGTTGAATTAAGCTTCTTTCTGAATGATGCTTTAATCTGCTTTCCTTTCTGACAAGCATCACACAGTCCATCCTTAGAAAACTCCACTTGAGGAATACCTCTAACATATTCTTTCTTGACAAGCTCATTCATGGTCTTGAAGTTTAGATGGGACAGCTTCTTGTGCCATAGCCAACTTTCATCTTGACTTGCTTTACTGAGAAGACAAGTAACAGATTCTGCATTTGATGAGTTGAAGTCATCTAGGTACACATTTCTTTTTCTCACTCCAGTGAGAACCACTTTGTTGCTCCTCTTGTTTGTCACAACACAGGCTTCTGAATTGAAGGTTAATGAATTGCCCTTGTCACAAAGCTGGCTGATACTTAGCAAATTATGATCGAGACCATCCACTAGGGCAACCTCCTCAATGATGATATTGTCTTTCGAAATCAAGCCATATCCCACAGTATAACCCTTGCTGTCATCTCCAAAAGTAATACTTGGGCCAGCTCTCTCCTTGAACTCTGTGAGTAGGGTAGAATCTCCAGTCATGTGTCTTGAACAACCACTATCCAAGTACCACAGATTCTTTCTGTTTCCCTACACATATTAACCAAATCAAGTTGATTTTGGTACCCAAGTTTCCTTGGGTCCTGCCTTGTTAGCTTTCTTCTTTTGTTTCTTAGGTTTTATCTCATTTGACTTGGGGGTATTAGATTCATCTGAGTTGGACCTTTGAAACCAGTCATTAAAATAGAATTATCATGCACATTTTGATTAACAGGAAATGGCATGCTATTTGCAAACATGTTATTCCAGTAGGGCATGCTAAATGGCATTTGAGGCATACTAAATGCGGCATAATAAGGATTAGGTGCAAATGGCATATTAGCAAATTGTGCATTCATATTCTGTGCAGACATAGTCTTCATAGGCATAGAAGGCATAGCACTCATGTTGGAAAAAGAAGATGGTACAAATATGGAAGTAGGCATGGCAAGTTTGTAATTAACAGACAAATGATTAGTACTACCACACTTAACACGGATTTTTTTGGAGCATACTTATCAGGTGTGTAGTTGTTATGTTTGTTAATCCCTAGTTTCCCATTTCTATTATTTTTCTTTTTAGCCTCTGTTTTAACCTCAATCTTTTCTAGTTTATCATTCAATTGCTTGATAGACAGATGACCAACATTCACTTTCTTCTCCTTCTTCACTTGACTTGTTTCTCCTGAGATAAAGTTTTTGGAAACTGATCCATATTTTTCATTTAATTTGGAAAGTTTGGTTTTACTCGCAGGTTTTCTCACAGTCGACTGATGAGGATTTATGTCACTCGACGTATAATCTTTTTGATTATCCGACGGATGACTCTCATCATCCGTCGAGTCTACATCTGTTAGCAATCTTTCAACCAAATTGGATTTCAGCTTCTTTTTACTCTTTTTCCAGGCTACATCACAAAAGGACTCAATGCCTTGAACTTTGGTGATTTGAGCATGGACATCTCTGGATGATTTCCATGCCTTAATTACCTCTTGTTCTCGTTCAAGTTGCTTCTTCAAAATCTCCTCTTTCTTCAAGGACTCAGTTAATTCATCCTTAGCAATTTTACACTCAATTCTCAATTTTTCAAATTCAATAAATTGAGACTCTAGCACATTATTCCTCTCACTTAAAAATAAGTTGTTTTCTTTAATTTTAGCATTTTCCTTAGTGAGGGACTTAAGTGTAACACGCAAATGATATAATTCTGTGGACATGTCATTAATTGCATCATTACACTCAGTTTTAGATAAATATGCAAGGTTAGTGGTGATTACCTGATTGCTTAAAGAACTTGTCTCTGTTTTATCAAACTTGGCCATTAGGGCTAGTTTGACATAGCTGACATCTTCATCCTCATCCAGACCATCAGCTGCCCAGTCATTTTCTTGTATAATAAAAGCCATTTCCTTTTGTTTGAGCAACTCAAAATACTTCTGTTTATAATCCACAGGTTCAAACTTCTTCTTGCTGGAATCTGACTTTCTACACTCACTGGCAAACTGCCCTGCCAAGCCACATTTGAAACACTTGAATTTTGATTTATCCACAATATTTCTATTTGTCTTAGTTGCTCCAAAGTTCTTCTTGAACTTGAGCTTGGAAAATCTTCTGGAAAGAAATGTAGGATGCTCATCAATATCATTTATATCATCTTGGCTCATAGAATCTTCATTTTTTGCTACCAGCCCCTTGCCCTTGTTTTCACAGACCTTTGAAGTAGACTCAATAGCTTCTATCTTCATCTCCTTCTCTTTCTCTAACTCAGCAACCAGTGCAATGGACCCTCCTTTCTTCCTCCCTTTCTCCATTCTTTCATCTTTCTCTATTTCAAGCTCATAAGTCTTTTGAATGTCATACAGTCTCTCTAGTGTAAACTCCTTGTATTCTTGTGAATTTCTCAAGGAGACTGTCATTGGTTTCCATTCTTTTGGAAGGGATCTCAGGAATTTGAGGTTAGAATCTTTGGTTTGGTAGACTCTTCCATGCAGCTTCAGACCATTTAGTAGATTTTGAAATCTACTAAAGATATCAGTGAGAGTTTCACCTTCTTCACAGTGGAAATGCTAATATTGCTGAATTAGTAACTGCATCTTGTTTTCTCTAACTTGTTCAGTGCCATCATAGATTATTTGAATGGTATCCCAAACTTCCTTGGCTTTCTTGCAGTTAATGATGTTATCAAACATGTCACCATCAACTCCATTGAACAGAATATTCATGGCCTTCTTATCTTTCCTGACTTGTTCAATATCATAATCTGACCATTCATGCCTTGGCTTGGGAACTGATGGCTCATTTCCAGTTGCAGCTTTCATTGGTACATGAGGTCCTCTCTCTATGAAATCCACATAGGCCTCATCTTGAGAAAGTAAATAAAGATGCGTCTTTACCTTTCAGTGATGGTAATTATCTTTGTCCAGAAAAGGAATCTTGACTCCAACATCCTTCTTGTTCATCTTGTTGTTTGTTGTGATCTTTAAACTCTTTATGCTTCAAGAGCTTGCTCCGGTACCAATTGTTAGTCCCTAACAATGCAGCAAGAATTACAGAAGGGGGGTTGAAGGTAATTCTAGTAAACTTTTTCTGAAACTATAAAATGTTCTAACTCAAACTATATATATAAGTGTTTTGATTTGCAAGGTGCGGAATCACAAGTTAAATAAATCAAAAACACAAAGTAATAAAAACACAAGTCTTTAAAACTTTCTGGTGGATTTGAAAGTATCCACCAGATATTATATATATATATCGAATTAAGAACTCTGTGAAGAAAATTTTTTCTCACAGTTGCTTTACAAGTGAACAGACAAACTACTGAGAAATTCTTAACAGTTACAGCTTTTTCTATTTCTCTTCTAAAAGTGTTTTCTTAGTTATTTGTTCTACTAGCTACACTTGGTTTATATACCACCAAGTTTACATGGTAATAAGACAGGATAATAAAACAAAACTATCAAGTCAAACTCCATGCTGCTTCACTACTCTATTCCAGCAACTTTGAAAATCTTCTTAACTTGCATGGAAATGGTAATGCTTCTTTGTTCTTCATTTCCTGTTAAAGAGGCTGCCACATTCATTTTGCAAACACCCAACGCATGTGACTGTGTTGTCACTGTCAAAAAATATTTGAATTGATGATCCATCAGGTACATGCTTGTCATCCGTCGGGTAGCTTTGTTGATCATCCATCGGGTATCTATTTGACACTTGACTTCATTTAACTTATACAGGATTATAAGACATCTTATATTTATAATTAATCAACCTTTTGTGCATATCTAATAAAAGTCAACATGACTCATATGCTACTACAGAATCTATACAAAGTTGTTTGCAGAAATGTGCTATATGACTTATTGTCATAAGCTACTCACCCGATGGATATCAATTAGTCATTCATCGGGACTATATTGAAACATCCGTCGGATTATAATTGATCATCCGTCGGGTGCTACAAAATTCACTAAGTTAAACCTACTAAGGTGTTTTGTTTAGCTTATCATCAAGTACACAACATATTCCTAACAAATTCTGCCTGAAGTTCTATCGGCTCATATAAAATCGCATGTCTAGAATTCTATATTATATTTTTCTAACCTTGCCACATAGAAACATTATGAATATGCTACCCATGCGGGGTAATACTAATTCTTATGCTATTTTACCGACACATTTCAAAATTTCAAAAGGTTCAACGTATCTCGGACTCAACTTTCTTTTCTTTTCCGATCTTGGATGATCCCTTTTTACGGTAATACTGTTAATAATATTAAATCTCCTTCTTTAAAATTCTTACTCTTTCTAGCTTGATCTACACATTTCCTTTAATAATCCTGTATGGCACTTAACCTTTTCTAAATAATCTCGACAACTTCCTTTATCTGTTGTGGCAACTCTAGTCCAAGTATTTCACATTCGCCGACTTCATCTCAGTATGCTGGTGATTGACATTTGCGTTCATAAAGAGCTTCGTAGGAAGGCATTCCGATACTGGCATGATAACAGTTATTGTAAGCAAATTCCACTAAGGACAAATGCTCGTCTCAATTTCCTTTAAAATCAATGACACAAACACGTAACATGTCTTCAATTATTTGAATCGTTTTCTCGCTCTTGGCCGTCAGTCTGCGGACAATAAGCTGTACTCATATTTGACTTGGTGCCTAACATTCTTGAAAACTTTTGTAAAATCTTGAATTGAATCGTGGATCTTGATTTTATACAGTAGACACAGGGACCCCATGATAACTACTATTTCCTTTAAATACACGTGACCCAACTTATCCAGCGAATATCTTTCATTAATAGGCAAGAAATGAGCTGATTTAGCCCACTTGTTCATCATAACTCAATTAGCATCGCGGTTTGCTTTCGTTCTTAGTGATCTGGCTATAAAATCCAGAGCAATATGCTTCTATTCTCATTCTACATTTCCAATGGTTGCAATAATCGACTAAGCCTTTGCCATTTTGTCTTACTTCTTTGATATGCCTAACACTTCTTAATCCATTTAAAATTTCCTTCTTATATCTGGTTATCATTATCTTTCTTTAGATTTCAGTATATCTTGGCATTTCTTGAATAAATTAAATACTGAATACTGTGAATTCTCTGTAGGATCTCATTTCTTAATTCTGTTACTTGTAGTACCCAAGTTCTGGAAGGAAATCTGAGAATTCCGCGATCATTCTCCTGAGTGCATAAATTTCCTCTTACTAAACTGTTAATATCCTGATCCATTATCTCATCTTGACATCTCCTTATCTTTTCTTAATAACTCTGACTGAAAGGTCATACTATCCATCCTTGCTTCCTTTGGATTATAAATTCTAACTTCCAATCCCAACTTCTAAAATTCCATAGATAATTCTTTTGGTGCAGTCTCTATGTTCACTCTCTCCTTTTTGCTTATCGCTTGCCACTACATTTGCTTTTCCTTGTGAATACATACTTCAAACTCTTATGGTCCGTATAAATCTCACGCCTTTCTCCATACCTATAATATTTCCCAATCTTCAAAGCGAATATTATTACTGCTAGTTCCAAGTTATGAGTAGGGTACTTCTGCTCATAAGGTTTCGGTTGTCTAGATGTATATACAATAATTTTATTGTGCTGCATCAACACACATCCTATTCCCTTAAGAGAAGTATCACTATAGACTACAAAATCGCCTTGTCCTCTCAAAGTGAAAAACAGGTGTTGTGACCATTCTCTTCTTTATCTCCGAAAAACTTTCTTCACACTTTCCCATTTCTTATAAACTTCTCGCTATTCCTAGTAAGTTTCATCAAAGGTGTTGCAATCTTCAAGAATTCTCGAACAAATTTCCGATAATAACCGGCCAATAATAAAACTTCTTACATTTGTTGGTGCTTTTGGTCTTTCTTGATTCATAGTAACTTTAATCCTTGTTGGGTCCCCTTTGGTCTCTTCCTCCCTGACTATTTATGCTAAGAATTATACTTTTTACCATCAAAGCTCTCATCCTGTAAACTTTACATACAACTTCTTTCTTCTCCGACTCCCCAGTTATCATTAAATGCTTTGCATGGTCCTCCGTTGACTTTAAGTAACACAAATACAACTTGTCCAGATATTCCTTAAAGATTATGTCCATCAAGTTTAAATATTACTGGTATATCGGTTAATCCAAATGTCATTACTAGACTTTTATAACAACAATACTTAGTTCTGAAAATTATCTTTGATAAGTCCATAGGTTCAATCTCCAATTGGTAACACCCAAATCCTAAATCAATTTTAGAAAATACTTTGCTTCTTCCATCTGATCAAACAAATCATTAGTTCGAGGTAACAGATATTTACTCTTGATAGTAAACTTTTTGAGCTTTCGCCAGTCGGCGCATAATCTCATACTTCCATCTTTCTTATTAACAATTAGTACCCGTGCACCTTATGGGGTACACTAGGTCTAATCGCTCCTTCTTCTAACATTTCTTGCATTTGCTTTACTAACTCCTTCATTTTAACTGGCGCTATTCTGTGCGGGGCCTTGCACACTAGTTTCATTTCAGGTGCTAAGTCAATCGCGAACTTAATTTCTCTATCTGGAGGTAATTTTGGTAATTCATCTGGAAACATATCCCGAAATTATTAATTACTATAAAATCTTCAAATTATGTTTGCTCCTGACTTTTATTTATAATCACCATAGTGCTTACATCTTGGTCACCGTAACCTTTTAGCTTAAATCATCGTTACAAATTCTTTATCCTCCCTTCGTCCTCTAACCTCATCATATTCTCATTTGGCTTCTGCAGATCTATTTTTTTTCATTACGATGGTCTATCTGTCATCACGCTTAAATAGTTAGTCCATTTCTTAGAATAATGTCAAATTCTTCTATCTTAAATAATATCAAATCCTCACCAACTTATTTCCAGAAATCTCAATTCCACCATTAGTACTCATTTATTTAACAATTACACATTTTTGACTTGCTAGTCCTTTAGTCATAATCTTATCAATTTAACAGGGTAATTCATCTTATCAACAAAACCTTGAGAGATAAATGATCCAGTTGCTCCCACATCTTTCAATACTTTAACGCATAAGGTATCCACAATAATCATTCATGTCATCATATCCGTATTCTGAATAACATATTTCACAGAAAAATTGTAAACTCTCGTTCTTGAAGACGTATTCCTTATTGGAGTAGATTCCCTTGACTCTTAGTGCATCCCTGACTGGGGCTAGTGATTTGCAATCCTCGCCATACGCCCTTGTTTTCTTTCCATGCATGAGAGGTAGATGGAAATTTTCCTGCTTGATTCATCATACGTTGATTTTTGGTTTGAAAAACTCGTGCAAAGAACAACAGTACAACGAAATAACTAGAAGGATTCACAATTTAACAAAATTAGAGTTGAAAAGAAAGAAGAAGTAATGATTTGAATATGAATGAGACAACCACATTGGTACTTAAGATGGCCAGTCTTTCGTACCATATGGCATACAACACATGATTAGGTGGCGTCCCACTCGACTCTTTGTCATCCCGACAAAGCGTCTCACCATAACACTGTTTGTCCCAATCAAAAAGCAAAATTTGAGGGGAACAATTAAATTTGAAAGGAATGCAATATCCTCCTTTTTCTTATCACCGCAAAGAATTTATGGATTAAAGAAGTTTATACATATTCAGGAATAAAAAAGAATATACGTTGTAGTATTGGAGAAAAGAACGATACTATTGGTTGCCATCCACATTTCACTTATGTACATCTTCTAAGCTTGTTCGATCAATAAATTCCATTCGATTCATTTAATTACTTCAGAAAGTCCGCTGAAATGTCATCATAATTTAAGCACTAGGATAGATTCTTACTTATTTGTGTCTTTAGCTTCGTACCTGCACGTATAGTACTTTAATAATTCTATCATAATCGCGCTCTTACCGGATAACTTCAAGTTTTACCTATGCCACTTAGAATGACGATCTTTTTATTAATAATGTTCCTCTTTTAGAAAAGTCTGGAAATCTTCCCAATCTTCTTCGGTCATGCTCAGGCTTCTTTTAAATCAATAAATTCTTTGAACTTTAATGGTCTCTGCAACTGGATGAATAGCTTCTCTGTATTCTGGTTCTGTTGTTAATCTTATCAAACAAGATTCACACTCTTCTATTAGGATTAATCAAAACTTCTTCGTAATAGCGGGTCCACTTGGCCCTCGGAATCAACCGTACTAATTTCTGGAACACGTACTTTCTAAGTAATCTGGTCTTATAACAAACAAGAAACTCAAGTAGTAACTAGACAACCAATTTTTTTAAAACTTATTTTATTCAAAAAGGATTTTAGAAATTTTGTAAGGGAAAATCTTTTTCAAAAACTTGTTTAAAAAAATTTGAAAATCGTAAATCTGGTCGTCATTACTATATGAGTTGGTTCTTGTCCTCCTTACCCGTGATAAAGTACCAATTTAAGGAAACAATCACATAAAGGTCCATTCATCTCAATCTACCTTTTCTCCTTTATTGGGTCCATTTGCCTTCCTTAACCGATAAAAACTTCAGTTGTCGTTGCATGTTATCTTATTTGTAGCTTCATATCAAAGCTTCCATACTGATAATACTCTCGTCATCATCTTTGCAGTTGTTAAGTAGAACAGCCTATCCAATAGTCAACAAATCGGCTGATGTCATATCACATTGTTACTATAAATATATCACATCGTCATAACAGCATTATCTAACTTCAAAAAAGTTCCAGATCCATACTCTTCTCTAACTCTCTTTCAAAACTCATATAATCCATTCCACAAGCTAATCATGGGTGGCCTAGTCACTAATGGCTTTTTTTAACCTGGTAGTAGTTATCCTCCGGAACACTTAAATCTTCTTTCTAAACTTCTTCTCACCTTTATTTATATCTCAGGTACTCGCCATTTACTGTAGCTCTCGAATCCATCCTCGTAGGTACTGTTGCTTCATAGGACGAGTTTTAAACTGGGGGTATAGAACAGGGTGTAAAGTAAACTGAAAAGATACACTCCTAGCTGAATGTCCAGTAAAACAAGAATAAATAGATGGAGGTTCTTAAATAGGTAGTCTCATATCAAGAGGTGGTAAAATAGCGTAGAATAGCTTGAAGGGGTGCAGCTGTTATAACAGGAGGTAATACAGTTAATACTGGTGGGAGAACTAAATGCGAGTCAATTATGGGATAAGATGACGATCCTCGAACGGAAGGCTCCAAACGATCAGACGATACATGGAAAACAGGATATGCCATTGCCGTTATCTGGAAATCAAATCGCGAACTAAGAATCTCGAATCGCAACATGAATCGTACCGAAAACCTACTATACAGTCGCACTCAACCTCACGACGTCTTATCTTTCTATTTCATATTCCTAATACTAACCCTCTACCCAATCCCGACAATCTAGGCTTATTTTAGTGACTTATAACATGTAGCTCTGATACCAAACTGTGGCGCCCTCCAAACCCGGGTCAGAAGTTTGGGGTCCACAACACATATACAATATAAAACCCTGTATAAGAAATAATATTTGTAATGACCCTGCTTTACATAACCACGGATCGCAACAGGTTAAAGTATAAAAACAAGCCACAACCTTAACTTTTATTACAATGCACCAAATCCCGACTCATTTAACTTACAACTGATAATGAAATTATTCTTACAATCTTGCTAACTCAATTACCATAAAAACTTGTGCTAGCTCGATCCAACTCAATCTAGTTTCCTAGCTCGAACACTGAACTGGGAAACCTCGCTATCAACCATATCTTTCTTATCTATAAAAAACATGAAAAGATTCGTAAGAGTGAGCTAACTAGCTCAAAAAGTCTTAATAACAATAACTGAGGTTAAACAATGATCAATGAGGTACTTTAGAAGAATCAAGTTTATTGTTAAACAATCGTTAGAATTGGATATTCATTTTAAGTTTTAAAACCAAGGTTAGGCTGCTGATCAGTCACGCACTAACCCCGAGCAAGGCACGCAGCTCTGCTCTAATTACTGGATCCAAGGCACACATTGGCCTACCTCGACCACGAATCTGGTCTGACCATGAATCTGGTCCACATAAGAAAACTATCCAATTCTAAAATAGTTCAGTATGACAAACATTTTAATTTAATAAAACAAGATCATATCAATGATGATAAAACACTTAAATAAAAGCGTAATGCAATTCATGGGTATCACAAGGGTATATCAAGGTATGTATGGGGAATGGTTTTCAGCCTGTAAGAGAATCAGGGATTAAATGAGCAATGATTTCATAAATTTTAGTCATTTGATGTTATAAGGTATGATTGAGTATAAAAGTTTATGTATGTTTAAGCAAGTATGTTCCAGTGTTTGGTGTATGGTGGATATATCTTTGTTGAGTAGTATTGTATTTGTGTGGTTTAGTGTCTAGTAAATCAACAATGGATGATTTACAAAGAATAAGGCTTATAACTCAAAGATCAAATGATGTGAGCGGGGTACAGGCTGAATCATCCAAAGTACTTAACATAAAACAGAACTATTTTGAATACTAGCAATGTCACTAGAGAATTTAGAAATATTTGCAATATATCTCGAGAAAGGTTCAAAAGTACTTGCCTCAATAAGCTTTAACCACTATTATTGGTTGACTTTTGGATTTCCTTGAACGTTTGTCTTTATCGTCAGACCACTATCCTATGTTGGCTACGATCTCAACACTCGGGTCCTTCGATTAGAATCTCGCTGAGTTCGACGATTAACCACTAGATCATTCTTAGTCCGATGTCTATCCTCGGGTTTCCGACTAGGACCTACAGGGTTGAAAATACCCTAATTTAGATAATTGTTTAGGCCTAACATACCTTGTTTTATCAAATCTACCCATCTGATATGAAGTCCCGATTCGTATTTATATGTACTACAATAACACACGCAATAATTAGGGTTCACGTTCTTGAAAATCGGTTTGGTGTTCATTTCCAGAAAATACATATACTCGTCATTTTACAAAATTAGGGTTATTGGTTTTGGAAAAATATTTCATCACTGCGTACAACCAAGTTTCGTAATATATATATATATATATATTCGCTCAGCATCCCGATAATTACCGGATACGCTCCCGTATTTCCGTAGTTTGATTTCCCAAAAATTGGGCAGCACTTCCTTTGTTTATCGGACTATCCCGTCGATCAACTCGACGTCAATACACAACAACAACCACAGTAATCCACAATCCCACCAATATCACAACCAATCAATCAATTCAATTATACATCTTGATCCTCGATACAACCTTTACATTTTAATTAAATATTTTCATTCTGGAAATAACTTGTAACACCCCCAAATCCGGGGCCGGGGATCCGGGTTGTCACGAGTTCCATTTCCCTTAATAACACCTAATTCTTAATAAACAATCATCTACTCCGTACTGTGACCCCACAATATACACACACACCACAAGTTATAGTCTCAAAGATGAATACCAAAAATAACACAAGTCATTTTATTCCACAATTATAAGTCATTACACCTCAAAAGGGTTTCTGAATAAATTTACATATTCTTTACCATTATTACAATTCATAATATACATAAGTCTGGTACATCAAAAGTTGAAAACCTAGCCTATTGGTAGTTCCTACCTCAGCCACAACGGCATCAACGCCTACAGGAAACTGCGGAACGTTTCCTATCCGCTCACGAATTGGGAGCTTGGTCATGTTCATCTTGTCTATCTGTTGTTGTGTGATAAAAGAAGAAAGTAAGGGTGAGCAACAAGCCCACCAAAATAATATGTATAATGATTAAAAATACATGAGCATTCTCATAGCACTCATGAAAGTCTTGGTCAAGAAGAATTGAACCAAGTTTGACCTCTTAATGCGACGAAGTCACAAAATATTTAGTATATATGTATATATACTTTTCAAAATCTTTGAAATCCTCTGCCATGCATAATATACGCAGAGTTCCAGTTTATAACTGTATAAAAATATCGTTGCAAGGTGATCTCATATATCTAACCTTGTCTCAACGTTTTTCTGAAAATCTTTGTCATGTATAAGATAATCATTAACCAGATATAAGTTGAAAAGGTGAAGTTACGAGATACTCCAATATACTTATATCTTTTCCGAATACTACTTGAACTACCACCGTTCAAGGTATAATCCGTTTCCAAAAGTTCATCACATAGATGAGACTACAAGATAAGATTTGAAGAGATTCAATCCTTGAAATATCATTATAAATAATGAAGTTACGAGATACTTCATTAAGTCCCGATATATATATATACACCTATATATATATATACATTTCATACACTCCTCGAATACCTCTGTTATGAAAATTATAAACAGAGTTGTAATATCCAATGAATTTGGAAAGGAGAAAACCTTGGCATAAACCTGATATCTTGCTGATCAGGCAAAGATACCAATAAGTAACCTTTTCTACTAGTATATGGATGAATCCCCCACCGGTCATCACCCTGGCCTCATTAGGACCTTGTGCTGGACCGCCACCCGGCCTCTTACACGTTGATGGGCTGCCACCCTGCCACTTACACTTTGATAGACCGTACCCCGGCCTGTCGCTTATGCCGACTCAATTAGATGGACTTACTTCCCGAACGTTGGGTAAGTAATCAATTCATTTATCAAAACAACAACCTCGTTGCGAATATAAAATACACCATAGAGCCGGATCCCTCAATTTTTAAGCGAGTATTTAAATCCCCTTCGTAAGGAAGATCTTAAATTTGAAAACGAGTTTTGGGATCCGCTCTAACTTTTAAAATCATTTTGAAGACTCGAAAATATTTTTAAGAATGTTTTGAATAATGCTGATTTAATGAAATAAATCAGTCCCGATATATTAGAAAAAATCTGAATATTATTATTTAAATAATATTCCCATAAGGATAATCCTTAAAAAATAATTGAAGTAGAAGTTTTAAAACTTATACTTGAAATGAATAATAAATAACCAAAGATATACTTATACGAAAGTACGATCTTTATTTGAATAATCGAAAATAAGTTTGATTATCGAAACATTATTCTTTAACAAAATAAAGAATATTATTTAATAAAAGAAGCAGAGTCATAAGTCCTCGAATGAATATTCAAAATAATATTCATTTAATAAAATAAGCGGAGTCATAAGTCCTCAAATAAATATTCAAAATAATATTCATTAAATAAAATAAAGTTATCGAATAAACCTTATTCGATTAATAGTTTTGAAAACTATATCTATATATATAAATATATATATTATACTCGGGAACATCGACTCCCAGTTTAGAAAATGTTCACCTTTGGGTCCCCTATACTAAGGGTATACGCAACTACTGCTTATCTCTAGCATAGGTATTATGCAACTTATAAGCATTTGAATCAACAAAGATATATCAAGATTACGAAACAGACATGCATATATACCATATCAGCATGCTCCAATATATCGCAAGATTTGCTAATAACAATCATGCACTTATCACAAGATAATGCATATACATATATTTTAATCACAACAACAGTATAACGGGTAGAAAACTTGCCTGAGTGTTCCCGGATAGACTTAAGCTTAGAGTGGGTCCGATAACCTATGAACAATAACATAAGTCGGAATTAAAACCCGGTCGCTTAAGAATCTAGACTTTAACCAATTGAACCCTAACATTCGCTTATGGTCACTTCTACGCTTAACGAATCACATAAGTCGTTCGAGTACCCTCGGCTTCACCATTTTTAATAAATGACCATTAAGAATTTTAAGGAGATTCTTTTGCGAGTACCCTACCAACTGCCTAATATACTTTACATAATTGTTTCATATTCCAATTAGTCATTTAAGGGCCTTAACCAAGGTTTCAAAGTAAGGCGAGGGGTAATGGTTCGGTCGCGAAATGCCGTTACTTAAAACGGTCGTTTCTCCTAAACCGCACATCGGATTTAAGCGAACCATATATCAAAACGAAGCTCGTAACATGAACTATCTAATCATGGCAATGGTCAAAACCTAACAGTTAGTTCACGGGTCCTGATGTTAAGAACAAAAGCAGTCTAAGGTAAATCGGGCATTACGACGGCTAAGTTTACGCGATTACCAAATTCGTACAACTCCAAATCAATCCACAATCAATCCCACAATCATTAATACAACCAAACTCCATCCATACTCTACTACAACAGCCCCAACATCTCAAGATTTCCAATTTATACTACTCTCAATTATGAACTAAAAGCTTATACTTAAGTTTCATTAACTATAAATAAGATTCAGTCATCCAAATCGCTACTAACCCAACCAAACTTTAAACACACAAGCATCATGCTTCTCATGAACTATATTAATCAAAACCACTCCTAAATATTCAAAGTAAAACTAGGGTTTGAAGTTTTATACCTTCCTTGAAGCTTTTAATCCATGAAAGATCCTTGGAATGCCCATGGAAGCCTTTATCTATGCTTAAGCTACCTTGACCTTACAAATAAAATCAAGAATCAAAAATTTGTTCTTGAAAGTTACTATTCACCCTAAACTAAAATGATTTGTTTGAGATAGAAAACCTTTGATTCAAGTACTCAAACTACTTGCTCTTCTTAGTTATGAAATATAGGATCCAAAGAAACAAACCTCTTGAATTATGATTGAGTGGAGCTTGGGTTTGGAAATTTTTCTTCTTGTTTTTCTTCAAAAAATCGTGAGCAAGGAGATGGGGGGAAGAGAAATGAATGTGTTTGCTTGGTTGCTTTGTTTTTGTTGTTAATTAACCTTTTACCATGGTAAAATTTGTGTGGCTTATAATCCACCAACAATTCCTTGCCATTGTGTCATGCTTATGTCATCCTCTTATGTCATCTTGCCACACTTGTCTTCTTCTTGTTGGTGTGATGACATCATCATCACTAACCTCCTTGATTAACTCCTAATTACTTGGCTAATGATCGCTGACCTGTTATATGGTTCGCTTAACTTTCGTTTTCGTTTATCGTTTGAGGGATCATACCCGGGATCTTATTACTTGGGTTCCCTTAACCTTTCTCAATACATTATATTTCTTTTATGATCCTCTCTTATAATCCTTGAATTTAAATCCTTTTTATCATGTTATCTTATACTCAATTCTTTCGGTATCTGGTGGATTTTCGGGAAAAATCAAAGTATTCGAATATGGATTCTGACGATCTTTACATACACTTATATACCATATAGAGTACTAATAAGATCTCAGAATAACAATAAAAGAACCCCTACAAAGTGTGGTATGAAAAGTTTTCTTATTCAGCATAATCAGCAAAATCACTATTCATAAGGGTTACAAAAAGTCCAAAATTTTGGGGTTATTATATAACTTTAAAAATTAAATTTGTTTATTTTATAAAGGTAGGACTCAGAATGAATCATCAGAGTCCATCGTCGGCTCGCCGAGGCTCATCGCTGAAGGCGGCAAAAATTTACTGGTGCTCGATATTATTCGGGTTTCCAAGTAAATTTCGCGTATTAATCATTATATTCCCCGCATAAATTCATATTAATATCACAAATTTCAATCAATAATTTCTGAAATAAAAAGGGAATCAGATTAAATTATAGAATTAACCCAATTGCAACACAGAACCACAAAGATTCACGCGCGTCACCAACACATACATACAGGTCACCTTGCCGGCCGAAACCGGCGGCAACCGGAAGTAGAGGAACAAGCGGCACACAGCGAAACCAAAAACAGCAGTGACACGGAACAACAAGACTGATCATCGCACCAATACAAGCATATATACATATAGGTACAGTTGCAGCCCAGAAATGAACCAAGTGTTTACCAGACATACCCATCGCAGCCACGCCGGAAACCGGCGACAGAATAGCGAACAAGAAAGAAGAAACAGGGAGAGGTCAAAAGGGACAAAGAGAGAACCGAGAGGAGAGTTGAGAGGATAATGTATAATTTTGATTATCTAAATTTATTTTCTTATTCAATTAACTCAGCTGCTGCTACGTATCAAAGGCAGTAATTTAACAGCCTGAATAAGCTACACGTGTCCCATGCTCCAATGTAAACCCCACTTTTTATTCGTGTTTTGCAAAATAAAGAACCGTCGCCCGAATAAAATAATCCTGTAAATATTCTAAATAAATTTTTAAAATGTCATGGATAATTCAAAGTTATTAAAAATAAATTTTTCAAAATTTTTAAAATATATTTGAAACGCAACTCGTATCCGCATTTCAAAATTAACGAATCGAGCTACACTTTAAACAATTTCAGAAAATTACAAAAATATCCTTAAAAGGTTACAAATACCCCGAAGTTAATGATAACATAAATTTCATAATTTTAAAACAATTTCTGAAATGCAATTTATAACCGCTTTTAACAATTAAACGAATCAACGCGCGGGTGAAATTAATCCCAAAAATTTCCAAAATAATTTTAAAATTCTTGAAATATTTCAAACTTAAATAAATAGGAGTTCCATAATTTTTAAAGAATTCTGGAATTAAATACAGATTTTACAAATAAATACAATCTGAAAATCATACAGAGCTAAATAATTGATGAAATGTTCATTTCTAAATCTTATAAGATCCCAAAAATAATTATTGGAATTATAAAATCATAAAAATAATTTTAGAGACATTCCAAGAATTTTATGCAAATAAACACAGATACCACTTCACAGATAATTCACCAGAAATTCATATAATAACCATATAATATTTATTTATTAACAAAAATAATTACACGTCATATCCCGGATATTACATTTATTGTTAGGGTTCCTGAGCTTCGAGACTCGATTTGACTGCTCTCGTATTTCGTGACTTGATCTGCCTTTCACAAGATGCCTACGGACCTTGCTGTATGCCAAGGATCAAGTCAAAAAATGTAGTTCTGATTTGTGGGGTGAGACCCGTTATATAGGCATGGGATGCCTTTGAATTGGATTAGGGTTAGAAGACTTAGTGGACAAGTCTCAGATTTAGAGTGGACTTTGGAGTCCTATAATGCAGGAAATTGATTCCTTATCCCATGAGATTCCTTGGAGTCCAATCTCCAAGGAATTGTATCATTATCTGGACTTTACTTATTAGCTGATTTTTCCCATATTAATTAATTACGAAATTAATTAATATTCAGGGTTTTGGGCCCTTTATAATGGGCTTCATTATCGGGCCAACCTTGGCATAATTAATGCGATATTAATTGCACAACCGGGATGTATTTTTCTCCCTATCATTTGCCCCCCAACTTCCAGGAAATCGTAAAAGATTTCACGAAAATTAAGTTCATTTAATCCCTTACAGGGTATCGTTTTCTGTATAAAGTGTGGAGTGACCTATATATTTACAATGATTTTCCTCATACGTGGCTTCATGATATTTTTTTGGAACATCCATATTATTTTCCTTACCTAATTCCTATTTTTTAGGAATTTTATCGTATTTTTCCTTAATTTTATGAAATTTTCCCCTAGTTTCTGGAATTTTCCTTTATTATTGGAATTTTCCCCTAATTTCTGGAATTTCCCTTAATTTTCTGGAATTTTCGACCAGAACTTTGCCTTAGTTGACCAGGATTCCGGGTCGATTTCGACTAGGATTCTAGTCAATTTTTGGCCAATTCTTCTACTGTGATCGATGAGGATTTCGAATCAAAATCGACCAGGCTTCATGCTAGATCAACCAGGATTCCTGATCGAAATCTACCGGGACTCTGGCCGACTTATCTCTAACTTTGACACCATAGTCTAATTGGATTTTGACCAGAATTCCTGATCGATTAAATAAGGATGTTGGTCGACTTATCTCTAATTTTGACACCGTGGTCTAATTAGATTTCGACCAAGATTCATGATCGATTAGATCAGGATGCTGGTCGACTTATCTCTCATTTTGACACCGTGGTCTAATTGGATTTTGACCAAGATTCCTGATCAATTAGATCAGGATGCTGCTCAACTTATCTCTAATTTTGACACCTTAGTCTAATTGGATTTCGACCAGGATTCCTGATTGATTAGATCAGGATGCTGGTCGACTTATCTCTAATTTTGACACTGTGGTCTAATTAGATTTCGACCAGGTTCCTGATCAATTAGATCAGGATGCTGGTCGACTTATCTTTAATTTTGACACTGTGGTCTAATTGGATTTCGACCAGGATTCCTGATCAATTAGATCAGGATGCTAGTCGGCTTATATGATTTTTTACCTCTCTAATTAAATAAACATCCGATCAAATTTACTTTTTTCATCGATCAGAACTCTGGTCGACTAATATGATTTTTTATTTCTTTAGTCGAATAAACATTCGATCAAAATTACTTTTTTCATCGATCAGAACTCTGGTCGACTTATATGATTTTTTACCACTCTAGTCAAATAAACATTCGATCAAAATTTCTTTTTTCATCGACCATTATGGACCTTTCAAATTCCTTCCAACCTTCTATAGTGTCCCATAAGCGTCTTTTTTGTGGGTCTTCTTTAATTGGGTCGTGCTTCAATGGGATTTTGTCGATTCATTTCCCAAAATTCTGTTATATAAGTGTGGTGAGAAGCAGGATTCCTCATTTCACTTCTCACTTATAATCTTTCTCCCAAATTTCTCTCTAGTTTCTCTCTTAGAAAGGCGATTTTCGGCATTATTTTCCGTCTTTGCTCCACCACCTTCAATTGTTTTCTGAGTTTCAAGCCTCCTTCCCAAAAACATCAATGGCGGATCGCGACCTTGCTAGGCTGGCAAAGATGAACACTTCTAAAAGAGGTACCACTATTCAAATACACTATCCTTATACTTCTCTCTTAGACATGATTAATACTAGAGGGGATGAATATCCATCTCTTTCTGATTTAGATTCTTACAACCATGGTAATACTTTCCATAAGTTAGATGGTAGGATAGAATATTACAACACCCTGTACAAACTCCCTCCTAACCTTAGGATTACTCCGGCCGCCCCTGGTGATAGGACCTATAACTGGGAGGGGGACACTATTTTCATTTATCGAGGAGCCCTAGTTGCAGGTCTTAGGTTCCCTTTCCATGTATTCATCTCGTGTCTCCTTGCAGATGTGCAAATAAACCCTTGTCCACTCCCCCCTAATGCATGGAGGAACATTATTTATTTTATAGTTTTATATCTTAGGAATGAATTTCCCCTATCTGTTGTCATTTTTAGGAAGATATTCCAATTCTATAACAGTTCTTTAACTCAAACGGGCTGGGTTTTAATACGTCAAAGGCCCAAAATTCCCCACATTTTTTATGGTAACTCCATTGTTGAGAACAACCCAAAATGGAGAGACGAATTTGTTAGGCTAACTTGGGTCGGAGGTGATTGGGCCACTCTTTTTCGTAGGCCCTTTTGCAAAGTAGTCGATGGTAGCCCTTCTAGTATTAAACTAACTGATGAGAGGAGGCCGCTTATCAAGCCCTTATCATGGATAATGGTCAAATAGACACTTGGACCCTTTTAGAGGAGTTTTCCCTGAAAAAAGTTGGTCTCTTTCAGGCCACTGATAAAGGTAACTTTACCTGCACTTTTCTTCAATTTTTTATATTTTGTTATATCTTAATCACTAATGGGTTTCAATGTTTATTCTTCAGCTTGCGAGGCCGTTAATAACATCAACAAGCCTAAAGACGGCGAATCGGGTCGCCAAAAGAGGGCCAAGCTCATCAAGGACCCAAGAGGCAAGCCTGATGGGCCTTCCTTTCTAAAGCCTCACAATCCTGAGGTTTTTCTTGGAGATAACGTGGATCCCCCACTCAAAGGGCACTCTTTTAGGCCTAACTAGGGATTTAGAAGAAGCGACACGATGGTAGGGTCCACCAAGCATGCTAAGGATTGGACCTATCACTTCATTACTCCTCAGGTTTTTACTGACATTGTAACGGGGAGTGACATAGAGATAATTGAGCTTATGGGTTCTCAAGCTCAAGCTTCGGTAATATTTCTATCTTTTTCTTTTGTTACAATCTCTTTTTCATTTTAAATCCTTATTAAACCATCCTTCTTTTGTATAGAGCAACACCTATTTCTAGGAGGCCCTTCACCAGGCTAGGTCTTGGAAGGGGAATTTATATGAGTTTGAAAAGGAGATGAAAAATGGAAAGAGAGAGCAGGGGTCCTCGAGAAGAAGTTGAAGAATAAAGACGAAGAGCTTTCTAAGGCCCATGCCGAGCTGGTTAAACTCCGGATTGATAAGGAAACACTTATCAATGAGTATATGGACTCCCGAAAGTTCAGGTATTTAGTGAACATTCATGATGAGGATCTCTTTCCCATCCAGATTACGCAAGGTTGGGATGCTACAGTGAAGGCCGTGGCTGAGAAGCACCCTGGCTTGATAGAAGCCAAGGATTTTATTAGTCCTGAGTAGCCAGGGACTGAGGACAGCTTGGACGCTCTCTTTAACTTCCCTATGTAAGTAGATCGCATCCTCGATGCTAGCACTACTTCTCCTTCCTCCCCGGCAAAGAATACAGAGACTTCTGCTAATGCAGAGGAGGGGTACACTGAAGTAAAGAAGGATAAGGATGATCTTGCTAGGGATGAGTAGATTTTTATCTATTTCTAGATTTATGTATTAAGTTGTTGTATCTGGAACTTATTACCCCTCGGGGTTTATTTATGTCCTTTTCCTTGCCTTATTTAGCCTCTTCTCTTTAATTTTTTAAGTACTTTTGGAGTTTGTACTTTCAAGGAAATAGATTAACAACCCGAACTACATAGTTCTAAGAGTCATGCATTGAATAATGGGAATAAGACTTGGTCTTCCAAAGTTTAAAATAACTTTAACTCAAGAATATAATCTGGTTTTTCTAAAGTCTATAATATCTTTTATTCTGAAACATAACTTGGTTTTCAAAACGTTATATAAGATGGGTTTGCCCCTGATAATCACCAACTAAAATATAAATCCTACTAAAACTGATATATAAAACCCTAAGAAAGCAAAACTTCACGGTGCTTTTGAACCTTGTTACCACCATAGTGAGTACGAACTATATGTAGTAAACCTTCAGGTTTTGAGCATGCCAAGTCCGAGGTACTTCTTCCCCATCCATGGTCTCTAATTTATAAGATCCTCTTCCTTGAACGCTCTTAACCTTGTATGGCCCTTCCCAATTTGGGGCGAGCTTTCCTTTCTGCCCTACTCCAGAAGCTTCCACCTTCCTTAGTACCAAATCTCCTTGCTTGAAGAATCTCTCTTTCACCCTCAGGTTGTAGTAAAAAGAGGTTTTTTTCTAATACTTCACAATCTTTGCGTGTGGTGCATCTCGAACTTCATCTATTAAATCCAGGGCTAACCTTTTCCCCTCCTCATTTTCCTCAGCGTTGAATGCTTGGATCCTTGAGGATGAATATGATATTTCTACTGGTACTGCAGCTCCATATGCTAACATGAAGGGCGTTGCTCCTGTTGTGACTCTACAGGTAGTTATGTAAGCCCAAAGTATTAACAGTATTTCATCCACCCAATTATTTCTGGATTTTTCAATCATCTTCTTTAACCCATCCAGAATGATACGATTTGTAACCTCTGCTTTCCCATTAGCTTGAGGGCGAGCAACAGAAGTGAACTTCAAGTTAATTTCGTTTTCTTCACAATACTTCCTAAACTCTTCATTTTTTAAATTGTGTTCCGTTGTCAGTCACCAAGATTCGGGGGATCCCGTATCTGCACATATTATTCTCATACAGGAATTGAGCGACTTGCTTAGTCGTAATTTTTGCCATAGGCTTAGCTTCAATCCACTTGGTAAAGTAATCAATTGCTACAATCAAGAACTTCCTTTGAGTAGTAGCCATTGGGAAAGGCCCGAGAATATCCATTCCCCACATAGCAAAAGGGATTGGGGAGTTTTTGGAAGTGAGCATTTAGGGAGGTTGCCTTACTATAGGGGCATATTTTTGACAACGATCACATCTCTTCATATATCTTTTATCATCAGCCATCATTTCTGGACAATAGAAGCCTAAGAGAGTGATATTTTGTGGGCTAAGGCCCTGCCCCCCAAGTGTTGGCCACATATACCCTTATGTACTTCCTCCAAAATAAATTGAGCCTCATCTGGCCTGAGACATCTTAAATAAGGAACTATAAAAATCTCTTATAAAGAATCCCATCAATTAGAGAGTATCTTAGAGCCCATACAGAAAACTTTCTTGCTTCCACTGCATCCCTAAAAAGCCATCCGTTTTGTAGATGAGCCTTAATAGGATCTATCCATGACCCTTGGTCCTATGGGGCAATTAACTTGACGTCTATGCTTCGTGTTTTAAAAACACGAAAGGACACGCTCCCAGAGCTTTCTTCTATTTCTGATGAGGCAAATTTGGATAACGCATCGGCCTTAGTATTTCTTCTCTTGGAATATGTTTAACATGGGATTCATCGAACTGAGTCATCACGGCCCTCACTAGGCGTACATACTTTGCCATGGTTTCATCTCTTGCCTCAAACTCCCCATTGACCTGGGATACCACCAGCTTTGAGTCACCACAAACTTTCAAGTTTTTGACTCTCAACATCCCTGTTAGGCCAAGGCCAGTTATCAAAGCTTCATACTCGGCCTCATTATTGGTGGTTGGAAAATCTAACTTCATAGCATATTCAATCAAGAATCCATCGGGGATTTACAAAAATAAACCTGCTCCACTCGAATTTGTTTTTGATGCTTTATCAAAATAAAGAACCCATAATTCCTTGTCTTTATTATGTCTACCTTCATTATCTTCTCTTTCCTTCATGCCCTGAGGTTCTGTATCTCCCTGCCCCCCCTCCCCCGACTTCTTGGTTGGGGATGGTACATTCAACCACGAAGTCAGCCAAGGCCTGGGATTTTATCATCGTTCGTGGTATAGAATTTATGTCAAATTCTCCCAGCCCAATTGCCCATTTAATCAACCTTCCACTGGCTTTAGGACTGTGGATGAGGTTTCTCAAAGGCTGATTTGTTAGTACCTCAATCTTATGAGCTTGGAAGTAAGGACACAACTTCCTTGAGGCCATCACTACGGCTAAAGAAAAATTTTCAATAATTGAATAATTCAACTCAGCCCCGTGCAGATTCTTATTGACATAGTATATGGGTTTCTAGACTTTAAGATCCTCCTTTATTAGTACAGTGCTCAACGCATTTTCAGAAATAGCCAAATATAAGTACAAATTTTGCTAGCAACGGGGCTTGTACCATGTATTTCTTTAACCCTTTAAACGCTTCTTGACTTTCCTCAGTCCATATAAAATCTTTTATTTTCTTTAAGGATTTGAAGAATGGCAAGCACTTGTCTCCAGATTTGGAGATAAATCGTCCTAAGACAACAACCCTTCCGGTGAGTTTCTGAACATCTTTGATAGTTCGTGGAGGCTCCATGTCCAAAATGGCCTTTATCTAATCAGGATTTTCCTCAATTCCTCTCTTGGAGACCATCACTCCCAAAACTTTCCGGATCCCACTCCGAAAGCACACTTTGCGAGATTTAACATCATTTTGTGGTATCTCAGGACCTCAAAGGCTTTCTTCAAATGGGTTATGTGGTCAGTCTTCACAAGACTCTCGACTAATATGTCATCTACATATACTTTCATTATTTTCCCAATAAGATCTTTAAAATTTTATTTACCCATCTTTGATAGGTAGCTCCTGCATTCTTGAGACCAAATGTCATAACAAGATAATAAAAAACACCAAACTCATAGATAAATGATACCTTTGGGATGTCATCCTTATACATCTTGATCTGATTGTATCCATGAATCTATCCATAAAGCTCAGTATCTCGTGACCCGCGGTCGCATCTATTAGTGTATCTATCTTTGGCAACGGGAAACAATCATTTGGGCATGCATCATTCAGATCAGTGAAATTTATGCACATTCTCCATTTTCCATTAGCCTTCTGTACCATTACAGGGTTTACTAACTATTCCGGAAATTATATCTCTTCAATAAAACTAGCCTCTAAAAACTTCTCTACTTCTTACTTGATTGCCTCCTACCTCTCAGGGGCAAAAATCCTTTTCTTTTGCTTCATGGTTTTTGATTCGGATCGACATTCAATTTGTGAGTGATCAGTTCCGGGTCTATTCCAGGCATACCAACTGCTGACCATGCAAATACATCACTATTTTCTTGTAAAAACTTCACCAACTTCCCTCTAAGGGGATCCTCCAGTGATGCTCCAATAAAAGTCACTTTCTCAGGATCCTCGGGAGCCAAATGGATCAGAATCAAGTCTTCTCCTGGCATTCCCCTTTTCTCGTCATTCTCACGAATATCCAAATCTTTAATAGGCAAAACCTACCCCCAACTCCATCAGCCCTAAGGGAGGCTACATAACAACTCCTTGCCATCTTTTGATCTCCTCTCTCTTCTCCAATCCCGTTCCGGGTGGGAAACCTCATTACTGAATGGTAAGAAGAGGGGACTTCCTTGAAAGCATGTATTCCCGTTCTTCCCATGATTGCATTATAAGTTGAACCAGCCTTTACCGCCACAAAATTCAATATCTGTGTTGCTTGTCTTGGTTCCTGACCCATAGTCAAGGGCAACTTAATTATTCCAGCGGGGCACTCGACTCCAGTGAAACCATATATCGGCATATTAGTTGGGGTTAATTGAGAATCATTGTAACCCATCCTTATGAAGGTATCATAGACTATGATGTCTACCGACGCTCCATTGTCTATAAGGACTCTTTTTACCAGACGGTTTCCTATTATGGGTGTTATGACTAGGGGATCATCATGAGGAAACTTGACCCCTTCCAAGTCGAAATCATCAAATACCATTGTTACTTCGGTCTTGGCTCTTTTCAGAGCTTCCCCCACCATGTGCATGACTTCTCTGGTATAAGCTTTCCTTGAGTTCTTAGACAATACAGCAGCTATTGGTCCTCCAAAGATCGTGTTTATTACCGGCCTTCGAGGATGAGGTCCCCCAAAGATGGTGTTTATCACCGGCCCTCGGGGTTGGGGGTTTTGTCCCTAATCATCCTGATCCTTTCTACGATCATTGAAGTTCCTTTTTCCACTATTATTCCTATCTCCTCCATCTCCAGTATAATTGCTCAACCTTCCTTTTCGAATAAGGAATTCAATTTCATCTTTCAATTGTCTACACTCATTGGTTGCATGACCAGCATCCTTATGAAATCTATAATATGTTCTCTTATCTAGCTTAGCAGGATCAGCCTTCAAGGGCTTGGTCCAATGAACATCCCTATCTCTCTCGATTTTCATTAAGATCTGGCTTCTAGGGGCATTCAACTTAGCATATTCAGTGAACTTTTGTCTAGGTCCTCCCTTCTTTGGGGTTGAATCAACTTCTTTCTCGGTTCTAGGATACTTGTCCTTAGCATTATATTTAACATCAGTCTTTCGCTTCTTACCACCAGCGGGCTCGTCGGTCACTACCGTCTTCCTCATGCTTTTCTCCACTTTAATATACATCCCTGCCCTATCTTGGAGCTGTAGCATACTTTTCAGGGGACGCTTAGCTAAGGGCATCTTAAAGAACTCATCTTTAGTTCCCTGCTGCAGTGCTATCATAGCCAACCTGTCGTCAAGGTCCGGGACTTTCAAGGCTTCCTTTGTGAAATGATTCAAATAATCCCTCAAAGACTCCTTTGCTCCTTGTACAATGCTCATGAGAGATGCTAAACTTTTCTCATGGACTCTTCCACTGATGAATTGCTTAATGAAAGCTTGACTTAAGTCTCCAAAGGACCCAATTGAATTCGGAAGCAAACGACTATACCACATTTGAGCCATTTCCGACAGGGTTTGAGAAAAGGCACGACACTTAATAGCATCATCGATGGGCTGCAACAACAGTGCGTTAGAGAATGTTTTGACATGATTAACAGGATCTTCAATAACATCATATGCTTTGATGGTGGGAATCTTAAACTTCCTTGAGATGCGGGCAGTCATTATTTCTTCAGTGAATGGTGGAGTTGAATCATCTGGATCTCCTAGAGGCATAAGATCACTTGGGTCAACCCTTGGGACAATATGCCTTCTTGGTATTAGACCATCCAGGTCTATGATTGGAGGAGGATCTCTTTGCCTCGGAGGAGGTGGGGTCTTGGGGTCAGGTGCACCTCCGGGTCGCGCTTCAACCTTTGGATCTCAGCTTTATGAGCCCTGATCCTCTCATGTACTTCTTGGGGATTCATCCCTAGGGTGCTCCTGGGACGCTGATTAGCATCCGGCATCGGTTTTTTACCAGAACGCCTCCTTCTTGGAGCCACATCATCATCCGAAGATTCAGAGTCTCTCTCAGTATAAGGTCCAGAGAATTCTTGATCCTCCCGAATAGGAACCAAACCACGTATGTAATGGGACGTCTGCCCTTGTGCTTCACTTCAATTGGAGTGCAAACTCCCTCCAACCTCTGGGTATAGGGGCATCCCGTAAGGGGGGTTAGTGGTCACAATTGTTGAATACTCATACCAAAAGGGTTGAGGACTCACAGGTGCTTGTAGCTACAGAAATTGGGAATTCATCCCTTGAGAAGCCGGGGGATTCGTCCCTTGTGGATGAGGCTCAGTTTCCCCTATCAGGGTTCCTCCTTGGGTGGAGGCGTAGGTTGAGTGTGAGGGTATCTCCACCATCGACGAAATTGTTTGGGTCATCCCAACTGGTGTTCCTTCGGGGGCGTTGTTTCTTCTCCGTGTGTTCACCATGGTTGGTTTTATGCTTTCCCACAGAAGGCGCCAAATGTTATGGATCAAAAACTATGACGTATTTATTTCTAGTGCTCATGAGCTTCGAGGCTCGATTTGAATGCTCTCGTGTTTCGTGACTCAATCTGCCTTTCACAAGATGCCTACATACCTTGTTGTATGCCAAGGATCAAGTCAAAAAATGTAGTTCTGATTTGTGGGGTGAGACCCCTTATATATGCATGGGATGCCTTTGAATTGGATTAGGGTTAGAAGACTTGGTGGACAAGTCTCAGATTTAGAGTGGACTTTGGAGTCCTATAATGCAGGAAATTGATTCCTCATCCTATAAGATTCCTTGGAGGCCAATCTCCAAGAAATTGTGTCCTTATTTGGACTTTACTTATCAGCTGATTTTTCCCATATTAATTAATTACAAAATTAATTAATATTCAGGATTTTGTGCCCTTTATAATGGTCTTCATTGTCGGCCCAACCTGGGCATAATTAATGCGATATTAATTGCGCAACCAGGGTTTATTTTTCTCCCTATCAATGGTCATTTGAAATATCAGTTTTTTTCGAGAACCGGCATTTTTTACATACACTCATTTGTTACATATAATCATAATATCAACTCAAAAATTTAATTTAAATATTTGTACATAGTGTGGTCACATAAAATTTTATTGAACTGTAAAATTACTATTCATAAAGGTAATTTACCGATTTCAAAATTCAATTTTTACACTTTATTTCAATTTTTACTTGAAAACCATTTCACCAGAGGAACTGTGGATAAAACCCTCTTTTATAAAAATGTTAATGGTTCTAGTATGCTTGTACAAATCTATTTGCATGGCATAATATTTGGATCTACTGATGAGAAACTTTGCAAGAAGTTTGAAAAACTAATGTAAAGCAAGTATGAGATGAGCATGATGGGTAAACTAACATATTTCCCTGGTTTACAAGTTAAACAAGTGAAAGAATAAATTGTCATAAGTCAAACTAAATATGTGAATAATTTATCAAAGAAGTTTGACCTATCAAATTGTTCACATGCCAAGACTCCTATGTCAACTGCCACTAAACTGGAGATGAACACCTCTTAAAAGAAAGTGGACATCACTAGTTAAAGAGGCATGGTTGGATCTCTTTTGTACTTGAAAGCTAGCAGACCAGATACTATGTTTACCACTTGTCCTTGTCCTAGGTTTCAATTTGATCCTAGAGAGTCTCATTTAATAGGTATCAAAAGAATCTTCAAATATCTCAAAGGAACACCAAACCTTGGCATTTGGTATCCTAGAGAATCCGATTTTGATCTAATTGGTTATTCAGATGCAGACTATGCATGTTGCAGAATTGACAAAAAAGTACAACCGAAAGTTGTCAATTTCTAAGAAATAAGTTAGTTTCATGGTTTAGCAGAATTCAGTATCAGCCTCTACAGCTGAGGCTGAATATATTGTAGCTGGAAGTTGTTGTGCACAGATTTTATGGATGAGAAATCTATTACTTGATTATGGATTAAGATTGGAGAAGATATCAATCCTCTGTGACAACACCAGTGCTAATGCCATCGCTGAAAATCGAGTCCAACATTCAAGGACCAAGCACATCGACATAAGGTATCACTTCATCAGGGAACATGTGATGAATGGTACTATGGAACTTTGTTCTATTCCAAGTGAAAATCAGTTAGCGGACATATATACCAAGCCACTTAATGAATCAACATTCACAAGATTAGTAAGTGAGCTAGGTATGCTTAATTTCTCGTAAATTGCTTAAAATTGTCTGTTACATATCACTTTATGCAGCCAAATGTTATAATTATGACACTGGTTTGGAAATATTGTTTTCAGAATTCAATATGTTAGAAATTGAATAAGTCAATTCAACTATATTAAACGGCTATTCTTAGCAGTTGATAGTCATAATAAACATATGGGTTCTAAATGGCTAAACTAGCAGTTGATGATCAATTTTGTCGATGGCTAGCTGTCTTAATCTTAATTCTTAGCCATTGAGGGTGGGATATTCTAACCGGTGGATACAGTTGTTGATACGTGTTTTTAATCGTGTATCTATATTCAAGGCCTTTTTAAGTAATGGGTAAGCCACCTTTGTTTTTAGTTACTTTTTGCATAAATTAGGAAATATCTCTTCATTTATCTTGATTTATTCTGTGAGAGTATAAATACTAATTTGACCTAGTCGATTCATTCTTATACACTCTCAAAATTTCCTAACGACAAAAAGAACTTTTCTCATTCTCTAAAAGTAAAATCCCCTTTTCTTGAAAACCCATTTTTCTCTTAACAATTGCTTCTGTTAAGATCATGTCCAACAGTGGATTCCTAATGACAAAAAGAACTTTTCTCACTCTCCTAAAGTAAAATCCCCTTTTCTTGAAAACCCACTTTTCTCTCAACAATTGCTTATGTTAAGATCATGTCCATCAGTGGATTCATCTGCGAACAGAACAACCTTGTGGCTTATGTAGATATAGACACCGAGTACACTGAGTTTGTGCCAATAATAGTATATATCAAGAAGTGCAGACTCTCATATACCATGCTTAAATCTCCAATCATCTACAGTGAAGTGGTTGAAGATATCTGGAGTTTCGCAGAATATGACAACACCAATTTGGTACTCTATTTCACTATTCATGATGTTAATTCTGATGTTGTCTCTGTTAGTGTTTGTGCCCTAGAGACAACATTATTATGTTTAGATTATGAAACATTTGGATTATTAATTATGATTATATGGATCATTCTTTAGTAAATTATTATATCTTTATTTTCTGCGATAAGATGTTAGATTAATAAATGTCCTTAGAATATGATATGTAAATCTATATCTCTAAGTACATGACTTAGAAATGAGATTATGAGAATGGTATTGATATTCCTAAAGGTCCCTAGTCAAGTATTATTGTTAAGGGACGATAGTAAATACATTGAGACTAGTGTATTTGTTGGATGATGATCACATCTCATTGATCATATGTATGGTGATACTAAAGTCAAAACACAGGCACATGTATTAAATACATGGTGCTGGATTGACCCGTTGTGAGATACTACATGTTTATAGTGTCATAAGTTAATCTCACAGTGATAATGATGTATTGGTCCTTTGACCTAAAATCATTATATTTCTATACGAGAATTAATATACTTTGATACTATTGAAAGTTATCCTTGACTGAGTAATAATAAAAGTAGACATTGGGTACATTATGAATCGTATGAGAAATATGAATGATCTAAATGGGATTTAGCCCTCCTTTATTAAAGGAGTGATATTATTGGCCTCTTGATTGAGTAAGACTATAAAATGCATGGTCGTGCTCAAATACTGATTTGTTTAATAGTTTACTCATTGATCAAGGAAAGAAGGATTGAACGTTAACAGAGGATGACACAATGCATGCCTCGAGTTTGATCTATAATATAAGGCTAAAGGGATTATATTACATTGTACATTATTCACGAAAGGTTTAATTGATCACCGATTTAATTATTATTACTTGGGTAGCAATGATGTATTACTACATGCCACTCATTTTTTATTATTTAAATATGAGATATTTAAATTATTGCCAATTTAATAATAACCTATAGGGCCACACAAAGAAATCATGGAGGAATATTTAATTCAAATTCGGATTTGAATTAAAAAGGGAAATTTGAATTATTTATTATTTATTATTTATTAAGTTGGACTTAATTAATGGGATAAGTGAATTTCGAATTTGTATATTATTAAATCTGAAATTCAGTTGTTATTTAGTAATTGAGTTAAACTTAATTATTAAATAAATTGAATTTCAGATTTTAATAAACTCTAACTGGGATTAGGGTTATGACTATTTTTGGCCTCTCTATATAAACATCCTTAAGGCTAAAATTAGGGTTACATTTTTTTATTAGATAAAAACATAAAATCCTAGCAGCTAAAGGTGAGAGAGAGAGGGGAAACAGTACATTCTTGGTGCTAGTACACGCCTCCTCTGTACCAGGTTTCGTGTGGATACTTCTACGGCATAGATCGTCAAGGCGGGATACGTGGTGTTCGATAAAAGCTAGGATCTCTTGTTGACAACCATAATTGTAAAGCTCTTTAAGGTAAAAGATCTATTCTCCGTAATTATCCGTTCATTATACATAGATCCTGCGGTAGGGATTCAAAAAATTTTGTTTTTCTGTTGCGTTTTATGCTTGAATCCCTAACAGTCTCTGCATGTTTTAAGATTCCTGAAAATAATGTGTTAGTTGAACCTTCTCATGCTCAAATTGTGTAAATGATTATTGCTATGAGTTATGATGGTCCTACCAATAATTTGGGTAATATTGGTAGAAAAGGGTTAAGGAGAAAATGGAGCTTTTATGTGATTCTTTCATCAAAGTTTTTTCTGGAAAAATTAGTGGCTTTAATTTTATTACTACTGATTTTCTTAGTATGCTTTACATGCTCTTGTCTGACAATTTCTTTTATTTCTATGAAAAGATTTTGATGGAAATTGGTACTAAGCTAGGTAATAGAAATGGCAGAAAAAAATATATTTATTTTGTTGGATTTCTTAAGATATTGGCTAACCATCTGGTACCAAGTTTAAATGTTATGAACAAAACTAACAAGATGAACAGCTGGATCCAGAACAAAAGTTTTTGGAGATCTTGATAGACTGAAGAAATGTGACAATGTGGCTTTTGTGCCCCTCAATGCTTCTTCGATCTCTTCAGATGTAATGAAGTTTGTACAAGGAACCCAACAACCTCCTGCCACAACAACTAAAAAAAATTACGAAATCCAAGTCTAAGAAGCAAAACTTAGGTGTTTCTCAAAGGGTAACACTTGTAGCAACTACCACACTAGAGGGTAGTGTGTTAGGAGATGTGAGTGGTGAAGGAAGGGGTGAACATCAAAGAAATCCCAAGGATAAGGTATGAGAGGATGAGAGTATGCTACCCATGCCAAGCCATGCCTTACCTTCACAAAAGGGCAAGAGCATTGAAAAGGAAATTAGCTCTTCCCTAGTGGTTTCCTCCCGAAAGGATTCTACCATTGAACAAAGTTCCCAGCCAGTAACACAAAAAAGAGGGGGAGGGATACTATTGCCCAAGACACACCCATAATACATGTTTATTTTAAGAAGGGTAAAACCTCTGAGGGTGCACAGGCTACACACACAATATATACCATTTCAACTATTGAGTTCGTGTCTTCTTAAAGTTAGCTTGATGTGATTCCAGTAAATGTGGAGTCACAAACCCACCCTTTACAAATTACAGTTGAAACAGCAGCAAACAACTCACCTGCTTCTCACATGGATGTTGTATTGATATCAACTTCTGAAACTGATTCTTCATTTCTTGAAATCATGGAGAAGCCCCACTCTAAAACTGATGTTCATCATCTTTTAGATGATTTGTTGGAACGTCAGTCATTTCCTTCAGTCACTAGTAGGGGAACTATCCACATAAGTATTTCATCAATCTTCACATATTCTATGTTAGTGATAACTTCAACTGCTATTTCATTCTCTTCATCAATAGTTATCTCCCATTCATTGATGAGTGTTAGTCAATCGACGGCTAGCTTAACCGCACAGCCGTTGGTAGCTCCAATTGTTCCATCGTTGGTACCTTGTGAGCAGGCAAAAGGAGAGGGTGAGAAAGACAGGCTAGCCATTTCTTCCGGAACAGCAAGTGAGATTGAGAGTACCACCTTAGTAGGTGAATGTGAGGATGTGATGATAATGAGCCAGGGGCAGGCCCTGATGCAAGAATAGAGAGAAATTGAGAGAAATGCAGGTACAAGATCATTGGATGCTAAAATAGAAATGTCTCCCACTCCATCTAGTGATGCTCTGTTCAAAGCAAATTATCAAGCTGTTTTGGATAGTGTAAATCTATATACTTCTACATTTCAATATCAAAATATGGCTTATCAAATTTTAGCTAGTCAATCAAACTTAGAAGCCGAAGCTACTCTTGGCTTGATTCATTCTTCATAATCAATGATGAGAGCTAATGATATTGTCTCAAATGTTCTAGTTGAAGCTGATGGTGTGACCTTGATCTTGATGATGAAATAGGAAGTAATGCAGATGATAATGAAGAAGATGATGCAGGTCCTTCCATCACAGACATTCCGGATTGGTTATTTTCCAATACACTTCAATCAGGGGAACTGAATATGTAACTCTTAACTCAGTACAAGACATCGCTAGCTATCCAATCCTCATCCTCCACGTCAGCATAATTATTGGCTCAGTTTCAATAATCCAATATCAGGCTTCAGAAATTTCAACTTCTTCAGCATAAACAGGATTGTGAAGACTTGGCAAATGTAATTAAGGATCTGAAAACTGAACACAAATGGGACTTGGATGATAGGTTGCCTCTTCGCACAATGTCTACAGTTCATTACAATTTGAAATAGACAACTTCTAGAAGATTGGATGAAATGAACAGGAGAATGAGCCTCATAAATCTAAATATGTCCGATATGGACAAGGAACTAGGCATTCAGACAAAACTACTACAACAAATTCTTAGCTTCATGGCTCCTAATTCATCTCTTGATGATAACAAAAGGGGAAGAATTTAGTAGTGTAAGAAACTGAAAATGCTAAAGATGCTTTAAATGTCCCTTCATCATCAGTGACGGTCACAAGCTTTGCTACTCCACTATAGCTGCAGATTCAAGTCCTTGTGAGCAAGGATGAGGAAATCAAAGCTATTGAAAGTATATCTGGAAGACTAGAATATGTCTCTGAAGCCACCAAACAAAAGCCAGTAGATATCCCAACCTCAACCAATATTATAAAAATTATTAATCCTGACATGTCTATAAGAAGATTAACAAAATGGACCTCCTTCATATAAGAATAAGTTCAGTTCAGAATTCAAGTTGTCTGAAGCAAGATCCCCTGCCATGAAAAATGATCTCAAAGGAAAGAAACCATCCGGAAATGTGTACTTTGTCAGGCCCAAGCCTGATGATGAAAAGATTTTTGCTGAACAGATCACGAATTTCAAAACTTCTTCTAGTTGTGTTCTACAAAAAATGAGAGCATGCATATACAGAGGGGGAGAACCAATTTACATCTTTCCTGGTCATGAAGGTTATGGAAGGGCTAAATGTTATTCCATTATAATCTAACAACAGAATTACAGAAGGGGGGTTGAATGGAATAAACAAGACTGTTTAAAAATTTCTAGTGGATTGATCTTTCCACCAGATATATATATATATATATATATATGAAGATTAGAGAACTATGTGTTGCAAGAATGCACACAGCTGCTTACAAGTGTTTACAAAGATGAACAGAGAGAATTTCTAACAAATGTAGCTTTTTCTATTTCTCTGTTCAAAATTACTTTTTGTTCACACACTTTTAAACACTTGCTACTCTTGGTTTATATACTACCAAGTTACATATGAATAAGACAAATAGTAAAAACAAGAATCTAAGTCTATTCACATGTTGCTTCATTTCTTTATCCAACATCTTTGAATATCTTCAATTAAGCATGGAAATGGAAATGTTTCTTTATTCTCTAAAATCTATGAACAGGCTGCCACATTCCTTTTGTATACAATCAACCCATGTGATTGTCAGGTTGCTTTCAACAGCTATTTAAATTTGTTATCCATCGAGACTTCAGTATTATCCGTCGATAATTGACTTGAGTTATCCGTTAAGTCTCTAATGGATTATCCGTTGAAAGTGTCTTGAGTCATCCGTCAAGGTTTTGTAGTTTATCCGTTGAAAGTGTTTCCTTATGTAATAACTCAAATTTTTTAGACTCTGTAAAATGATTAATGAATAGTCTCCTTGATAATCGGGGAAAACTTTTTAGCTCACACTATGTTATGCATGGGAAATTTAGTTTCCAAGAGTCGATAACATGATTATACGCACCAAATAAGTGTATGTAAACGCCATTAGTTTTCGAAGAAAACGAACTTTGAAAAATGACCGTATATACGAACCGTCGAGGAATACGAGAATCACAATATAATTACGAATCTAAAATCCTACAAATTTAAACTCAAGTACAAGGCTTTAAGCATAAAGGACGTATAAAAAAAGATTTACCCCGCGAACTGCTTACGAAGATTTAGTACGAAAACGAATAAGCGACCAAGCGAACACGTAAGCGAATAAATAAAACAAATCTAGCCATGAAAACTAACTAAGGTAAGAAAGTAACCAAGGTTAGCAACCAAATAGTAACATGCCTAAAGAGTATAGTAACCTAGCTAGCAAATAGTAGAGTGAATAGTAATGCAAGTACATAAGCTAGCAATATAGCTTGGAAAATAGGCAAGCTAGCTAGATTGGATGAGATTTGAAAATCCTAGGAATAAATACTAAAGATTTAATCACAATTCCAAGAAGCAACCGAGGCAAGCAATAAACATCTCTCTCTTCTCTCTCCAAAACACCCATTCGGCTATTTCAAGAAAGAATGGGAAATCAAATTTCAAAATCCAACTTCAAGCCATGAACAAATTCTCTAATTAATTCCTAAAATTCCTACATATCAAACTAAGGTAAGATAAATTTTTGAGAGCATTTCATTAAGGTTTTGATAGGAAAATAATTCCATGAAAGTGATGATGAATAGTGCCAAATAGTAACATTTCTTGATTTCTTAATTTTCATGCCATGATTTAGGATCCTTAAGCACAACCAAGCCTCCCAAAGATTCAACCATCAAGGAGAACACATTCCCAGATTTTAAGAAAGGTATAAATCCTTACCCAAACTTTTTTAAGGTTTAAGTTTCAAGAAGATTAAGGATCTTAGTTGTAAACCTAGTTTTGATGATTGATTTGATATTTTCTTGATGTTTAGTTATTAATGTTGATCTTGTGGCCTCAATAATATGATTTATTGAGAGGAGTAAGTGTTAAAATGATGATATGATGATTGATGGTGGTTGATTAATGATTTAGAGCAAAAACGAAACTTGAGTCGTGAGCGTAACGTCGATAAAATGAGCAAAACGTAACCATAAGTTTTCTGCAGAAATACAGAATTTATAAACTGTGATTTCTTGAAAATTAATACTTAAAATGATAGAGATTGTTGTAAGGATCTTTTAGGTGCTTGAATCACTTGATTTCGATTTACGGTTCAAAAGTTAAGTCTGTTTTAGTAAAAACGATTTACGCGATAAAAACTGCTACGAATTACGAACTTTGGAAATAGAAATGATCGATTTAAGAATATTCAAAAATCATGAAATTTTTACAGAGAGTAATATATGGAGTTTATTAAATTACCTAAAATTTTCAAGTGAAAATATGGATTTTTCAATTTTATAAAAATGTCGGAGCCGAGATCGCGCGAATAGAAATCCTTAAAAATCACGAGTGGAGCCGAGGGACAAAATGTAAAAGACATTAACGGACATAAAGGATTATGAAAATAAAGTGAATATGACAATTACTTGAATTTATTAGAATAATTACAGCAACGTGAGTCGTGTAGATAAATAGTAAGTATCATGTATGTGCAAGTAACGATAAAGACGAACGGAATCTAACGAAATGATAATTGTTCATGATTATAGATTTTCGGACGGACCCTAGAGCACCCTCCACCTCAAAGAACCCATGAAAGTTCTTGAACCCCGTTCTACAAACTGTTGTGTTGTGAATATTGTTTTATTTTCGTACAAATGACATGTTTGCCATGATAGTGAAATACGAGTTTTTACGTATCAAATAACAATCGAGATTACGATGAATATATCGTAGAAAATTTTAACGCTATAGTAGAGCATGAGGTATAAGTTGTAAGACCGAGAGTAGGTCAGTTTTCATAAAGTATAAATCCAGGAATCATCTCAGAGACGTTTTGGACGATTAAAAGTCCGTATCTATTTTATTAAAGTACCTCGAATTTATTTAAAACGATTTCCAAAATCGTATTCCCTCAACTATATTTAGTTACTCGATCAATGAATATTACTTTAAATATTCATTTAATATAGGAGAAGTATTCTCCAACAATTATTTATTTCAAACTCAATTATTTTATATTATTAAAAATTAATTTAATTATTTAAACATAAGATAGTTGAGGAATATTATTTCAATTATTCTCTTAAAATATAATTATTCACGATTTAATTATTTAATAATTATTCTTTAATTATTAAATATTTGTTAAATGATGCAATATGATTTAAAAGTCGTAAAACCTCATTTTAAATATTGTCTGAGTTTCGGAAAGTCATTTCGGCATTGTCCGAACTTCGGAAAATATTATTTCGATATATACTAAATATTTTGACTATAATTTCAAAAGAAACTCCCCCTTAAATACTTATCTGTTGACAACGGTCAACTCATATATCTTAGTGCTTCCTCCGAAAATTCTCGGAAGTACATATATATATAAAACGAGATGAGTTGTGCCTATCAATAAGCAAAACGCTTGGGGAACTTCGATGTGGTTCGAGTTCTCGGGATATGATAGTATTCTTCCATGGACTAAGAGTGGCAAACTCTAGTACTATAAGTACTAGGGAGACTACCAAAAGTACCGTAAGCGAAGGTACTCTAGGTACTCAAGAACCTGTGAAAGATATCGCAGGCGGAGGTACTTTGTGTACAGGAACCTGTGAAGTGTGTGCATACCCGAAGTGGGACACATGGCCCGAATGCGATCAGGGTGATAACCGAGATACGAAGGTGTTGTCCTTCTACTAGTAGAAAAGGTTACAGATTTCCGTATTACGACTGATCATCGTATGCGGTGGCTCTGGTAAATGTCATATTCTTCCAATTGGAATTGAGATGCAATACAGTAACCTAAGTCTAGGTGTTGGGTTTACCATTAAGGTATTTGCAGACTAATAAGTCAATAAAGAAATTATTTTAAAAAGAGGTGTATATCACCGAGAAAAACTATGTTAAAATAAACATATATATCATATACGAAATCAGATATAAATTTCTTATACATTCTTTTCATACTGTACTTTATAATGTTGGGCATTATAGCTCACACTTGTTTTCTTAAAATGACATAACACAACAGTGAATCAAGATGCCTATCATGAAACTCACGGCCAGGAAACGGGTAGGAAACGGTCAACTGTTCCGTAGGATGTTCGGTGCAGTACCCCAGGTAGATCGTATAAGCTGGATTGGTTTTCGATTATTTTTAGTCTAGCTTATGTACAAGTATGACTTATGTAAGGTAATAATGAAGAAACATATATTTGGTCGCCGGTCTAACCTTAAATAAAGGTTACACCCGTAGTACGACTTATTCACTTTTGGTCTGTAATAATTATCACTTTGTGGATATGATAAACTCTAGCAATGAATTGTTCATTTCCAAGACTATAACCTGTAAGTGTGTGTGTGTGTGTGTGTTGATAAGTGTGGGGTCATAAAGATGTGAGTATATATATATATTATTGTATGAGATAAGTGTTAAACAGGATTAATGGTGACGTGGCCTCCTAGATCCCTGACCATGGATTTTGGGGCGCCACACCTTAGCAGTTGATACTCTTTCACTTATGCAAAATTACAAGGAATCTTCTATTTATAATTAGCCAACCAATTTTACATATCTTTCTAGTAGTCAACATGACTTAGAATTTCCAACAACTTCTAAACCTCTAAGTAATTACACTATACAGAAATGTGCTACAGAAACTTACTAAAATATAAGCTACTCTATCAACGGATGAACAAGTGTGGTTATCCGTTAATAGTTACAAAACACTTAATTAAATCTACTAAGGTGTTTTGGTGAATTATCATCAAGCCTACAACATATTCCTAACAATCTCCCCCAATTTATGTCTAATAGAATTATAGGCATAAATTTTAGGAGTACTTGATGATAACAAAACACCCTATTTAAATTAAATAGATAAATGTAGATAAAAACGCTAAGTGTTGCATATTATTGAAAATTCGTACCAAGAGAGTTTGTAGAAATCTCACAAGCCATTTTCAAGGTGCTCCTCTAGACTGAGCAGATTAATTTTTTTTCCTTGACTATCTAGTTTTCTTCCACAGTTTCTCATTGTTCTAAACTATCTAATTTTGAAGTTGTCTGTAGAACACAGATTCATCTTCATTATTGAGATCCAGTATCTCCTGTATTTCCTTGAAAGTATCATTGCTTGATTTTTTTAGATGGTCTTCAAGTCTGAAGAATCTTCTGGTAAATCTTTCATCCCTAAACTTCATCATCCAGTATGGTCTCAAATGCACTCTACTTCCAATGTATGGAATACTTAAGACTCTTGGTAGTGCATTTGGATCTCTCCAGCTTTTTCTGATTTATTGAATTATGTTAAGTATTTCTGTTTTGGTCATCTTGGTGAATCCAAAATCCTTCTTCATAGCAAAAAATACTTTTACCAAGATACTGTAGCCTTAATTGAGAATCCTATATAGAGGCCAAGTTATTTCCTTTCCACCCTTATACCTGAACACCAACCTCTCTGGCAATCTGTAGGAAGCATTAATTGCTCTAACTTCATCCAGTTCATCCAGGTAGAGGTTGAGGTCTGAAAACTCTTTTATGTCACAGATGAAGAATTGATCTTCCTTGTTAACTGTTGGCTTGGGTTTAGACAATGATTTTGATTGGGGTAAAACTGGTTTGACTTGTTTTCTGGCTAATTTCTTCCTTCTTTTCTTGGTGTTAATGGGTAAGCTTGGCTCAGGAATTGGTCGGCTTTCCCAGTCTATTGGTTCATCCTTTGGAATTATTGGCTCACCATAAAAATTCACATCAGGATGGACCTTGAACTCAACTTGCTCCATTACAAGCATATTTGTTTGATATGTTGTTGTAGACTAGGTTGGCTTGGATTCCATTTCTTCATCTTCAACAATCTTACTTTTTGCTCTAATCTTCCAGTACCCTTTTCCTGACTTCTTTGGTTCTTCTCCTCTTTAGATAAGGTTTTCTAAGTTTCAGTTGGAGTTGCAGGCATTTCCAATTTTCTTTTCACTCCTTTAGTGGCCTGTTTTTTCCTTCTTTTTTGAGCTCATAGTCTTCTATTTTCCTCATCTTTAGCTTCTCCAAACTGAGGGTGCCCAGTCATCACACAAATCATCTTGCCATATCTGTAGATTCTTGTAATTCTTATTCTTAACATGGTATCTTTGGTGGTCTTGAAACTTGCAATTGATGCACCCAACAGCTTGTCTTCATCTGGCCTAGGAGCAGAATAATCAACCAACATTGGGTGCTTTGTTGATATTGTGACACTTGCTTGTTTAGGCTTTAGCACCACGAAGTTGTTGAACTCATTCTTCATTGAGGGTTCACCCTTATCTCCTTTACCTAACTGTATTTCATCCATGGTGATTGGCTTCAACTAAGTGAAATACTTTACAGGTTTTTCTCGATTTGCAATTGAACTAAACACATTCTCAATTTTTTCATCTATTCTTTATTTCTGTTTCTTCAGCTTCAATTCAGCTGCAACAAGGGTTATGAGATCTATGATATCCATAACTGGTGGATTTGAGAGTGTGATAGCTAGAACTAACACTTTGAGATTTATACATGCATATCCTTCTCCCCCTTTTTGTTAGCATCAAGTAAATCAGGGTTGGAGGATTGTGCAGCCACCAGTTGTTGAAGGAGATGAGTTTGAGCTTCTTGATTTGAGAGTATCTTGGCCACTGAGTTCTCAACATCTGTCAATCTTGAACCCAATGCCTCAATCTTCCTATTTAGATCACTTTCCTTTCTGAGTTTCTGTTGAATATCCTTTGTTGACTCATGAAGCTTGATCTCTATTTTCTCATTGAGGTCTTTCTTGACTGCATTAATTGTGTTTTTTACTCATTCACATCTTGATTTTGCTTAAGAGTCTGAATTTTGTACAGCTGTAGAGATTCAAGATGAGCTTCTAGAAGACATCTAGTACTAGCATTAGTGGTGGCTTGAATGGCTAATTGAGTCTGGTGAATTAGTTTGAACATCATGGAGTTGAAATGATGATAACTGCAATCCTTTATTAGCATCCATGTTGGAGTGTCTGTAGATGAACTAGGGCCTGTATCTCCCCTATGTCCATGATAGCTACATCAATATCTTCCCCATTTGACTTATCCCTATAGGAGTCACCAGAATTATACTTGAAATCATCACAACCTGTAGGTGGAAGAAAATTAATTACATCCTTTTCTCTTAGCATTGAAGCTATAGTATGTACCAGATTAAGAGTCCTCTATGCATCCTCATTGCCCTGTTCAGCCAAAATTTGATAGGCTGTAACAGGGTGAGTAAATGTCTCAGCATCTAGGAAAATAGAATCTATAACAGCTCTGTATTCTTGTTGATATAGTCTTTTCCTTTCAGCCTCATTGACATTCATTGACTTACTTGCAATGGTGTCCAACCTTATCCCTCTTATACATGTCTTTCTCTTATTTTCTCTCTTTTTTTACATCAAGGGCTCCCCGCCCTCACAATTTCACCTTCACCATATAAGGTGGGACTCCTCTCACTCACTTTTATCATGCTGGAAAAAATAGCATATGGAAGTTCACTCATTTCCGCTCCTTTTTCCTGAGAGAAACTCAGCCTCTCACTCAAGTCACTCCATTCCCTCAAACCTAGGAGTGATTGTACAACTACTAAGTCATCCATACTTGTCATAATTTTGGAGATATCAAGCTATGTAGAGACTTTCAACGGAAAAGGGATATCCATCAAAGTAGTGGTTGTGAATATCAACGGATAATTTTTGTTAAGCTTATCCGTCGAGGGACAATCATTTATCGATGGACGAGGAATATCCATCGAAGAAGTAGAAAAAAATAGTTAGGAGTTGAAACTATAGTTGAGTCTGTGAAGATTGATTTTAGATTTTTATGCACAGACTCATCATTAGTTTCAGAAAGAAAGAACAAGTGAGCCAACAAATCATCAATAAGATGATGCTAACTTGCTGTAGATTTTGGCTCCTTCATGAATTTTAAAGATGGAGAATCAGGATTTGGTGTGTTTATCATGTCCACATCCAGTGAGTTTGTGGGAGAATTGTGTGTTTGTGTTGTATCAATAATGAGAGAATTTGGTTGTGACTCCACATTTATTGGAGCCACATCAAACCAAATTTAAGATGGTGTTGTTATTGAGTCTTTGACTACAGTTGGCACTATGTGTGCACCCTGTGACTCCCCCATAGGTTTAGCCTTTTTCTTTCTGATATAGGTTTGTGTTTGGTCAGTTGTGTTCCTTCCCCTTTTGGCATGTGCTCTTGGATAAGAGCTTATTTCAACAGTCACATCCTTTTGGGAGGATGCAACTTGTAATGTGCTAATTTCGTTATTAATTACCACGGTCTGTTGGGAGACTATGGTGTGCTTGGTTTGGGACATACTTTCCTCACCCACCTTATCCTTAGGGCTTTTTTTATTTTCACCATTTCCCTCACCTTGCTCACTACCCTTCACACTCCCCTCAGGTGTTGTGGTAGTTTTTAAAACTAATTTCTTTTGAAAGAAACTAGAGTGTGGCTTCTTTGATTTGGGTTTTAAAGATTTTGGTTTAGTGGTTTAGGTAGGCATCTGTTTGGTCACAGTCACAGATATCATAGCCACAGTTGAACTCAAAGAAATAGCAGGCTGGGAAGAACTAGTGACATGAACATTTACCTCACTAACCTGAGGTGCCTCCATGATTGACATGTAGTGAAGAGGCACTTCATTATTGAGAGTTCCTACATAAATTAGCAAGCACTCTCTTTTACTGGACCCAACAAGCAAGCTTGTTGTTTGGGTTCTCAATTAAAAGATATTTAGATATATGAATAGCTAGCATCATAAGAAACCTAGCGTAATACATATTTTTTGGTCTTTTCTTAATATCTCATAACTTATACCCTAACTCTAGCATGACATAATTGCTAAAATTAAAATACTTGTCATTGAAGAGCATGTACAACATATTAAGCATGAAAGAAGTAATTACATCAAAATTACTTATTTTTCCAGAAAATACTTTATAAAGAAATCACATAGAAAGCTCCATTCTTTTCTAAGGCCCTTTCTTCTGATTCCACCTAGATTGGCAGAATCAAGAGAGTAACCCATGGTCTTAAACATGTTACTCACATCAGTATCTGTGTGTGGAACAAATGTGTTACTTTTAGGCAATTTAAAACAAGCTTAAAGTTCATCACAATTAACACAGAAATCATTACCTTTAAGATTAAAGGCAATGGTCATGTCTGTAGAGTTGAAAACGGTTGTGTTCCAAACTTGCTCCACAACCTCGCAGTAAATCACATGAGACTCGAGCATAGAGTACTTTAATTTGCAGTTGCTAATGAAGTCTATCATCTTGTAAAAGTCTTCAGAAGCAACACTCTTGTCCACAAGTGCTACGAAGTTATTTTTCTCGTAGACGAACCCAGATTGAGACATGATTTTGACTACTGGTGCCATTTTTGCTTAGTATGCAGTTACAGAGAGAAATGGGTTTTGGAGATGAAGAGAGTGAAATTTGCTTTGTAATTCAGAGAAATATAAAAGTGAAATATAAAAATGGAACGGGCTTTTATACTTTCTCAGAAAATATAAATAAATAATTAAAAATAAAATAAAGTATCCAATGATAATTTCCAAAAATAATTGTTTAAAAGTAAAGCAAACTGTTAGAAATTCCAAAACTTATCCATCGACATATACATACATATTGTAAGTAAATTCAACGGATAGGGTTTAGAATTAACGCCTATGATTGAAGTAATTCGACAGATACACGATGTACCTTTATCCGTTAAGGGATAAAGTACCCAAAAATATATCTGACTTTCAACGGATAATGAAATTCAACGGATATTCATTATCAACATATAATGAACATCCGTCGAGAGATTAATTTTGACTTAGCCAAAATTTCATCTTTTTAGGAAAAATCAAATTTATTTTTGGTTGCATTTCAAATTCCATCGACATCAAAATGGATTAAGAATAGTTAAGCATACCTAGCTCACTTACCAACCTAGAAAAAGTTGATCATCAAGTGGCTTGGTAAAGATGTCTGCAAGTTGCTGCTCACTTGGAACAAAATAAAGTTCCACAGTATCATACAAGATATGTTCTCGAATGATGTGGTACTTGATGTCGATGTGCTTTGTCCTTGAATGTTGCACAGGATATTCAGTACTGGCAATGACACTTGTGTTGTCACTGAAAATTAGAATCTTGTCCACATGTAGACCATAATCCAATAGTTGATTTTCATCCACAAAATCTGTATACAACAGCTACGGCTGCAATATATTCGGCCTCAGCTGTGGAAGTAGAAACTAAATTATGTTTCTTACTAAAACAGGACGCAAGCTTGTTTCCTAGAAATTGACATGTGATATTTGTGCTTTTCCTGTCTATTTTGTACCCTGCATAATCTGCATTTGAATAACTAATTAGATCAAAGCTAGAATATCTATGGTACCAAATGCCAAGTTTTGGTATACCCTTTAGATATATGAAAATTCTCTTAATAGCTACTAAATGAGATTCTCTAGGATCAGCCTGAAATCAAGCACAAAGACAAGTAGTAAATATTATATTTGGCCTACTAGCTGTCAAATATAAAAATGAACCTACCATGCCTCTATAATTTGAAATATCCACGGACTTTTCAGTTGTGTTTATTTCAAGTTTAGTGGCAGTGGCCATGGGAGTTTTTACAGATGTGCAATCCATTAGGTCAAACTTCTTTAAAAGATCATGAATATATTTGATTTGACTAATGAATATTCCATCACTAACTTGTGTTATTCCCTAACAATACAACAAAAATTACAGAAGGGGGGTTGAATGTACTTCTAGCCTCTTTTTGAGATTTATAAAAATGTTCTAACTCAATATATATAAGTGTTTTGATTTGCAAAGTGGGGAATAAAGAATTAAGTAAATCAAACACAAAGTAATAAAAACACAAGTCTTTAAAACTTTCTGGTGGATTTGAATGTATCCACCAGATATATATATATATATATATATATATATTGATTTGAGAACTCTGTGAAACTCAAATTAGCTCACAGCTGCTTTACAAGTTGAACAAACAAACTAAAGAGAAATTCTTGACAAGTACAACTTTTTCTATTTCTCTTCTAAAGATGTTTGCTTAGTTATTTGTTCTACTAGCTACACTTGGTTTATATATCACCAAGTTTACATGGTAATAAGACAGGATAATAAAACAAAATCTATCAAGTCTAACTCCATGCTGCTTCATTACTCTATTCCAGCAACTTTGAAAATCTTCATAATTTGCATGGAAATGGAAATGCTTCTTTGTTCTCAATTTCCTACTAAACATGATGCCACATTCCTTTTGCAAACACCCAACGCATGTGACTGTGTTGTCACTGTCAACAGATATTTGAATTGATCATCCGTTGGGTACATGTTTGTCATCCGTCGGGTAGCTTTATTGATCATATGTCGGGTAGCTTTGTTGATCATCTGTCGGGTAGCTATTTGACACTTGACTCCATTTCACTTATTCAGATTTACAAGACATTTCATATTTACAATTAATCAACCTATTCTGCATATCTACTAGTAGTCAACATGACTCATATGCTACTACAGAATCTACACAAAGTTGTTTGCAGAAATGTGCTACAATACTTATTATTACATAAGCTACTCACTCGATGGATATCAAACCATCATCTGTGGGGACTATATTGAATCATCTGTCAGGACTATATTTGATCGTCCGTCGAGTGCTACAAACTTCACTAAGTTAAATCTACTAAGGTGTTTTGATTCATTTATCATCAATTTCACAACATATTCCTAACAATCTCCCCCAATTTATGTCTACTCGAATTGTAACCATAAATTAAGAGAAACTTGATGATAACAAAACACTTCTAAGAATACAGATTGAAAATAGTAGATAAAACTGATAAGTGCTGCAAAATTTACTGAAAACTGAACAATGAAAAGTATACAAAGAATAGTTGACAATCATTATCAAGGTGCTCCTCTAGTCTGAGCAGATGAGTCTATTTCCTTGATTGTCTAGGTTTCTTCCCAAGCCTCCTGTTGTTCTCTTCTATCTGGTTTTGGAGGTGTCTGTGGAATTCAAGTTCATCAGCTTCTGAGAGATCTAGCATCTTTCCTATCTTCAAGACAAAGGGAATTGACAGAGTTTTTGGAAGTGCATCTTTGGCTCTATTACTCATCAGCTCCTCAATCTTTAGAACTAATCTTCTAGCAGTCACATAGTACCCAAAGTTCTTTTTGAATGATGAGTAGATCTTTATTTAAACAGATTGGCTTTCTAGAAGAATTCTGTGAAGTGGCCATATGATCTCTTTTCCTCCCTTGTATTTGAATACCAGTCTTTCAGGAAGATGTCTGTGAGCATCAATTCCTCTAACTTCTTCTAATTCATCTAAGTAGAGGTTAATGTCAGAAAACTCTTTGATGCCACAGATGTACAACATATCTCCTTTGTTAACTATGGATTGAGATTTGACTAGGGTATTGGATTTGAGAGTCACAGGCTTCACTTTCTTGCTTGCTCTTGTCTTTGTCTTTTTTGTCTTGAAGATAGGAAAGTTCAGCTCAGGAATAGGCAAACTATCCCGGTCCACTGGCTCATCCTTTGGAATTATGGGCTCACCATGAATATTCCTAGTAGGATCCACCACCTTGATTTCTTCAAATATCACTGAGGATTTTGATGTTTGAGTTGTAGTTGTGGACCTTTTAGGCATATTGTCTTCCATTTCTTCATCATTAAAGTCCAATTTTATCTTGGAATGGAGCTTGTATCTGAATCTTCTTTTCTGCTGTGGTTCTTCTTGCACTTTCTGATCCTTAGGTTCAGCAATTACAGTTGGTTGTGCAGGAATTTCTGTTGTGGTTTTTCCAGCTTGAAGTTTGGCCAAGATAGCACCTTGCTTCTTCTTTTGTTTAAGCTTTTTAGCATCCAGAGCAGCTTGCTTCTTTTCTTGCCTGATTTTTTCATTCTCTTCCTTCTTAGCTTCCACAAACATGGGGTGTCTAGCCACCACACAAATTTCCTTACCATTTCTGTAAATCTTGGCTAATCTCCTTTTGAGTGTTGAATCAGCTGGATCTTTGTAGAAGGCAATTGACCTAGCTAACAGCTTCTTCTCATCTGGCCTAGGTGTCTCATACACTGTATCCATTGGATTCTTGTCTGAAAACTTTAAGTAGTTTCTTTTAGGCTTCATGATGAAATCTGCTTTTGGAGATTTGATGCAAGATGTTTGGCCTTTCTCCAGATAATTCATACTCATTTCATTCACAGAAATGTTCTTGACTTGAGAGTGATAAATGAATGTTTTTTCTGGCTTCTGAATTGGCCCAAAATTTTGTTGAATTTCTGCATCTATCTTTCTCCATTTTTCTTTCAACTCTTTCTCAGCTGCTGCTACATCAATCTTTAGCATTTTGTCATCTGTATTTAGTTTTGCTGCTGCCAGATTTATGATGTCAATGATGTCCATGACTGGTGGCTTTGGGAAAGCAATTGTTGGCACAATTACTTTGCTGACTTGGATGTTTAGCACTTTCTACTCCCCCTCACTCCTTGATTCCTCTTGACTGATTGGGATAATAGAGCTTTCTTTCTCCCCCTTTTTGTTATCAGCAAGTAGAGTAGAGGAAGAAGTTTGTGCTGCCACTAGCTTTTGAAGCAAGTCTGTTTGTTGTGCTTGATGTAGATGTATAGCTGTTAGAGAGGCTTCCATAGCAGTCATTCTTTTATCCAAGGAATCCACCTTGTTTGCAAGATCAGTGTTCTTCCTTAGTTTCTTTTTAATATTAATCACTATAGCTTCTGGAAGTTTGGCATCTAATCTTTCAGAAATATCCTTATTTACTTGATTTATCTTTGTCTTGATAGAAGCGATATCCTGGTTGTGTTGGAGGCCTTGGATTTGATGCAGTTGTAGAGAATTTAGATGTGCCTGTAAGAGCTGCCTGGTGCCTGCATCTGTTGTAGATTGAATAGCATTGTGTATTGATAAGTGGCATTTTATACCACTTAGAGTGTCTCATAACGGCTTGAATTGGTGTCTTGAACTCAAGTATTTTGTGTATTTGACGCGTTTTCTAGTGTTTTTGCATTTCAGGGTATAACTTGCTTAGATAGGTGGTTTTCATCGAATAAAGCTTAAGGAAGTGTTTGGAATCAGTCTAGGGGTGATGAGCGAAGAAATCAGCAAAAACAGAAGCAAAATAAAGTATTTTCCAGAAGGGTATCAGGCGGCCGCGCGCCAGAAACAGGCGACTGCGTGCTAGCAAGCGGCCGCGTGGAGGCAGCAGGCGTCCGCCTGTGTGTGGAAATTTAGAATCTGGATTTTATTAATTCTGATACAATTAGGCTTCTGTTGGAGCTGGTTCTCTTGGGCTATTATATAAACCTTATGGGAAGACGTTTTCTCCATCAAGAGCAAGGGCAAGAAGATTAAGAAGACCGTTTTAGCACGCAATAATGAAGAAGAGGAAGCACACGTTTATCTTGTGATTTTTTAATTCGTTGTAACAGTGGATGCTACTTTTCTTTATGTTTTGAACCTTAATACTCTTGTGACGTGCTTCATTATTTATTAAGTATTTTTATTAGCCTTATATCGTTGTGTTATTATCATGCTTTCATATGAACCCATTGTGACGATGAGTTCTATTATGGGCTAATCGTGATCATGAGATCCTAGCGGATTTACTATGGAATTCTTTAGTTAATTGTTTAATACCTTGGTATGTGGTGATTGTATGATATCTAGTATAGGCGTGCTTATTTGTCTTATATGCGTCGCAAACATGTAAGATAGCCTGTTAATCTCTTGTGAAGCGACAGTGAATCTTGAGATTTAGTACTTGCCATGCTAGCATAGGTTCATATATTATATGCATGATTAGTGGGTAACTCTAACCGTTTTACTTGCCCTGTGTAATCATCATGAATAACTTGCGCTTAAATCGTTATCTTGTCAAATTCTATAGACATATAGGGTCTCAACATAATTGATGCCTATTCAACTTCTATCTTAATTGTGGATGCTTGGTAGAATGGTATTCGTACAACAAAAGTTGGCATTTATCAGTTTTGTGTTGTTCGATTAATATCATCACCATTACATGCTAAGGTTAATAACAATAACTATTGAATATAGTAATGAAGTTAGGATCTCATGTGTGTTTAATATTGTTAATTCAAGTGTTTAATTCTCGTAGTAATTATTAGTTAACCAACCTTAATTGTTATTGTCTTGACATTGAAGAATAATCATACATTGGTGAGTAAGTTTTAATTAAATATAATTAATCAGAGTCTCTGTGGGAACGGACTAGAAATCATTCTATATCACTTGTGAACGCGTATACTTGCGTGAATTATTTAGCGCATGCTTTGTGCCTAACAAGTTTTTGGCGCCGCTGTCGGGGACTCGGTGTTAATTTATTTAGTTTATGTACTTGCCATCAGTGGTCATTAGGATTCATTGATTAAGACTTGTTACTTACCACTTCCGGTTATGTTTCAGGTACTCTAGCGAGCATTTATGCAAACACATTTTCGCACTCGCAAGAGAAATCTGGATAAAGCTGAGGAGACAGATAAAAATCTTGACTTTCTGGAGAAGATAGTTTTTGAAGATTCGGATAAAGAGAGTGAAAAGAAAGAACCTGAAATAATGGGTGATCGTTTAGCTCAAGCTGATCCAGCTCTTATGGACTTTTCTCGGCCTAAAATTGATGACATTCAGTCCAGCATCATTCATCCGGCTATTCAGGCCAATACTTTTGAAATCAAGCCGGGCACTATTCAGATGGTGCAGAATTCTATTTCTTTCGGAGGGGCTGCGACTGAAGATCCCAACATGCATATCAGGAATTTTGTCGAGATCTGTAGTACTTTCAAATATAATGGTGTCACTGATGAGGCTATCAAACTGAGGCTTTTCCCATTCTCTCTGAGGGACAAAGCTAAGGGCTGGTTACATTCCTTACCAGCTGGGTCCATCACCACTTAGGAATATCTTGCGCAAAAGTTTCTGGTGAAGTTCTATCCAATGGCAAAAACTGCAGCTATGAGGAGTGCTCTTACTCAGTTTATGCAACAACCAGGAGAATCTATGTGCGAAGCTTGGGAGCGTTACAAGGAGATGTTGAGAAAGTGTCCACATCATGGGATGCCTGACTCGATGGTGATCACTACTTTCTACAATGGTTTGGGGGTCCAATCTCGACCCATGCTCGATGCAGCTTCTGGAGGCGCCTTGTGGGCCAAAAGTTATACTGAGGCCTATAATCTCATTGAAACTATGGCTGCAAACGAGTATCAAAACCCAACTCATATGATGATGCATGGGAAAGTAGCATATATTCTGAAAGTTGATGCAGCTACAGCTATTGCAGCACAGCTCATGGCACTTACTATGAAGGTCAATTCTTTAACCAACTATGGCGTAAATCAATTATCTAGTGTCTGTGAGCTTTGTGCAGGCTCTCATGCTACGGATCAGTGTTCTCTTGTTAATGAATCTGCTCAGTATGTGAACAATTTCCAGAAACCGCAGCAGCCTGTGCCCGCTACTTATCATCCTAATAACATAAATCATCCCAATTTTAGCTGGAGTAATAATCAGAATGTTTTTCAGTAGTCATATCAGCAAGCTGCAAATAAATAGTGTAATCCACCTGGATTCCAGCAACCTCAAAAATATGCTCAAAGGCAAACATATCCTCAACAAGGAGGTATTGATCCACCTTCTAATGCTGATTTCGAGGAGTTAAAGCTGTTGTGCAAAAGTCAGGCTGTTTCGATCAAGAACTTGGAAAATCAAATTGGATAAATAGCCAATGCCTTGCTCAATCGTCAACCTGGCACACTTCCCAGCGATACTGAAGTTCCAGGCAGGAAGGAAGCTAAAGAGCAAGTCAAAGCTGTCACCTTAAAGTCTGGAAAAGTTGCTGATGCTGAAAAAGCAAAAGATGTAGAAGTTGAAGTTGTAGATGAAGGAGGAATGCAAAAGGAGAAAGAGGGGGAACCAAGGAAGACTACTGTTAAACACACTCTGCCTGAGGGTAATACAGGGGAGAAACAGCTCTATCCTCCACCACCTTTTCCTAAGAGATTGCAAAAATAAGGGCTGGACAAGCAATTTGAAAAGTTTCTGGAGGTGTTCAAGAAACTTCACATCAACATACCTTTCGCTGAGGCTCTTGAGAAAATGCCTAGTTATGCGAAATTCATGAAAGGTATTCTTTCGAGGAAGGTGAAATTGGATGATCTTGATACCGTTGCTCCGACGGAAGAGTGCAGTGTCGTGCTACAACAAAAGTTACCTCCAAAACTTAAGGATCCAGGTAGCTTCACCATTCCTTGCACCATTGGCAAGTTGTCATTTGACAAGTGCCTTTGTGATTTGGGAGCAAGCATCAATCTGATGCCATTGTCTATCTTCAAAAAGCTGAATTTGCCTGATCTGAAGCCCACCTTCATGTCTCTACAATTGGCTGATCATTCGATTACATACCCACGAGGCATCGTGGAGGACGTGCTAGTAAAGGTGGACAAGCTCATCTTTCCTGCAGATTTTATCATTCTGGATTTTGAGGAAGATAAGAAGATTCCCATAATCTTGGGAAAACCTTTCTTGGCTACAGGCCGTACCTTGATAGATGTGCAAAAAGGTGAACTCACTATAAGGGTGCAAGATCAAGATGTGACATTCAATGTGTTCAATGTGATGAAATTTCCTACGGAAGATGAGGAGTGCTTCAAGGTGGATTTGGTCGATTCTGCAGTTACTTCAGAACTTGATCATGTGCTAAGGTCTGATGCCTTAGAAAAAGCCTTATTGGGGGATTTTGACAGTGAAGATGATGAAGGCAATGAGCAGTTACAATATCTGAATACTTCTCCTTGGAAACGAAAGTTAGACATGCCATTTGAATCTCTTGGTAATACTGATCTCAAGAATGCTGAGGGAAAGCTCAAACCATCTATTGAGGAAGCACCTACTTTGGAGCTTAGACCACTGCCTGAACACTTGAGGTATGCTTTTTTAGGTGATGCATCCACTTTGCCTGTTATTATTGCATCTGACCTTTCAGGTAGTGATAAGGAACAACTTTTGGGATTCTGAGAGAATTCAAATCGGCCATCGGATGGACTATAGCAGATATAAAAGGGATCAGCCCTTCATACTGCATACATAAAATTTTGCTAGAGGAAGGTAGCAAGCTGACTGTTGAGCAACAACGAAGGCTTAATCCTATCATGAAAGAAGTGGTGAAGAAAGAAATTCTAAAATGGTTGGATGCAGGAATCATATATCCTATTTCTGACAGTTCTTGGGTGAGCCCCGTGCAATGTGTACCTAAGAAAGGAGATATTACTGTGGTAGAAAATGAGAAGAACGAGCTCATCCCCACTCGAATAGTCACAGGATGGAGGGTATGCATGGACTACAGGAAGTTGAATAAAGCCACGAGGATGGATCACTTCCCTCTTCCATTCATTGATCAGATGTTTGACAAGTTGGCTGGTCATGAGTATTATTGTCTTCTAGATGGCTATTCGGGCTACAATCAGATTTGCATTGCACCAGAAGATCAAGAGAAGACTACTTTCACTTGTCCATTTGGCATGTTTGCTTTTCGCAGAGTTTCTTTTGGCTTATGTGGTGCACCTGCCACGTTTCAGAGATGCATGATGGCCATAATCTCTGATATGATTGGAAATAATGTCGAAGTGTTCATGGACGACTTCTCCGTCTATGGACATTCGTATGATGAATGCTTGAATAATCTCCGTTTGGTGCTCAAAAGGTGTGTTGAGACCAATCTGGTGCTCAATTGGGAAAAATGTCACTTCATGGTGCAACAAGGCATCATTCTTGGGCATAAGGTCTCTAGTAAAGGTCTTGAGGTGGATAAAGCCAAGGTGGGCGTTATTGAAAATCTTCTGCCACCTATTTCTGTGAAAGGAATTCGTAGCTTTCTTGGTCATGCGGGTTTTTATCGGTATTTCATCAAGGACTTCTCTAAGATATCTAAGCCGTTGTGCAACTTGCTCAAGAAAGATGTGCCTTTTAAATTTAATGATGAATGTTTGGCAGCATTCGAGACTCTCAAGAAGAGTTTAATCACCGCACCAGTTATTACGGCACCTGATTGGAGAGAACCTTTTCAAATGATGTGTGATGCAAGTGATTATACAGTGGGAGCAGTTCTTGGGCAGCGAAAGACTAATATCTTTCATGTGGTCTACTATGCTAGTAAGACGCTAAATGGAGCCCAACTGAATTACACCACTACTGAGAAAGAGCTCTTGGCTATAGTTTTTGGTTTTGAAAAATTTCGATCTTATCTACTTGGGACAAAGATGACAGTGTTCACTGATCACGCTGCCATCCGCTATCTGGTCTCAAAGAAGGATTCGAAGCCTAGACTTATTCGTTGGGTTCTCTTACTACAGGAATTCGAGTTAAAGATCAAGGATCAAAAAGGTTCCGAAAATCAAGTAGCTGACCATCTCTCTAGATTGGAGAATCCTGATTCTACTTCACATGATAAGACATTGATCAACGAATCTTTTCCGGATGAGCAGTTGTTCGCAATTCAAGAGGAAGATCCATGTTTCGCAGACATTGTGAACTATCTTGTTAGCAATATAATGCCTCCTAATATGAATGCGGCTCAAAAGAAGAAGTTTCTGCATGAGGTGAAGTGGTACATGTGGGATGAACCATATTTATTTAGACAAGGAGCTGACCATATCATCAGGAGATGTATCCCATTCTGTAAGATGGAGGGGATATTATGAAACTTTCATTCCACAGTTTATGGTGGACATTATGGTGGTGAAAAGACAGCAGCTCGTATTCTTCAAGCAGGTTTTTTCTGGCCTACGTTGTTTAAGGATACACATCAGTTTGTTTTAAGGTGTGATCGTTGCCAAAGAGTTGGGAATCTTTCCAGAAAGGATGAGATGCCTTTAAATGTGCTACTTGAAGTTGAGGTCTTTGATGTTTGGGGAACCAATTTCATGGGACCATTTATCTCATCCTGCAATAATCAGTACATTTTGCTGACCGTCGATTACGTCTCGAAATGGGTAGAAGTCAAAGCTCTACCGACTAATGATGCAAAGGTAGTGTTAAGTTTTCTTCATAAGCAGATATTCACAAGGTTTGGAATACCATGAGTTATCATAAGTGACGAAGGGTCGCATTTCTGCAATTGTAAGTTCACTTCTATGATGCAACGCTACAATGTAAATCATCGCATTGCTACTGCCTATCATCCGCAAACTAATGGTCAAGCTGAAGTGTCTAATAGAGAAATCAAGCGCATTCTAGAGAAAGTCGTTTGTCCGTCAAGGAAAGATTGGTCTTCAAAGCTCGATGAAGCTGTGTGGGCTTATAGAACTGCATACAAGACTCTACTTGGGATGTCCCCATTTCAACTTGTCTATGGTAAGGGATGTCATTTACCTGCGTAGCTTGAGCATAAGGTTTATTGGGCATTGAAGAAGTTAAACCTTGATCTAGATACAGCTGGGAAGAAGTGAATGCTTCAGTTAAATGAACTCGATGAATTTCGACTTCAAGCGTACGAAAACAACAAAATGTACAAGGAGAAGGTAAAAAGGTGGCATGACAGGAAGCTATCGCCTAAGTCATTCGTGTCGGGCCAACAAGTTCTTCTATTCAACTCTCGTCTCCGACTTTTTCCTGGAAAGTTGAAATCAAGGTGGTCTAGACCATTTATCATCACGATTGTGTTTCCACATGGAGCGGTGGAGATTTTTGAGAATGATCTGGGCCAAGCATTCAAAGTAAATGGTCAGAGATTGAAGCACTATTATGGGGATACGACAAACCGTGAAGTGGTTAGTGCCGTTTTATTGTCAACTTGATCGCATAACTCCACGTCAAGCTAATGACGTAAAAGAAGCACTTCTTGGGAAGCAACCCAAGATATGAGACCATAGGACACCTTAGAATATAGTACTTTATCCAAAAACCCAAAAAAAATCAGAAAAAAAGGTTACAAAAAAAAATATTCCAAAAGCCTAGCAGGCGCCCGCATGCTAGGAGCAGGCGACCGCGTGCTAGCAGGTGCCCGCATGCTAGGAGCAGGCGACCGCGTGCTAGCAGGCGCCCGCGTGCTGGTGCCAGACGGCCGCGTGCGTCCCTGACTGTTGAAAAATCGTTTTTCAGCCTAAAAAACAAAAAAAATCACAAAAAAAATATAACCCATTAACCCACAATTTCCCCCCATACCTTGCCACAATTCCCACTCCTAATCAAATTCTAACCCTAATTTTGCCCTATAGATATATACAACCTCTCCATACACATCCCACACACTTTCACTCCACAAAATCTCTCCTAGACACCAAACATAAACTGTCCAACTCTTATTCTCAGTTCTCATGGCCCCAAAGAGATCACGAACTGTGGGTAGCAGCAGCACCAATCCGACTGCTACTGATTTTTCGAGAAATACTGCTGTGAGGCCCCGATTGTTGGATGGGGCTGCTGAAGAAGAGTACACCAAGCTTCTGTTATGAGGGAGAGGGGGTTCTTGCCATTAGGGAGGGACGGTGAGTTGCTACCGATGATTGTTGAGAAGGGATGGATTGCATTCTGCGAGTCACCTGAGGCGGTTCCGATGAGTATCTTTCGCGAGTTCTATGCGAATGACAAGGCCAACAAGAATGGGTTTTCTGTTGTTCGTGGGCTTACTATGGATTATCAGCCCACGGCGATTCGCCGGGTGATTGGACAGCGATAAAGGAAACCACAAGAGGAGCATTGGAATACAAAGGCCCCTGAGGACTTTGATTTGGACTTGATTATTGCTACTCTCTGTCAGCCGGGCACAGTGTGGAAGTTCAAAAGGGGATCCAACGATTATCGTAGTTTCCCTGCTATCGCGATGAACAGGTATGCTCACGCTTGGAATGCGTTTATATGTGCTAATATTCTTCTTTTTTTGCATGCACATGAGGTTACAGTGGAGAGAGCGAGGTTGTTATGGGGAATTCTGAATGATGAATATTATGTGGACCTTGGTGAGTACATCTACCAAGGGATTTTGAAGTTTTTGAGGGGGAAATCACAATACTCTATCCCGTATGCCTCTATTGTCACGAAGCTTTGCAAGGCAGTTGGAGTCCAGTGGCCTTCTTATGAGCAGTTGCAGATACCGGCCGCTCCTATTGATTCATCGACTCTGAATGCGATGCAGGAGTGGACGGGTGGAGAGCCCGAGTCATATGGTTTGGGGTATCAGCTTCCAGGAGGAGTTCCAGCAGCTGGTGCTACCATGGCTAGGCCCAGTCAGGCTCAGGGAGAGGCAGGCTCTTCGAGAGCTCAGGAAGGAGATGGCTCGGGATTGGCTGATGTCCAGTACAGGAGGCTTTCAAGGAGGATGGATGCAATGTATGAGTCGTAGAGTCGGTTTGCAGAGGAGCTCACCCAGGCACTTGGGACTGCATTTAGAGGCCTTGGAGCTAACATCCAGTGGCCCATTTTTGGTGAGGATTCTGCTTATCCACCTCCTAACACTCCACCCTCCGAGGGTGATGATGATGATTCATCTGATTAGGTATACCCTGTGTTCCTTTCTATTACCTTCACTGGGGACAGTGAAAATTTTAAGTTTGGGGGTGGTAATTAAGGAACATATTTGTGTGTGTTCATGTAGTTGCATTTTCATGTTAGTTTAGTTCATATAGTTGCATATTTTTGCCATATAGTTTTTTTTAAGGATTTATAGCTTTATTTATCATGTCATATAGCTCATGCATATACATGATCCCTTTGTGTTTTTTACCGATTAATATGTGATATTGACGCGAGTGTAGTGATAGCGTTAGAGTGATGTTGAAACTTGTTAGGTTGACATGCATGCGAGAAACACTTATAATTTCACTAAGCCTTAGAGTATGTTTAAGGACTAGATTATTGTCATGGGTTGATGGTTTTATCTATTGCTTATACTTAGAATGCATGCTAGGCTCTTAATGATAAAAGACATGAAAAGAAAAAAATTGGAGAAAAAAATTGGAATTCATTGCTAGTTGTTGCTAGGCGTCAAATGGCTAGTAGCCGACTCGTATTGTATACGAGTAGTCTAGGGTTGAGCAAGATGGAGCGAAACGCACTTGCTCAGAAATTGAAAAAAAAAAGAGAAAAAAAGAAGAAGAAGAAAAAATATGGTTTAATGCATAATTGATCATGAGTGGGCTCTTTAGTATTCGAGTTATTAAGTTCTTAGGGGACTTTGTGCCAAGTGACCTAAGGCTTTTATAGTCTAGGATTCACTAACCTAACGCTCGCTAAATGGGTACCATTGCATAAGTCATTTGTGGACCTCACTCATTGCACAATCAAATAAGCATTTGTCTTATGTGTTGAATAAAAACATGATTCCGTAATAGACTCCAATAATCTTGAAGTGTTATAAGTCATTTTGTGTCTAGAATATATTCTTCGTATAAGCTTGTGATTGCCTTGAGGATAATTAAGTTATGGTGATTGATCTAGTTTCGAAGCATATCTGTTAAGCATTCGCACACACCACGTTTCTAGTTGTATGTTAGCTTGCGTGATTTGATTGATCTTTAGTCGCCTAATTGCATTTGTTGATATGTCATGTGTTGGTTGGTTTAGTCATCGTGAGGGGATCGCTGCATTCATATAAGTTGCATTCATGCATGTTTTATTCTAAGTTTGAGTCTGTGATGCTTGAGGACAAGCATCGATTTATGTTTGGGGGTGTGATAAGTGGCATTTTATATCACTTAGAGCCTCTCATAACGGCTTGAATTGGTGTCTTGAACTCAAGTTTTTGTGTATTTGACGCGTTTTCTAGTGTTTTTGCATTTTAGGGTATAACTTGCTTAGATATGTGGTTTTCATCGAATAAAGCTTAAGGAAGTGCTTGGAATCAGTCTAGGGGTGATGAGCGAAGAAATCAGCGAAAATAGAAGCAAAATAAAGTATTTTCTAGAAGGGTATCAGGCGGTCACGCGCCAGAAGCAGGCGACCGTGTGCTAGCAAGCGGCCGCGTGGAGGCAGCAGGCGACCGCCTGTGTGCGGAAATTTAGAATCTGGATTTTATTAATTCTAGTACAATTGGGCTTCTGTTGGTGCTGGTTCTCTTGGGCTATTATATAAACCTTATAGGAAGACGTTTTCTCCATCAAGAGCAAGGGCAAGAAGATTAAGAAGACCGTTTTAGCACGCAACAATGAAGAAGAGGAAGCATACATTTATCTTGTGCTTCTTTTAATTCGTTGTAACAGCGGATGCTAGTTTTCTTTATGCTTTGAACCTTAATACTCTTGTGACGTACTTCATTATTTATTAAGTATTTTTATTAGCCTTATATCGTTGTGTTATTATCATGCTTTCATATGAACCCATGGTGACGATGAGTTCTATTATGGGCTAATCGTGATCATGAGATCCTAGCGGATTTACTATGGAATTCTTTAGTTAATTGTTTAATACCTTGGTATGTGGTGATTGTATGATATCTAGTATAGGTTGTGCTTATTCGTCTTATATGCGTCGCGAACATTTAAGATAGCCTGTTAATCTCTTGTGAAGCGGCAGTGAATCTTGAGATTTAGAACTTGCCATGCTAGCATAGGTTCATGTATTGTATGCATGATTAGTGGGTAACTCTAACCGTTTTACTTGCCCTTTGTAATCATCATGAATAACTTGCGCTTAAATCGTTATGTTGTCAAATTCTGTAGACATATAGGGTCTCAATATAATTGATGCCTATTCAACTTCTATCTTAATTGTGGATTCTTGGTAGAATGGTATTCGTACAACGAAAGTTGGCGTTTATCAGTTTTGTGTTGTTCGATTAATATCATCACCATTACATGCTAAGGTTAATAACAATAACTATTGAATGAAGTAGTAATGAAGTTAGGATCTCATGTGTGTTTAATATTGTTAATTCAAGTGTTTAATTCTCGTAGTAATTATTAATTAACCAACCTTATTTCTTGTTATCTTGCCATTGAAGAATAATCATACATTGGTGAGTAAGTGTTAATTAAATATAATTAATCAGAGTCTCTGTGGGAACGAACTAGAAATCATTATATATTACTTGTGAATGCGTATACTTGCATGAATTATTTAGCGCATGCTTTGTGCCTAACATGTATTTCCTGAATTTGATGAATGAGAGTAACCTTGAAATGTTAAAGATCACAGTCTTTGGAGAATGCCCATGAAGGAAGGTCAGATCTAGAGCTGGTGTCTGCTTCTCCCCCTATGTTCATGAGCTCCTCACTTTCACCATTATTTTCAAAAAAATCAGCAGATTCCCTAGTCCCATAGTCAACATCATCATCAGTTCTAGGTGGCATAGATGTGACGGCATCCTTAGCTCTTTGCATTGACTGGGTGGTGTGCACCAAGTTCAGCATTCTTTCTGCATTTTCATTGCCCTGTCCAGCCAAAAGTTGATATGCTGGAACAGGATGAGTAAATGCCTCAGCATCCAAAGAGATGGAACCTATAACAGCTTGATTATGCTGAGATAGTTTCTCTATGTCTACATTATTGGAATTCATTGACTCACTAGCAATGATGTTCATTCTTATTTCTCATGTACCTGCATTTCTCTCAATTTCTCTCTCTTTTTGCATCAAGGGCTCCCTTTGGCTCCCCACCCTCACACCCTCACATTCACCATCTAAGGTGGGACTCATCTCACTCATTTTTGCCAATCCTGAAGAAATAGACTGCATTTGATCACTTTTGTTCTCTCCTTTTGCCTGGGAGCAACCCAGCCTCTCACTCAATTCACTCCCTTCTCTCAGTTCTAAGAGTAATTGTACTACCACTAAGTCTTCTGCACTTATAAGAATTGAAGAAATTTGAAGTTGTGCAGAGAGACCCAACGGATGAGGAATATCCATCGGGACAGTAGTATGGCTATCTGACGGATGACTTCTGTCAAGCTTATCCGTCAGGATACAATCACTACTCGACGGATGATGAATATCCATCGGGATAGAAGAAATAAATGAGTTTGGAGTGGAGACTATTGTAGACTGTGCAAATTGATGAAAATTTAGGCACAAATGTCTCAACAGACTCAGAAAAAATGGCAAGTGAGCCAATAAATCATCTAAAAGATGATGCTCAATTGATTGGATTTTTGGCTTCTCTAAAAAAGTTAAGGATGGAGAATTTGGAAGTGATGTATTTATTATGTCAACATCCAGTGAATATGTGGGAGAATTTGGTGTATCAGGTGCTTCAATTATAAGAGATTTTGGTTGTGACTCCACATTTATTGGAGCCACATCAATCTGACTTTGAGATTGTGTAGTGACTGGGTCTTTAGCACCAGTTTGCACTGTATGTGTACCGTGTGCATCCCCAAGGGTTTTTGGTCTTTTCTTTCTAGCATAAGTTTGTGGCTGTGTCCCTTCTCTAAGAGATTTTGGCTGTGTCCTTTCTCTAACTACTCATTCTGCTCCATTTCAAGCTCATAGATTTTTAAGATACCATACAGTCTCTCTAGAGTAAATTCTTTATACTCTTGAGAATTTCTGAGAGAAACTGTCATTGGCTTCCATTCTTTTGGTAGAGACCTCAGGAATTTCATATTAGAATCTTTAGTTTAGTAGATCCTCCCATAAAACTTTAAACCATTCAGAAATTTTTGAAATCTACTGAAAATGTCACTCAGTGAGTTACCATTTTCAAAATGGAAATGTCCATATTATTGTATGAGGAGTTGCATCTTGTTGTCTCTGACTTGCTTAGTTCTCTCATATAGTACTTGGATTTGGTCCCAAATTTCCTTGGCAGTATTGCAGTTAATAACATTGTCAAACATATCTCCATCAAGACCATTGAACATAATATTCATGGTCTTTTTTTCTTTATAAACTTGCTCAATGTCTTCATCTGTCCATTCTGACTTTGGCTTTGAGACTGTTTGCTCATTTCCAACAGCTCCTTCAACATCTTGCAGCCCTGCGAGGAAGATGAGGTCCTTTCTCTATGTAGTCAATATATCTTTCATCTTGAGAGAGTAGATGAAGGTGCATCTTCACTTTTCAGTGATGATAGTTGTTTTTATCCAGAAGCGGTATCTTCACTCCAACGTCATTTCTACTCACGTTCTTAGTTTGTTTTGATATTTAAACTCTTAGTGTGTCAAGAGCTTGCTCTGATACCAATTGTTATTCTCTAACAATCTAACAACAGAATTACAGAAGGGGGTTGAATGGAATTCTAATTTTTTTGTTTATATATATATATATATCTGTGAATGAATATGTAGTAGTGCGGATTAAAAGAATTTGAGTATTCAAACACAAAGTAAATAAACAAGACTGTTTAAAAACTTTCTGGTGGATTGATATTTCCACCAGATATATATATATATAAAGATTAGAGAACTATGTGTTGGAAGAATGTACACAGTTGCTTACAAGTGTTTACAACAGAGAGGATTCCTAACAGATGTAGCTTTTTCTATTTCTCTGTTCAAAATTGATTTTTGTTCACACACTTTTAAATACTTGCTACTCTTGGTTTATATACTACCAAATTACATATGAATACGACCAACAGTAAAAACAAGAATCTAAGTCTATTCACATGTTGCTTCATTTTTCTATCCAACATCTTTGAATATCTTCAGTTAAGCATGGAAATGAAAATGCTTCTTTGTTCTCTAAAACCTGCAAATAGGCTGCCACATTCCTTTTGTATACAATCAACCCATGTGACTATCAAGTCGCTTTTAACTATTATTTGAATTTTTTATCCGTCGAGACTTTAGTATTATCCGTCGATAATTGAATTGAGTTATCCGTTGAGTCTCTAATGGATTATCCGTTGAAAGTGTCTTGAGTCATCCGTCGATGTTTTGTAGTTTATCCCTTGACAGTGTTTCCTTAGCAGTTAATACTCTTTCACTTATGCAAAATTACAAGGCATCTTCTATTTACAATTAGCCGACCTATTTTGCATATCTTTCTAGTAGTCAACATAACTTAGAATTTCCAACAACTTCTAAACCTCTAAGTAATTATAGTATGCAGAAATGTGCTGCAGAAACTTATTGAAATATAAGTTACTCTACAACTGATGAACAAGTGTGGTTATCCGTCCATAGTTACAAAAATACTTAATTAAATCTACTAAGGAGTTTTGGTGAATTATCATCAAGCCCACAACATATTCTTAACACTAAAACTGAGGAGTTCACAAGAATTATTCTTGAAAAAGCTAAAGATGAAAAGGAAAGTGAAACAGAGGATGTGTTCACGGAACACCAGTTACAGCTAACCAAAGAGTTAGAGAAGCAACTGGATGAAGAACTGGAGGCTGAAACTAAAGCAGAAAGAGTCAAGAAGCCAAAAAGAGTGACTACAAGAAAAGAATCAAGGACAAAGAGCAGAGCCAAGGGGAAATTGTCACCAGATGAACCAACAATTACTACTACTACTACCTCTCAACATCCCACAGTACAACTTATTGAATCTGTAATAGTGACACCTGGGTTCAACATACATGGTGAACCAATATTACCAAAGGAGGAACTCATTGAGCTATAAAATGTCAAGTTATTCATATTTTTCGTGGAAAAGGAAGCTCAAAATAAGAAAGAGTTTAAAAAACCATAGCCAAAACCATCAGTTCTCAAATATGTGAGAAGTCAATAGTTAAATGAGCACTTGTGGTTAATGCAACTGATTTTGTAGATGGATATGTCGTTATGATGAAGAACAGTAGTTTGGAGGTCACTATACGAGTTTTAGTGATTATCAAAAGTTGGAAGAGCGAGATGAATGAATTCTTGTTTGAGGGGAGGTATCGGCGAACGGACGTTGATGGTTACTGTTCAATTTGAGGTGGAGTATTGGGTTGAAGGGGAGGATTGTTAGGTTTAAACCTAATAGGTAGTATGGGTTTGGTGATACAAGATATAATTGTACGAGTAAACGATTATTATCATAATTAGGTTGGATAATAATTGTATGTAGGTAATTATTATCTATGGTATGTCTTAGTCACAAAGTTGGAAGATTGGACATCAAGAAAGAAAGGGTTGTAGAATAAGTATAGTAAGACTTGTACAAAAAGTATGTATGTCTTGGTGGCTAAGTTTGTGATAACTATGTATAAATAGTCATATTGTGTTTGGCAGATAAGATAGAACTATCTAAGATGTAGAATTAAGTATCGCTCGAGAGCGGATGCTTAAGATACTAAAGTAATGTTAGTCTTAGGCATCCTTGATTGGGTTGGAACACCACTGAGGTGCATGTGCAACTACACATTTATCAATATGCCTATTAAATGATTGAACACCCCATATTTCCATATTTCATTAGATATTTCCATAGCTTGCACATGGTCATCTTCTGATTATTCACCATAAGAATGTCTAAATAAGGCCAACATCGAGAATTTTTCTTTCTTTCCTTCTTTTGATAAGGAATCTCAGTGTCCTGATTTGATTGTTAAGTTTCAACTTCACACTCTGACTTTTTCCTCAAAATTTCTTCTCGTGTGTCTTTGTAATCTCCGTCATCAGCAGTGTCTTCGGATAGTGTTTCATCTCCTATACTTCGTAAAGGTTCTTGCTGAAATTCATCATTTCTGGAATAACTTCAAAGCTGGCAGGTTTTTCTCGTCATTTCAATTGACAGACGACGTATACCTCTCCCTCTGTCTCTCTATTTATATATATTTATATATATTTCTATATTCATTATGTGGATTGTGAGAGAGATATGATTGAGACTTACTAATGAATCTTGTTCGATTAGGAATCTGGGAATTTGAGATATTTGTATCGATTGTGAATGAGATATTCAAGAGAGAGGGGGGAAGAGGGCGGTGCGGCTTTACTAATTTATGGACTATTAGGGATTAGGTTTTAGTTTTACAATTTTAGACTTTAATTTGAGATGGGCTGAGCCTGCAATTGAAAACTGGACTGGGCTGCAATTGAATAAAAAAATTACATTTCTTAACTGTTCACGAGCTACTCGATAACAACTCAAATTTGACTCGGTTCGTTAGTTCTCGATAACAGCTCGAGTTTGGCTCATTTTGTTAATGAGCTCGAACTCGAGCAGAATTTTTGTTCGAGTCATTAAGAAAAAAATTAAAGTTCGTAGCATTTATGTTAATACCCGGTTTAGTTGCTTTACAGCCCTATCTGGACCTTTTAAAACCCGAACTTAAATTTTAATATTTCAGAAAATAAAATATTTAGTTCCACGAACGAATGAAGTACAACTTTAGCCTTTTTTTATTTTACATAAAATTAACAATAATAATCAATTTATGAAATTTTGTAAACTTTAGATTTTGGGATACCCAACTCCCAGTAAAGTATTCGATATATATGAGATACTTAATTGTCAACGAAATATCCCGTATATGAAACTCAAGTGATTCACCGAAGCGACGAGACCTTGAAAGCTGCTACTCCCTCCGTCCCTTTCTAGTTGTCACATTTCCTTTATATCGATCAAATTGACTAATTGTTTTTATTAAAGATTAAACATTACTCTTATATTATTCAAAAAATTTGAAAATCATATATTAAAGTAGATAAAATATACTTTTTAGTGATACAATTCTTTTTATTTTGTTTTTTTATAAAATATAAATAAAGTTCGGTCAAATTTTGGTCAATTTGATTGCAAAAAAAATCAAACGTGATAACTAAAAAGAGACGGGAGGGGTACCCAATTATCAGCCGATAATATTAGAGTATTCCAGCGAGTTAAATTGGTCATTTTTTTCAAAAAAACCGATATTTATTAATTTTATTAACAAATGGATTGTTATTGTCATTTTTCTCTGAAATTGGGCCAGATTTTTTTTCTGGATCTCTTTTTTCAAATTTTTCAAATTGAATCGAATCGTATTTGTGAATTTAGGATATTGGACTTGACATATAATCAGAGATGCACAAAAGGCCCACCGGGTCGGGTTTTGACCGGGCCTTAAAAAGCCCGGGCTTTGACCTGGCCTGCCTTTTCGGGCTTTGACTTTGACCGGGCCGAACCGGGCTTTCCAGAAATGTCAAAGCCCTTTTTTTCGGGCCGGATCGGATCGGGCCGGGCTTTTTTCTAATTTAAATCGGATCGAGTATTATTAGAGATTCCGAAGAATACATGTGTTAGCAACTAGATCATCGTAAAAATGTATTAGTTTACATGGAATATGCGACCGTACTCCCCAGGCGGAGTGTTTCACTTTTATGAAAACATTACTTCATTGAAAACATTTAAGTTCAGCAAAAAATAAACATGTTTATATAATATATTTTATCATTGTTATGATAACAATGATAACAATGATATCATTGTTATGATAACAATGATATCCAAATATTCATAACAATGATATCCAAATATATATAGTGTACTTATTATATCTTCTTTCATTATTTATGTAACGAAGTATATAAATAATATTATTAGTCACAAATATGTAAATATATATGTGTTTAAAGTATTATTTATATTTATGGTAAATGTGAATTTATAAATATATAAGAAAATATATTAGAATAATCAGATTATAACCGGGTTTTTAATCGGGCCAGGCCGGATCGAAACCCTGCCTTTTAACCGGGCCGGACCGTGCTTTGCATAAAAATATAAGGCCCGTCGAGGCCCGAAGGCCGGGCCGGGACCGAGCCGGGTTTTGACCGGTCTGGGCTTGACCGGGTGTTGACCGGATCGGGCCGGGCTAGATTTTCGGACCCGGACTTTTTGTGCATCTCTACATTTGTGTATATTTAATTATTTATCTAGGTCCAGGTTATATTTCCAAGGAAAAGAGTACAAAAATAATCTCTGTCAATCTCTCTCTCTCACGTATGTATTTTATGCGAACAAACACACACGTATACATACACCCAATTCACTAGTGAAGCAATTGAGTTCCTGCCCAGCTGACCCATTATAATAAAATACTAAACATCAATCCACTGATTCAACCACTGTTTCATCATTTATAATATCATATCTGGTTTGTACTATCTTTTCATCACTTTTAATTCTTGATTTCTTTTTAGATTTTCAATTTTATTGTATTTGATCAACTGCCCATTTACCCATCTGATTGATTGTTGCATTGATTTGATTTTAATCTTCAATTTTAGATTATAGGGTTTCATCATTCTTGATTATTTTTGGTCAACGATTTGGGGTTTGGATATTTTTTTTTATTTTTCATTGGTATGTGATGTTTATTGATTATTTGGATGTTTATAATTTTATTAATAATTTAGTTTTATTTGAAATTGAAGCAAATGTGATAGATGTAATTTCCTGTAATGGTAATATTAGTGATTATGCTTTTAGCAATGCTATGGTAGTGATTGTGGATATGGATGTGTACTTTATTTCTTCTATTAGTGGGAGTTTTAGTTTTTTAGGGCTAATGCTTTTTTCGGGTATGTTTGGATTTGAACTGTCAACTTGGTAGTGTTAGAGTTTGATTATCTTGCGGTAGAGGCTATAAAGTATCAATACTATTTTTGCATATATTGGGGTTTGTTGTCTGTTTTAAACATTTCTAATATAGGATGGTGTTCAAGCTATTGGCATCTTTGTAATGTTTGGTTTCGAAATAGTAAAAGCTCTTACAAACTTCATTGTATCATTTTTGTTGTTTTTGTGAAGATTCTGATATGGGATATTTTGTTTACAGAATTTCAGGAGGAGCATTTAACATATTGTAATTTAAAGTGTTTACGTTGCTTCGTGTGACTGGGTGAATGGTGAATACGTTAGATGACAGTTACATGCTTCTTTAGATTCTTCTGTCTTCCTCCTGTTTATTGGTGGGTTTAGATTTTGTTCCCTTTTTGGCACTGCTTAGTACAAACAATATAGCAAGTTCCGTGTCCATGGAGCGGACAGAAAACCAAAACGAACGTGAACACATTATTGATATAACAAGTACCAGAGGACCATCATCTTCTAGCTCCACGCAAGATAGATTACAAAATGGATCAGATACTCGGCGGACTGAAGAACATCCTTCCACGAGTGTGAGGCCCTCCGTGCTTCAACCTGCATTTACTATAGCTAATGGATCAATATCAAGGAATTCTTCATCAGTTAGAAGAGGGAATGGGAATGGAAATGGGCATGGACGTCGTAGGAGTCCACTTAATTCTGGTTTATGGATATCTGTTGAATTAGTTATAACAGTGAGCCAAATTATTGCATCCGCTGTTGTTTTGTCTTTGTTCAGGGACGAAAAACCACATGCTCCATTGCGTGAATGGATTCTGGGTTATGCGTCTGGTTGTGTTGCCACCCTCCCTCTTCTTTATTGGCGTTATCATCATCGTAACCAAACATCAGAGCAAGATCCATCTCAGCCTCGTCAGAGTTCTCCGGAGAGTAACGAAACTATAAGAACAAACTCCTACAGTTTATCTTCAGGTACTAGAACAATAGAAGATGAAGATCACCGGACTACTACTGCATCTGGAAGTGTTAGAGGTGGTACAATTCTGAATGCAAGGTAAAACATTATATTCTTCTATTTTGCATCTTTAATTATAATAACTTGATATATTACACTTTGTGGATATGTGTTTAGCTGCTCCCACTGTCTGCCATGTTATCAGATTTCTTAATTTTGCTTCTATCTTTTTAGTAATAAGTTTTATAGACATGTTATATGATAATTAAGACTAAATGCAAAATGAATATCCCCAAGTGGGGATTAGCGTGTATATTTTTGTTTTCTTAAAGTGTCAAGTCTCTACACTTGCATAGTTTTTCTTTTCAACATTTGCTAATCTATTTTTGATGGTCTATGAGGTGTAACATTCCCTGCAATTGGACACATGCTGGTCAGTAGTCCTAGCATCACCTATTTATTATATATGGCCGGATTATTTCTCTTAACCACATCAAAATTGTCACCCGGTTACGATTCTATCATAAGTTTAGCATGGCAATGCGTAATTACTAGGACTTTGTATAGTCTTTAAGCAACATTTATGTGAAGTTATCAAGACCAATTAAGTGTCCGGGCATTCTGATGTTTGCTTATGTGTTTATAAATGTTGCCTGTGTTATTACAGTACACCACAAAGCTCGTTTAGTAGGTTATGCTTCCAATTGTTTGGATGGGGGGGGGGGGGGACGGTGGCATTGGTTCTTTTCTTTTATACTTGTGCCAAAGTCGTCTAGAAAAGGGGATAAAACCGTAAATTATAGCTTCTTAATAGGGAGGGAGGAATGGAAGGTGGGAGGATTCATTTGTTTATATTTTCCAAGAAAAAGCTAAATAAAGGAATACCTAACTGGTATTAGAAATCTAACTCCGTTGTTTCATTCTTTGTAGAGTCAAGGTACTCATGGAGTACTTAAAGATGGCTTTGGATTGCTTCTTTGCAGTATGGTTTGTAGTTGGAAATGTTTGGATCTTTGGGGGTCACTCATCTTCTACTGAAGCTCCGAACCTGTACAGGTGAACGAACATCAAATGGAAAAGAGTTATAGTTAATATAGATTTAGTTTCTGCAGATATAATCAATTTTTGTTTTATAATTTGCAGATTGTGTATAGTTTTTCTGGCGTTTAGCTGTATTGGCTATGCAATGCCATTTATATTGTGTGCTACTATCTGCTGCTGCCTACCTTGCATTATTTCTGTGCTGGGCTTCAGAGAGGAACTAAATCAAAACAGAGGAGCTACTCCGGAATCAATAAATTCTCTTCCAACCTACAAGTTTAAGATGAAAAAGAACAGAGTTGGGAGTGATAGAGAAGCCAATTCCAGTAGCAATGAAGGAATTGTGGCTGCAGGTACAGAAAAGGAGCGCGTCATATCAGGAGAAGATGCGGTAAGTCGTCTTCTTTTTTATAAGATTCCTATGGTTGATAATTCCCGTTAATATTTGGGTCCTTAATCTATACTCTGTAGTGTACTTACATGTACTCACCAGTCACCACACAAGATCTGTGTAGTTATTTCTGCCATTGTGTTTCCCGGTGAAATAGTTAGTTGTGCTTTTTACAGTGTCATGAAGCAAAATACAGTTTTAATTTATTGTAAATATTTGATGAAACAGCCAAAATTCTTCCGTTGATTCTAATTATCTTTTGATACAAGCAATCAAGACAAGTCGCTGGAAATTCACATACTATTCAACTTTTCACTTTTATATGGTTGTTTTGAGCAAGAGATCATAGTGCTCGTAGTCTTTTTGAGCTTGAATAGTAGTCTAAGCTCTAGCGTGCATCTGTGATCTGACTAAATCTATATTGGTATTGTCTCAAATTTATTTAAGTAACAAAAAACTGGTGCAAGTTGTTGCAATGCATCTCCTGTTTGACTGTGAAAACAATCGTATTCTTGATAAATTGTTTTACTGATGTTCTTTCTGCCCCAGGTTTGCTGTATATGCCTGTCAAAGTATGCAAACAATGATGAGCTCAGGGAGTTGCCATGTGCTCACTTTTTTCACAAAGAATGTGTAGACAAGTGGCTCAAGATCAATGCTTTGTGTCCCTTGTGTAAGGGCGAGGTTGGTGATAAAATTTTAAGCACAATTTCTGGAGAAAATACCAACTCACAACTAAATGCAGTTTTATAAAACTGGTTGATTATTTAAAGATCGTGATTGGCATGTCTATGCAAAACTTCTTGTTTTCGCTTTCATGTCATGGCTGATGAAAGGTACCCACAGCATAATGTTTAAAACACCACGGGGTTAGTCAAGTTTTATATTTTTAATTCCATTTGGTTGCTCGGAATTTGGCAGCTCCTGGAGCTGTAATGTTAAATATGTCCTAGTAATATTGTTTTGTTGCCAAAGATTGTATATGGGAGGTTCTTTGAATGCGAATGGTCCATTCTGGACGACTAGAAAATATATAAAGCAGAGATATATAGTTGAAAATATCATTATGTATGTAGATATATTTTGGTTCTTCCCAATATTTACTTGTGCATCTGGTTGAATAAGGAAAATATTCCGAGCAGAGCTCTATGGGTAATTTAAGTTTTGGTTTATATTGTTTTCCGGGTCATCAATGGTTTTAGTATTGTCTAAGTCTACCTACTACCTAGTGAACAGAATTTCTAGCACTTACTACTACAAATGAATGTCAAATGCCCACACGAAATTGCTGCTTTAAAACTTCAACTTCATGCAAGTAGCCAAGAAGCATGTGAATATTATATTCTGATATTTGCTAAATGCATGTGAACCGATTGAAGTTGGCCTAAATCTCCAATTTGACAAGGAGAATACTTGTTGGTCATCAATTGCTAATCCAGTCACTAGTTCAGCAATTCTGAACCCAGTTACTAGGAGACGAGTCTTAGGAGGAATGTGCTCATCGTACAAGCTAGTTTTTGGACTTATAATTTTTAGTGGAGGAATGTATTAATCCTATGAGCTGGTTTTGACAGAAGAAAAGGCCTAGTAACTAGTAAGTACCAAGTATTAACACCCAATATTAAGAGGGTTGGGCTGCAATATGTTATTACCGGGTAATAATGTTTTGCAAGGATAAAGTTGTCACTGCACGATGAGTACATAAGGGGGCATAATTTATTGATTTGCACATTTTTCATACATTTTCGCGCTTATTATCAGCAGTAAGAAGTGACACCTATTTTTAATGTGAATTCAAATTTTTATTTTATTGTTGTTTATCGACAATCATCAGCCATGAAGCTAGCCAGCGACATAATGCCTTCCATAAAAAATTAAAAAATAATAACTTTAATTTCTGGAGTAATTTCCAGCATTGTTTTGTTGGTATATAGAACTTCAATTCTTCTGCAACGTCTGTCAATCTCGTAACTATTCAAAGACACATTAACACTACAATTACCTGATTACCAAGTAGCAGATCACGACAGAGGAATTACAACATATAGTTTTGATACTATAACAGACAGAATTGGGATCTAACTTGCAAAATCGATATTTTGGATACTATGTTATAAAGTGTTACAGACATGGGAGTCCAGCTTGAGTCTGCGGGAAACCATCAACAAAGTACCAATGTTTCTGAAGAGCTGCAAGATGTAGTAGTATTTGCTTCACAACTTAAAATACTAGTTGGCACATGTATGTGACCTGTTATAGTAATTTATCATGTACCGCTGATGGGGAACTAGCCATACAAGTAAAAGGTGGATGGGCTATACTATACATAATCAAGGCTGTTCTTTGCAAGAAAACACAAGGGTGTAAAATTTTCTAATGAAAATCCATCTTGTTTAGATCTTTCTGTTACATGACGTTCTTAAACCTAAATCTTTAGCAATATATCTTATTAAAAAAATTCGTCTTCTTACGCATCTTTCATCTTTTGTATTTGTGACAGATGATTGTTGCAACATATCTTAGCGTGCTTATTATCGTTAGTAAGAACTATCCCTTGTTTTTTTCTTATGTGATTACTAGATTTATTGAAAATTTTAATTGTTGCTTTTCGACAATCATCGGCCATGAACCTAGCCCATGACATTATGCCTTCCATAAAAATAATTATTAAAAAATATTAACTTTACTTCCGAGTAATCTCTACCATGGTTTGTATGTCGAACCTCAATTCCTGTACAATAGTATGTTAATCTTGTACTACTTTTAAACTACAATTATCTATTACTTCCTTTGTCCCGTTAAACTTTTCTTATTTTGACTTCTGACACTATTCATGGTAAACGATTAACTATTAATTTACGTCTAATCAATAAGATTAAATATATTCATGAGTGATCTCGTTAAATTCGTATTTATGAGTACTTTAATAAAATGAAATTTTTATATTTATGTGAATGTGTTTTACTATTTCTGAGCTTTTCTTGAATCTTTTATAGTTGAACATAATAAATTAAATCTTGTAGGAAAAATGTGTTCATGCAAAAATTAAACTTGCAGAAAATAAAAAACACAAATCTTCAAAACTCACTTAATTTTATATTAAAATTAAGAATGTTTTGCTACAAAAATTTTAGACACTTTGTTGATAAAGAGCTTAGTTTCTTCTTGAGAGAGTTACAAGATTCTATCTTAATTTTTTTACAACTGACTAATTGACCAGTGTTAACTTTATGACTCAGTTAACTGCTGTTTTACACACTGTACAATAAGACATGCTATTAACTTTTCTAAACTGTCACTTGTCATTTCCATTTATAGAAAAATATATCTTCTATTTCTGGCTTAACATATCTTTAGCATCCTGTGATTATCTTGATCTTCCTTTATCAGTTAATCTTCATTATTGAACATCCTTTAAGCTGCTTTTTGTAAACTTGTCAATCCAGCTGTTTGGATTGTTTGTTAATTGTTAATCTTGGATATTGAACTGATCTGCAATTTTGTAATTTAAGATTTTACCTCGAGATCTCCATTTGGTCTATAGAGAACTTGACATCTCGATAAGTATATTGGCTTATCGAGATCTCTAATACTCCATAGCAAATTTGACTTGTAGAAGTCTCTGAGTTCTCTATAAGAGAATTTGGCTTGTAGAGATCTCTAGTCTTCATATCTTCACTTTGACTTATCGATATCTCTGAGTTCTCTAATGGCTTATTGACTTATCGATAACTCAGAGTTCTTTAGTCAAATTTGACTTGTCGACAACTTAGAGTTCTCTAGTGAATTTTGGTGTTCTCTAGTGAAATTTGACTTATCGATAACTCGGAGTTCTCTTATAAATGTTGACTTGTCGATAACTCTGAGTTCTCTAGTGAAGAAATGATTTGTCGATATCTCCAAACTCCATGTCTTCAATTTGGCTTGTCGATATCTTTCTGAGTTCTCTAGTGCCTTTCCTGACTTCTCGATAAGTCATTTTGAGTTCTCGAATGACTTCTTTATAACACTAAATCTGTGACTTGTAGAGATCTTAACTTAGAATATTTTTCCTAAAACAAATTTATTCAACTCCAAACTTCTTCATAATTCTTCTGAGGCATGATCTTCTTGATCTTCTTCCAGATAGAATTCTTAGGCTTGACACTGTTTATAGAAAAAGACTCCAGTCTGCTCCTTTGACATTTTTACAGACTTTATGTGTTACAAGTACAAAATACAAATTAAGATAGCAATACAAGTTACTTAGGGTTGACAAAATGTCTTAGTCTTGTTAAGGTACAGGCATGTGTTGCACAACTATCTCCCCCAATTTGTGAGAAGATTGCTTAATATAAATTCATGCCTGTTAACAAGACTAACCCCAAGTTTAAAATGATGGAAAATAAAATTAATACACAAAGCTTGATAGAATTACAACTTTTGTACAACATAAGATTTACAAGGTTCAATGGTTACAAGTGTCAGATAAAGACAGTTTTTGTATCTGCTTCTTCCCTAAGAACATCCTTCAAGTGATCTAGAATTTCAAGTTCTTCTATGATAAGTGTTCCACTTAGAGCTTCTACAAGTTTTTATCTTGCTACCTTAGGGTAACCACCATCTAGCAAATCTATTCTAAACCTTGAGAATCCACTAGCTTTAATGTTTAGAAATTTCCCATCTTTAGAGATTCTGCTCATTCCTTTGGCCTTTAACTCTTCTGATCTTTTTATATACATCTCTATTTCTTCATCATACTTCCTCCTTCTCTCTTCAGTTTCAGCCTCATTTCTTTTCTTAGTTTCCTCCCTTTTAACCAACCATTCAGCTAGAACTGATCTACATGCCCTTGTAGCAGTATCCTTGTCCTTTAGCAAACTTATCACTATTTTAATTTCTGTTGGTGACAGAGAATCTATTAAGTCATTGTCAAGAAAAGTGCAGGACCCATCTTCAAAATAAATTCTAACTTCTCTCATGGAAACAACCCAGACTCTAACTATTTCTTCAGCTAGATGTTGGAAATAATCTTCATCTGAGGTGCACCAATTTAGAGGTAGAAATCCAGACTCCTTAAAATAGTTCCAGATGGCCCTTTCAGTGACTTCTTCTTTCTTTGTAGGATTAACTTTCTTAGGCTTTCTCCCAACAGATTTGTGCTTGATTTTCGGTGAGGGTTTGGCTAAAGGTAGAGTTGTCATTTTCTTGAGATTTGTCTGGCTTGTGGTGATTGAAATTTTTAGGAAAGAGTTGGCTGTTTGTTTGTACAGAAATTTTGGCTTTGAGGTTTGAGGTGGTTTGATATTTGAGATAGATGATGTTGTAGGTTGAGCTAGTTGTGTTTGGATTTTTAGGGATTGGTGTGGTTCTGAGCCATCATGAAGCTTTTTGTTTCTCCTCTCACTTCTTCTCTTCTTTTCTTCATCTTTTTTGTCATCCTCCTTCTTCTTCTCTCCACTCTTGCTCCAAGATGGCATACTGGATTGACTTGGATTTGAGCCAGAAGGATTTTGATCATCTTTATTATGCTCATCATCATCGAAATCATCCTTGTTGATTTTGTTTTGGGAAAGTTGGCTTCTGTATTATCAAGATATCTCCTCAGTAGCTTTATCATTTCCATATCATCATTGTTCTTGTTCTTCTTGGTTTTTAAACCAGTTCCAAGGATCATGATAAGCTTCTTGTTACTAATGACACACTGTTTGGGGATCTAAAAATGTTTGAATTGTTTGGTGTTTGGACAAATGTATGTTATACCCTTGCTTGACTATAGATATGCTTCAGGAAAAGCAGCCACTTGAGCATCTCTCAATTCAGTTAATAGCAAGGTATCTTCATGAGTTTTAACTTTCACTTCGTTGATGAAGATGTCTAACTCAGATGCCCTCCTTAAGACAAGGTAATTGAGGGACACCTGCATAGATCTGTCTGTCCCTGAGTCATTTGCATTGATCACTATCCTCTTTTGCAAAAAGTTATCCTGATTGACCATGATCACTCTTATGAAATTAATTATCTTGTCCAAGGTCTTTTTGTATGTGAAGTGATTGTTGTTGAGAGAGGCTTTTAAGGCTTTGAATAATTCATCAAACTCTCTGCTCAGACTAGGTCCTTCAGCAGCCCTAATAAGTCTCTCCATGTCAAGATCAACTTCTTTAGGTAAATTATTTTCAGCACCCTTAGGTAAATTCTTTTCAGCACCCTGGACTTGTTGTTGAGATGACCTTAATTTTTCCAATCTAGCCTCTATCTCCCCCTTAGTCCTGTTGGCAGGCATGAGGAGGGGAGTAGAGATTTCGGGCCTTTCCTGTTCAGGTAGAGAAGGTAGTGGTATGTTGAGTTTGCCCATGATGGCTCCCAAGGATATAGAATTCTGCATTTAAAGATGCTTATGGGAGTTCACCAGGATTTGGATATTTGTTTGTTGGCTCTTGACAAGAGATGTCAAGGCCTGAACTTGTGCAGTGAGAGAAGAGTTGGAGTCTTGCAGTACTGAGACTTGACCTTGTAGAGATTGAATCTGTAGATTTGTTGAAGTAGATGCAGGTTGATGGGAGCTTGATGTAGAGACAGCAGTAGATGACCCAAATGTTGTTTGCACAAATTTCTGAATTTCATCCATGACCAAAGGAGAAGGAGTGTATCTTGCAGTGTGCATCTGATCCAACTTCAACCTTGTGTCATTAGAGTTGGTGATATGATTTTGAACTTGATTGTGCAGGGCAACAAATGAGTCCTTGAGTTGTGTCATGCTTTTATCTACACCACTGAGATCATATATGGACATTTGGTCTGAGAAGTGTTTGAATTGATTTTTTTTTTATCTCAGTTTGAGAGGGAATGATTTCATCCATCTTTTCCCTTACCATCTTCCTGATCATGCCTTCATGACCAATCAATTTGACTTCAAGAGCTTTACCAAAAAGATGAAAAGCCTTGAGTTGAGCTTTGTGCACTTATGTGACTGCATCATATACTTCTTGTGGAGTCATGGCCTTTGCATTGCTTCCAAGGATAGTAACATACTCTTCCCTGAATCTGGCCAAGACTTGATCCATCTCCAACACAAAGTCTTGAGATAGCCATGCATCCACATTGCCATCCTGTTCTTCATCATTAACAATCTTCTCCTTCTATTTCTCCACGTCTTCATTGTACGTGAGCATGATGGCCTGATAGTCCTGATTGCTCATATCATAAGTGAGTAGATGTTGAGAGATGTTTGCTAGTCCAGAAATATGCTCCACTAAGAGATCATCTACAGATGTGGCTTGAGAGACAGATTCTTGCAGCCAGTTGGTGAGAATGTGAGGTTGTTGAGGTTATGAGGTTGATGGCTCAGAAACACCTGTGACTGAAGTCACATTTTGACTCACAGATTGCTATGTGGTTTTGACAGTGTGTTATCCTCCACTTGTAGTGGGAACCTCCAATTGAATTGGAGGGGATTTGACTGAGTTACTGTCATGTACACCAGCCTCAAACCCTTTTGTGTCTTGCAACACACTGGCACTTGAATGTGCTATACTTGCCTCCCCTGTGACAAGATCATGGGAAATTGTACTCCTAGCTTCAATTGCCAAGACAATTTCTGCTAGGGTTGTGAGGGAGTTGTCCCTACATGAGGAACCTCCAATTAAATTGGAGAGGATTTAGATAGATCCCCCTCAGGAGTACTACCCTCAAACCTTGCAGTCTGTGAAGACTGTTTTGCACAAGAAGGTGCATTAGAAATATCCATGGGGTCTTCAGTAAAAACTGATGAAACCCTCATAGTTTTGATGGTGTCATCAAGGTCTACCCCAGCATGTAGCCTCTCACCATCTAAATGTAGTGTCTGGGTGGTGATCAAAGCTTATTGAGCTAAGTCACTTGATTTTTGTTGCACTTGAGAAGTGGATTCAAGTGGAATTGGAATAGAAGAAATTTTAGTCATAAGAATTTGTTGCTCAGTTGTGAGTGTTGGCAGCTCCCCCTGAATGTATGAGGGAGCTTCAAGAGATGTGTCCTCACAGTGTGTGCCTTCCTTATTTCTCCTACCATACACTTGAATTGCTTCTTGTGCAGGCTGTGCAGACTCACTACTGGTTGCTTGTACATCTGCATCCTGTTGGGAGGATACAGAGGAGGCTAGAGTGGTTAGCTCAGTTTTCTTACTCCATTTAGATCTTTTGACCAGAGGTGACTCTTTTTCAGCTATCTCCTCACCACTCTCAGTTACCACAGTTAGGGTTATCCCCTATCTCTTCTTTTTACTCACCTCATCCTTTTGAGAATATGAGGTGGTTGGTTTCCTAGCTTCTACATGTTTAGAAGGAACAGACTCAACTTGGGTAAGTTCCTGTGGGTGTGCCTGTGTTTGTAATTCCACATGCTCAAAAACCATTGTTGTACAGGGTTGACTAACACTTGTTCTCATGTATGGCATATGATAAGGGTAGGTCCTAAATCTTTCAATCATGAAAGGTGTTAATCTAAGACCCACCTATACCTTATTTTTAGTAATAAGTGATTCAAATAGAATTCTGGACACTTGTTTACAATTGTCAATTAGTGACCTATTTACACCTTCTAGCATATGTATGTCATTAACTTTATGATTTAAAGCAGACATGATAAATCTAGGAAGGAAGATTTCTTTACCTCTTGACTCCAATGGCATGATCAGCCTGGTGCTCAACTCCTCCAATATGTAGTGACCTACATTGATCTGTTTGTTGTGAGCCATGGAGTACACTGGTTTTTGGACAACACTAGAGATGTTATCAAACCCTAACTTCCTGCAAGTGAAAGCTCTTATCACAGATTCAAACATGAATGACCACTCTCTTCTCAAGTTCTTCTTGTTCAGCTTGCCAAGTTGATCTTCTCAGAATAGTTGATAAAGTCCATAAATTTATAGAGCTCTTCCTGAGTTGGGATCCCTACCACTTTATCAGTTGGAATGTTCAAGGCCAAGTTCATGTCAGCTTTAGTTATTTCCACTTGTTGTCCTTTGATTTGACAGTTGACAACCATGCTTGAAGATTGATCTTCAAGAATAACTGTCCTAGTCACAGTTGAGTTCCAGAAGTCACCCATTACATCCAGATATAGAATTGGGTTAGCTGTTAGAGCTCCAACAAAGTAAGTTTCAGATAAGAACTTGACAAAGCCTTTAAAAGCTTCAGGAGCTTGATTTGCATCCAAAAATGCAAGGAAATTGGTCTCCTTTGGGATGAAAGGTACAATAGTGTTTGCTGCCATTGAGATAAATATGAATTTTAGTGGGTAAAAGAAATTTTTGAGAAAGGAGGAGAAACGAGAGAGAAAACGGTTTTTGCTTGAAAGGCTAGGTCACTTGAGATCTCGAAAATTGTAAGTATGTATATGTATCGAGAAGTCTGAGTAATTATAGTAAAAGTGAATGACTTGTCAAGAACTCAAAAATAGACGTTTGACAATTATCTATCGAGAAGTCATTTTAAGAAATGAAGTACATATCTGAAAGGCATATGTCATAGCCTATTTGTTTATTCGAGAATTCAACTCAACTCAAATAAGAATGTAATAAGTAAATAGTGGATCTGTCGTCAGAGAGATCTCACAAAGTAACATCTGTCAAAGGGTTAAGGAACATTATTCATCTACAGACTTGAAGACTTAATTCACTGGAAGAAGCTCAAGAAATTGATCAAGCCTCAGTGATATAAATCAAGATTGTGGATTTAATCAAGTGACAGAGATCTCGTCAGGGTATCAAGTAATTACAAGGATTTAATCTGAATAAAATCAAAGTATCAAAGTAAAGACATGAAGAAACGTCACGGAAGTTAGTCACTCATGAACCAGACAGTACATCGAGTGTCAACGTTGAAGTGGTGGAATTGATTCATATATTTCAGTGATTTTCAGAAGATATTCAGAAGAATGGATGTTGCTCAAGATTAGTATTAATTCTCTATTAATTAATTAAGTCATATAATTTAATTAAGAGAATAAATTCTATCTGCAAAGATTAATTTATTTTATTAATTGAATTAATTGATTAATTAATTCAGAATTAATATTAAGGTTTTCAGGTTTTTAATTGATTTAAAATCTGTTCTTAATTCATAAAGACAACTGATTGTATTAGTATGACAATCGGTATGACAATCAATAGTCATACCGAAAGTCATGCTAATTCAAAAGGATTGTCTTATCAGATTTTTTATTACATTAAAATCTATTATTAATTCAGTAAGACAATCTGATTTTGAACTACTATGACAATCAGTATGACAATTAATAGTCATACCGAAAGTCTTGCTAGTTCATTCTGATTGTCTTGCCAGCTCAAAGAGATTGTCATGCCAGAACATTCTACTCGACTGTTGGATTAAAAGAAGCAGCAGAAGACATTCATGCAATTATCATACAGAACACACAAGTCAAGAGAAAAGCAGAAACAAAAAGCAAGACATATCATTTTTCATCTGCTTTATTCAAGATCAAAATTCTAGATTGTAAAGTTAAATCCAAACCACTAGAATTATTTATCTTGTTCTTGTGTAACAATCTAGCGGATCAAAATCCCTAGAACTTAATCTCAAATCGCTTATAGCATTTGATCTTTTTATTGCAAAAATAGAAAAAGTTCATGTTGAATTTATTCTAGATTTGTGATAATTGATTTGAGATTAATCCCTTGTAAATGATACCGTTGTTGTAACACCTTTCAAGTTTAATAATAATTTTATTTAACTTGAATTTTGTTTCACATTTTTATTCCGCATTTTATTCGATTAAACGGTATTGTTTGTATTCAACCCCCCTTCTACAAACATATTGAGACCTAACAATTGGTATCAGAGCCTTCTGATTAACGTACAAATCAAGATCCTAGACTTTTGTGTTTCTTTCACTCCTTGAATTTTTTATTCACTCAAAAAATTCATAATGACTACACAAAAAGTTGGAACCGTTAAAATTCCACTTTTCGATAAAGAAAATTATGTTATGTGGAAGAAGAAGATGCTACTGTTTTTACAAGTTGCTAATCCCAAATATCTGCAAGTGTTAAAGAAGGGTCCAAAAATTCCTATGGTTATTGAACCAGAGGTAATAGAAAATGATGTGGTGATCACCAAAGCGAGAACTTATGTGAAAGATCCTGAGGATTTCTCTCCTGCTGAAAGCTGAAATAGAAGAAGCCTCCCTGGATGCTAGCCTTCAATTAATTTTAGTAGATTCCCTTGATCCCTTGATGAATAGACATGTGATGAATTGTGAAGATTCCAAACATATCTGGGAAACTATTGAGGTTATTAATGAAGGCACAGAGGAAGTTAGGGAGAACAAGTTAGAAATCCTAACCTCTGAGTATGAATACTTTAAATCCAATCCAGGAGAAGGAATCACTGAAGTGTTTGAGAGGTACAATGCATTGATCAATAACCTGAACATTAATGGTAAATACTATTCCATCAGGGAGGTCAACAAAAAGTTCCTTTTAACACTGCCAACTCATCTCGAACATAGAATCACTGCCATAAGAGAAGCAAGAGATCTGAGTGAGATTTCTTTGGATAGGCTCTATGGTGTGTTAAAGACTTATGAGTTGGAGCAGATTCAGCAAAAGGAAGTTTACAGGAAAGGAAGAGTGGTCAGCACGTCTACTGCTCTAGTAGCTGATGAACAACAACAACAACCTCAATATCAACAACAATCTCAACAGTCAGAAAGAATGGTACAGTCTTCCAAGGTTGAAGAAAATGTGATAGTAGCAGAATTTGATCCTCCTACTACAAATCAATCAGGAGATGATTTTTATTCCTTGGAAGAACTGGAGCAATTGGAGGATGAGTCAATGGCCCTGATTGTCAAGAGATTCTCAAATGTCAGATTCAAAAGGAATCCCAAGTTCAAGTACAAGTCCAACTACAACAGATTCCAGAAAGGTGGATCTTCATGCTCTAACACCATCAGTGGTGGGTACAAAAGAGGGATGGTTGATCGAAGCACCATTCGATGCTTCAACTGTAATGAGTTGGGACACTTTGCCACAGAATGCAGGAAGCCAAAACAAGTTAGGAAGAACTCTTATGATTCTAATCAGAAGAGTAAATCTGAAAGGGCTTACCTGGCAAAGGGAAGAAGCTGGGATGATACTGACAGTGAAGATGAAGAAGTTGGGAATCTTGCTCTCATGGCTAGTGATGCAAACACCTCATCATCAAGAAAAGAGGGCATTAAACAGGTACAACCGGTAGTGTGGATTCTTGATAGCGGATCGTCAAGACATATGACCGGAGATAGAGCCCTGCTATCAAATGTGGTTGAGAAAGCTGGCCCAGTAGTTACCTTTGGAGATAACAGCAAAGGTTTAACGGAGGGATATGGCTGTTTGCTAGCTGGAAATGTTATCATTGTAAATGTGTATGTTGTGCAAGGACTTGAACATAATCTGCTTAGCATTAGTCAGTTCTGTGACAACGGCTACAATGTTTTATTCGACAAACTGAAGTGTCAGATTCTGCACAAGAAAAGTGAAAAACCCTCCTTAATGGGAATCCGGAAAGGAAATCTGTTCGTAGCTGACATGAACTCTGGAAGTAATCCTGAAGTCAATTGTTTCTATGCAAAGGCATCGTCAGATGAGAGTTGGCTATGGCACAAGAGACTTTCTCATCTCAATTTCAAAACAATGAATTCTCTTGTAAAAAGAGAATTGGTAAGAGGTCTGCCTCAGCTGGAATTCTCTCCAGAAGGACTATGTGAGGCCTGCCAGAAAGGAAAGTCAAAGAAAGCAAGTTACAGAGGCACTGACACATCTTCCATAACTTGTGTTCTGCAATTATTGCACATGGATTTATTTGGACCAGTTAATGTCCTTTCGATGTCAAAGAAGTGTTACTGTCTTGTGATAGTTGATGACTATTCCAAGTATACGTGGGTTTTATTTCTTCACTCTAAGGATGAAACACCACAAGTTGTGATTGATCATATCAAGATGATTGAGTTAGATTCTAATGTCCCTGTTAGAGCAATAAGGTCAGATAATGGAACAGAATTCAAGAATTCACTTCTCAATGGATTCTGTACAGACAAAGGGATTACCAGACAATTTTCAGCTCCTAGAACCCTTCAGCAAAATGGAGTGGTAGAAAGGAAGAATCGTACATTGATTGAAGCTGCAAGAACGATGTTAAGTGAATCAGGTCTTCCAATATACTTTTGGGCTGAAGCTGTCAATACTGCATGTTATACTCAGAATCGAACTCTAATCAACAAAGACTTCATGAAAACTCCTTATGAGATTTTGAATGAACAGAAACCTTCTATCAAATACTTTCATGTATTTGGTGCCAGATGCTTCGTGCTCAAGGATGGAGATGATCGTCATGGTAAATTCGAGGCAAAGGCATATGAGGGTATTTTTGTTGGATATGGAAGAAGATCATACAGAGTGTATATCATTGATCAACATAAAGTAACTGAAAGTGTCAATGTTACATTTGATGACACTAAACTCCCTAGTATCCAAACTGAAGATCCTTCTGAGAAACTGAAGTTTGATGATATGTCAGATTCAGAATCAGAACATGGTCAAGAACCTGAGGTTGTTGCTGGTGAAGAACCTGGTAATCATGATGATACTCAAGGTAATAGTGATGGAAACTTTGGCAACAATGGAGATACCACTGCTACTGACGGAGAATCTTCAAGTCAATATGGCAACAACTCAGGGGGAGATGCTGAAGGATCATCTAGTAGGACACAACATCCCAATGAATTTCAAGGTGAATCATCAAGATTAAATCTTCCAAGACAGACTTTCTGGAATAAAGCTCATCCTTTTGAGTTGATTATTGGTGATCCAGATGTTGGAGTCAGAACTAGACGTGCTACTCAAAATGAGTGTCTGTTCTCAGGATTTCTTTTTGAGATGGAACCTAAGAAGATTGAAGAAGCACTAACTGATCCAGATTGGGTGATTGCTATGCAAGATGAACTCAATCAGTTTGAAAGTCAACAAGTCTGGAAACTGGTACCTAGACCTACACACAAGAAAGTTATTGGTACTAGGTGGGTATTCAGGAATAAACTAGATGAAGATGGTGTGGTTACAAGAAACAAGGCAAGACTGGTAGCAAAAGGGTATTCTCAAGCTGAAGGCATTGATTATGATGAAACCTATGCTCCAGTGGCTAGACTTGAGGCCATCAGGATATTTCTGGCATTCGCAGCATTCTCAAACTTTAAAGTTTATCAAATGGATGTCAAGAGCGCCTTTCTGAATGGAAAGCTGGATGAAGAGGTATATATAGAGCAACCTCCTGGTTTTGAAGATCCAGATCATTTGGATTTTGTCTTCTTTCTTTTCAAGGCTATCTATGGGCTCAAACAGTCTCCAAGAAAATGGTATGACACTCTCTCTGAATTTCTTATTGAAAATAGCTTTATTAGAGGTGTCATAGACAAAACTCTCTTTTCTAAAAAACATAAGAATGATACTATATTAGTCCAAGTCTATGTGGATGATATAATATTTGGGTCTACTAATGATAATCTCTGTAAGAGATTTGCTAAGTTAATGCACAACAAGTTTGAAATGAGCATGATGGGAGAGCTGAAGTTCTTTCTTGGATTACAAGTAAATCAAAGGTTAGATGGGACATTTATTTGTCAATCCAAGTATCTCAAGGAACTCCTCAAAAAGTACAATCTAGAGGATTCTGCATTAGCAAGGACTCCATCAACTACAGCTGTCAAGCTTGGACCATGTGAAAACTCCATTAAGGTAGATGTCACAAGCTACAGAGGTATGATTGGCTCGTTACTCTATCTTACTGCAAGTAGACCAGATATTATGTATGCTACATGCTTATGTGCAAGGTTCCAAGCGGATCCTAGAGATATTCATCTCGTTGCTGTTAAACGAATCTTAAGATATCTTAAGGGAACACCAAATCTAGGTATTTGGTACCCTAAAGAATCTGGTTTTAACCTTGTTGGATATACAGATTCAGATTATGCAGGAAGTGTTGTTGATAGGAAAAGCACCTCAGGGAGTTGTCAATTCCTAGGTAGCAGACTAGTCTCATGGTACAGCAAGAAACAGCAAACAGTTTCCAACTCAATGGCCGAGGCTGAATATATTGCTGTTGGAAGCTGCTGTACTCAGATCTTGTGGATTAGGAACCAGCTACGAGACTATGGCTCTGTATTGAACAAAATTCCTATTTTATGTGACAATACAAGTGCAATAGCCATCACCAACAACCCTGTGCAGCACTCGAGGACAAAGCACATTGACATCAGGTATCATTTTATTAGAGAGCACGTCATGAATGGTACTGTTAAACTATTTTTTGTTCCAACAGAAGAACAAATAGCAGATATTTTTACTAAACCACTTGATGAATCCACATTTATCAGATTAGTTGGTAAATTGGGCATGTTGAATAGTTTTAGTGATTAATTTAGTTAATATCTGAGATATGTTCTTGAATGAATTTACAAATGAATTTTTCATAAATGAAAAATTCATTTGCAAATTTATTTTATCATTGTATCATATTTCTTGCTTATTTCTATGTAATTTATATTATCTTATCTATATTATTTACTCTACTTGTTAACTTCAAATATCTTAGAATATTTTATTTTTTAAAAAAAATATTTTTCTATGAATTTTATTTGCTAAAATTCAACAGAAATCTATTTTTTGGAATAAAAATAATTAATTCTGAAATATTATCTTTGTTTTTATATAAATATTTTCTGTAATAGTATATAATTGTCTTTCTACTGGAATGACAATCGGCAAGACAATTAAAATTGTCTTGCTGAAAATCATTTCAGTACATATATATATATATATAAATCTGTTAATACTATTTCTGTTCATAATTGTTTTATTTCCAGAATGACAATCGGCAAGACAATTGAAATTGTCTTGCTGAAAGTCATTCCAGTACTAATACTTGTTTATTTTTAAATCAGATTAATTTTATAACTGGCAAGACAATCGGTATGACTATTGATTGTCATGCCAGTAATAAAATTAATATCAGACTTTTTATGTTTTATTTTGTACTGGTGTGACAATCGGTATGACAATCGGTATGACAATCCGATTGTCATACCAGTTATACTACTTAATCGTTTTTGTGTGTTTTAATTTCCATTCAGTTTCTTTTTCTTAAAAATTCCAACAGTTTATCTTTTCTCTCTTCTCTCTCTCTCTCTCTCTCTCTCTCTCTCTCTCTCTCTCTCTCTCTCTCTCTCTCTCTCTCTCTCTCTCTCTCTCTCTCTCTCTCTCTCTCTCTCTCTCTCTCTCTCTCTCTCTCTCTCTATTCGATCAAGCTCAACCGCCATTGTTCTCTGTCTGTCTTCCTTGCTCGAGTTTTTACTCAGCAAACTAAAACTTCACTCCTGTGATATATACATACAAGTATATACTTACAGAAGTCCTGCCAATTTTTTTTTTCTCTTTTACTTCAATTCGATTTTTCCCAAAAATCAGTTTTTTTTTATTTTTTTATTATTTATTTTAATTTCAATTTCTGTTTTGTGTCTTTTGGCTTTTCAAATCTGCGTTTGTGAGTTAAGAATTTTAACGAGATACATTTCTGTCTAAATTTTTCGATTATAATTAATTTAATTCGAATTATTAAATTAATTTAATTAATTCGAATTTTTTTAATATTATTCTTAAAATTCTGAAAGTGTGTGTCTTATTATTATTTTAAATGGCTCTCAATTTCCAAATTGTTGCGCATAATCAGGTTGGTTATTTTAATCCAGAAAAATGTGATGTGGAAAAATTTAAGCCATGGATTAGATTTTTAAATGACCATTCAATTGTTAGCTCTGCTATTAAATCAAATGTGATTTTAAATGTCGATCTGCTTAGACTGATTTGCACAACCTCTACTGTGGCCGATGATTCAAAATCTTTTTCATTCACCGTGGCAAACACACAGTATGTAGTTGATGAAACAGTCGTCAATCAAGCGTTAAATTTTCCATTGGACAATTTCTGTAATTTGCCCTCAGAAAATGATATCACAAACTTTTTCCATGCTATTCACTATCAGGGGGTGATCAATTTAACCAAACTTTCTAAATCCAATTTGGTGTCTGAATGGGACATTTTCTTCGATACAATTTCTAAAGTGTTTGCCAACTGCACTAAATCCAACTTTCACAACATCACTTCCACTCTGCAGTATATTGGTCTTGCGGTTGTTTTCAATCAAAGGATCAATTTTGGCAAACTACTTTTTCCCATTCTCTTGAGACGTCTCACTACTGCTTTACGTGGTCATTCTACAAATCGTAGGGTATCATGTTACTATGCTCGTTTTCTCATGCTTATAGCAGATCATCTTCTCACACCTGAGCACAAAGCCCTTTTTGCTAACTCTGCAGTAACCGAACCCCCTCCAGTAAGCAAAAAGATTTACACCCGCCAAGACACAACCTTCAAATTTATGCAAGTTCCAGTACTTGTATCTGCTTTCATGGCCACTTATATTCCCTTACCTATTTTCAATCTTCCCGGTCATGAACAGCAACCTTAACCTCCAGTGGTTCAAGCCACCCAGGCTCCTCCAACATCAGATGCTCTTCCATTACAGGTAGTAATTCCTCACTCTCACTCCATTCCTACTTCTGTTGAAAGACCCCCAGTGGTCGATAGGACTGACCATGAAGTTGTAGAACCACAGCTTCAATCCCAGGTCATAGAGCCAAACACAGAGTCACAACCTATCTCAACCTCTCCCCCACTGTCTAAAATGTTACCCAGAAGATTAATAGGAAGTAGTGCATTGTTAAATGTGAGTGAACCCTCAGCTCTGCCTCCTCCAAAGAAAAGAAGAACTTATACTGAGGCATCTGAAAGCCCATCCTTGTCCTCCCAACAGGACATGGACTTTGAAATGGCCAATGAACAGTTGCTAGAGATATTCTCTCAACAGGATGAATCTATTGAAATTCGCCATAGGGCCATGGCATCTTGTATTGAGTCAAGCACAATTCCATTACTCACAATGGAACCATACATACCCACAGATGATACTCAGGACACAGAGCAAGGAGTGCACATAGAGTCTGTTACAGTGCCTGCCATAGTTACGGCAGAAGAGCAGTCACATGCTTCTGAGGGAAAATCTGACTCTCAGCCACCCTTAATAGAGTCATTTTCTCCCCTCCCAGATCAAACACCTCTGGCTCCCTCACGGGATTCTCCACTCGCAGATTTATCTGGAGAAAGTGGAGGGCAACTCGGTCAATCTATCCCTGAAGCAATTCAGACATCTATTTCACATGAAATGATAGGTTTGACTGAGGATCGGGACTCGCAAATTCCCATTGCACCACCACTGACCTCTCTTGAAGAGGCTAGGGTGATTTTAACTGCAGGTACAGAAGAACAGTAACAGGAAGACTCCTCACGAGCACTTATATTGAGAGAAACACAAGCACGTGAGGTGATTGAACCAAACACGAGTGAAATTCAGGTCAGAGCACACACAACACAGATACTGAAAACCTGTTAGCTCAAATTGCTGCTCTAAAAGAAGAACTTGCTAAAAGCCAAGCTGAGGCTCAATCATTCAAAGCACAAGTGGTTGAACGGTCTTCTTCTTCCACCTCTGTCAACAATCAGCTGGCACTCATAAGGAATGATATCTCAGATCTCAAGAACACTGTCACACCAAAGCTCAATTCCATTCAGGAAACTCCAACTTTATCAGCTGATGACATTTCTAACTTCTGCTCTCTACATACAAGGATGACTTCTCTTGAAGATTTGGTTGAAATGAATCATTCACTGGATTCCTCCAGATTTCTGAAGATAGAGACAGGTATGGAACATCTGAATGAAGGGATGAAGCACCTGTACTACATGATCAGAAATTCTCACTGTCCCAATGAAGAATAAAGGACTTACTTTGAAGGGCCGTCTGCTGGAGGCTCAGGCTCGGGAGGAGATGGAGGTCATGGAGGATCTAAGGGAAAGTCCGTAGAGGATCCCTCAACTAAGGGGGAGAAGAAAGAGAGCAGTGGAAAGGGGAAAGAAAAAGATACCTCTGCTGAAGACAAAGGAAAGGCTGATGATGTCTACTACAGTGGAGAACGGGATGACTTTGATATTTTTGACATTCCCACTGAACCATTCTTGGAATATAAAGATGGTTTATTTGAAGCTGAAGAGGAAAGTGATTTTGGAGAATGGGAAGAGGAAGCTTCAGTGGATCCTATCTTTGAGAAAGAGTTTCAGCAGCAGCAGTCAGAGATGAAAAGAAAAGAAGCTGAACTCAAAAAGGTCTCCCAGATCATTGACATGAGGAAAGACATACAAAGAACAGAAACTCTTCAAAAGCGACGTCTTCATGACATTAAGGCTCAAGAAAGGAGAAGAGATGTCAGACTGAAGATTGGTGAAAAATGGGATGAAGCTAGGAGAGTACTTGATATGCCTCAGCAGAGCACTAACAATGATAGGCAGTTCCTACATCTTCTTGACAAGCTGGAAATCTCAAATCCTAACAATGACATGTACATGAATGCTATTAAGACTGAAGTCTCAAGGATCACAGCTGCTTTTGACAGATCCCTAAATGAGATGAGCATTTTTGTATATTGTCAGAGTGAAGGATCTTTCAAGGTGTCACTTCATCTGTTTGAGAATCGTTCTTTGTCAGAGACTTGGGTTCTTCTCAACAAGGTAAAAAGAAGCTCAGAATTGAATGAAGTTCTTCGAAAAGGCTTAAAGAGTTTGCCAGCAGGGCTAGTCCTCAAGTGGTCAACAATCCTCATCAGGTGAGATTCTTTAAGTCTGATTGTCTTCAAATCTGTCAGCTAGATGTACAATCTCTTAAAGACTACTCAGCTAAGCATCTGGTCTGGATGGAACATCATTTAAGAACTGCTAGATACTCATCCATGTTGAAGACTCAAGCTGCTGATTTGATTCAAGCTTATTGTGAAAATAATATTAAAAGGTACAATCAGATCATGAATAAGCTGAAGTCAGTGGGAGTTCAACCAGTCAGACCAACAAGCTTCACTTCAGAAAAGGATCGTGTGTTTGACAAAGAGTTGCTTCAAGATTTAGAAGAAGGTGAAGTCGGAAGAGAAGACAACTGAAGTCAATTAGCTCAAAACTCAATGTAATATGATTAGAGCTTTATGAATCAAGATAGACTAATGTAGTTATATGTTCAGGCTAGAGGAACATCTATCTTGTATTCACTTGTAAATTTCTTTTGGAATCTGGAAAATGTTAAATATAATCCAGAACTTTTCTGCTATTTACTTTGCATTACTGTTTATATCTTTTTCTTATTTGTTAGTTGAGTTATCCTCTAGGTATTTGTTATTATTGTCTAACAAGCAAATAGGGGGAGATTGAAAGGCATATGTCATAGCCTATTTATTTATTCGAGGATTTAACTCAACTCAAATAAGAATGTAATAAGTAAATAGTGGATCTGTCGTCAGAGAGATCTCACAAAGTAACATCTGTCAAAGGGTTAAGGAACATTATTCATCTACAGACTTGAAGACTTAATTCACTGGAAGAAGCTCAAGAAATTGATCAAGCCTCAGTGATATAAATCAAGATTGTGGATTTAATCAAGTGACAGAGATCTCGTCAGGGTATCAAGTAATTACAAGGATTTAATCTGAAGAAAATCAAAGTATCAAAGTAAAGACATGAAGAAACATCACGGAAGTTAGTCACTCATGAACCAGACAGTACATCGAGTGTCAACGTTGAAGTGGTGGAATTGATTCAGATATTTCAGTGATTTTCAGAAGATATTCAGAAGAATGGATGTTGCTCAAGATTAGTATTAATTCTCTATTAATTAATTAAGTCATATAATTTAATTAAGAGAATAAATTCTATCTGCAAAGATTAATTTATTTTATTAATTGAATTAATTGATTAATTAATTCAGAATTAATATTAAGGTTTTCAGGTTTTTAATTGATTTAAAATCTGTTATTAATTCATAAAGACAACTGATTGTATTAGTATGACAATCGGTATGACAATCAATAGTCATACCGAAAGTCATGCTAATTCAAAAGGATTGTCTTATCAGATTTTTTATTACATTAAAATCTATTATTAATTCAGTAAGACAATCTGATTTTGAACTACTATGACAATCGGTATGACAATTGATAGTCATACCGAAAGTCTTGCTAGTTCATTCTGATTGTCTTGCCAGCTCAAAGAGATTGTCATGCCAGAACATTCTACTCGACTGTTGGATTAAAAGAAGCAGCAGAAGACATTCATGCAATTATCATACAGAACACACAAGTCAAGAGAAAAGCAGAAACAAAAAGCAAGACATATCATTTTTCATCTGCTTTATTCAAGATCAAAATTCTAGATTGTAAAGTTAAATCCAAACCACTAGAATATTTATCTGTTCTTGTGTAACAATCTAGCGGATCAAAATCCCTAAACTTAATCTCAAATCGCTTATAGCATTTGATCTTTTTATTGCAAAACTAGAAAAAGTTCATGTTGAATTTATTCTAGATTTGTGATAATTGATTTGAGATTAATCCCTTGTAAACGATACCGTTGTTGTAACACCTTTCAAGTTTAATAATACTTTTATTTAACTTGAATTTTGTTTCATATTTTTATTCCGCATTTTATTCGATTTAAACGGTATTGTTTGTATTCAACCCACTTCTACAAACATATTGAGACCTAACAATATTAATGGCATATTTAGCTACTATACTAACCAATTTTTGCAGGCAAAAATTCAAAAGTTGATGGAAGAGGGAAAGGAAGCTGAAGCAAATGCAGTTGCTTCTGACGGAAAGGCACATGCACCAAACTGGCTACTTGGAAGGACCAGTACTAAGTCCGTCTCGACATCAACTAGGGCCTCAACTGAACAACAAGTGCAAGAGTTAACTGAAAAGATAAAAGTCCTTTAGAGCGAATTGGAGGTCAAGTTCAACAGGAAATTGTAGGAGAACATGGCTTGGATGGTGAAAAAATTGGGAGAAGCAAATCCTGGTATGACATTAAATCTCGAAGACGTATGTGCCACGGTTTCCAGTGATCAAGAGGAAAATGGTACTCCAGTCACTCAAGGCACTCAAGGCGCAACTTCTTAGTGACTTTGTTCTTTGGTATTTCTGTTCGTTTGAAGAAAGATTTGATGTACTTTTGGTATTTTAAATTTAATTAGGTGTATGTAGTTTAGTACTTTCGTATATTTAGAACTTGTTCGGGCTGTTTATTTTGGATTCCCGATAGGGCTGTTTTTGTTGGATGCCTGATAAGGCTGTATTGTTGGATGCCACTTATGGCAGGTACCATGTGAAGGAATTTATGGATAAGCGGAAGCGTGATATAACAATTATTCCGTAAAAACCATGTATCGCACATATAGAAAAATGTATAAATCAGAAAAACGGAGGAATCGTAACCATGCCTTGAAAGTCGAAGCTTTATAATATGGTTGCTAGCAGTTGCTCCTCAGTGTGTGAAGCACTCTATCGGTATCCACCAAGAATGATCCTCTTCGATGAAGCTTTTTATAAAACCAAGCTTTTATAAAAATGGAGTTTTGGGGGGAGAGAGGGAAAGAAGAAAGATGAAGGCTAGCTCTTCTTAGGGTTTTCACAAAACCAAGTGTGTGTTTAGAATGAGCCATCTCATTCTATTTATAGGGCTCTCCTAGGGTTTTCATAATATATCAATATATATATATGCCCCACATTTTATCTTAATAAAATGCTTTAATAATAATTAAAACTATTTTAATCATTATTTCTTTTTCTAAACTATTTAGAAAATAATTCTCTCTCTCATTATTTCATCAAAGAAAATATTCTTTTATGGTGTGACCCTGTAGGTTCAATATTATGCCGGTAGTAGAAATAAATAATAATAAACTTTTATTAATTATTTACATGAATACTAAAATTCACTAAATATAATTAACTGATTAATTATATTTATTCTACATCGTGAGTGATGCTTCTCAACATATCACGACTATCCGGATAATATGAATTCATTGCTTAGAATACCAAGAACTTGTCAGTGACTAGTTACCGTACACTGAATTCCTTCTACCCTTACAATATCCCGATTAAATACAAGGTATGGATCTCGTGTCAGGCCTATCAAATTTAATCATATGATTTCTTATTCATAATGCAAAGTTCATATTAATGCAAATTAGAAACTCCTTTCTAATTTCATACACTCTGGCCAGAGATTCTAGAACTCGCATACTAAGAATAACATAGGATATTCTCTTCCTATACTGGAAGGGGTAGATCCTCTATTGACGTTAACTATCTCTATACCCAAATCCCTATGCCCATAATAGACCTAATGGATGTCCTTGAGAGTAAGGACTAAACCAAAGCACAGTTCATTATATACAAGATAACTTTAACGATCTCAAGTCTAAGGACACTTGTACAACTATCACTCAGTGAATAACTATTGACACGTGAGTAATCTTCATTAGTTGTTCAACTTATCGAGTCATGTTCAGTGAACTTATTCCCTAATAAGCACCTACATACTAGCTATAGTGTCACCACACAAATGCCTATGAGAAAGACATCCTCTTGAAGGGAGAAAGAATAGTATGTACCAATCTTTGCGGATCCACTAACATCCGATTAGTTATCCTATGATCAGGAACTGTTTAAGTCTAGAGTTATCATCTTCTAGATCTCACTATTATAATCTCATTAAATTCTAGAAGCTTTACTCTAAACTATGGAGCATCTTATTTAAAACACTTTAAATAGATAAAGCCCATAATAAAACCAAAATAAGTCTTTTATTAATTTCAATGAGATCAAATAGGAATACAAGAAAGTTCTTCCTAACTTATCATACATGATTGGATTTAGGACAAACACTTTCAATCTCCCACTTGAACTAAAGCCAATCACCCTGGTATCTAATACCCATCTTCTCTTTATGACGATCAAAGTGAATCTGAGACAATGACTTTGTGTGTGGGTCTGCTACGTTGTTATGTGTGTCAACTCTCTCAATCTTGAAATCTCCTCTTTCAATGATTTCCCTAATCAAATGAAAGCGTCGCTAAACATGTTTGGAATTTTTATGAGACCTAGGTTCCTTGGCTTGTGCTATTGCTGTGTTGTTATCACAATACAACACAATAGGCTCCTCAATGCTAGGAACAACTCCCAACTCAGAAACAAATTTCCTCATCCAAACGGCTTCTTTTGCAGCCTCACTTGCAGCTATATATTCTGCTTCCGCTGTGTCAGCCGTTGTAGACTGTTTGGAACTCTTCCAACTATCGCACCACCAT